>NC_135430.1:607500-952500 GCF_051991245.1 Festucalex cinctus | reverse complement strand
GATAACATCAATTATTAATTTATCTATTTACTGTTGGTGTTTAACTTCATTCCTTGTGTTGCACAGAACTTTGCTTCACACTTTGTTTTTTGTAATATTAATGTGGATTAATGACCTCCAGAAATCGTAATTCTGTTAGAAATGTGCATCATCCCCCAGGTAAAGGAGCTCCAGGATTGTCGGCTCTCTGTGGACCTCCAGAAATCGTAATTGTGTTCAAAAATGTTTAAGACAGTGAAGTCAGGCGATGTAAAAAGATGAAAAAGCAAAATATAGAATAAACGTGTTGGTTTTTATGTTTTCATGTAAGCTTTATTTATCCAAAACAATTTGTTGTGCTTCATGGAGGAGGCACCTACATGGAACTCCGTGCGACTTTTGTCATTTGCCCGCACATGCCTACGGGGGAACACCATGAATAAGCACCACGAGCGACCTCCTTGCACAACTAAAGGCTAGTTCTCCCCACCAACCGATTGGCAGCCATGACCCGCCATCAGCCTGCATCTCCTCCTCGCCCGTCCCCGGCAACAAAGGCCATTAAAAACCAGCATCATTGTGGAAAGGATATTGCCGCATGGGCTTAGGATCATTTAAAAAAACCAGTCAGTTAACACAGTTCCTCGTTACATCTCCAAATGCAAAACACCCAGAAACGCTTCCAGCTTCTCTGGGCCCGAGTTCTTGTGGCATTAACTGATGCAAATTCAACCGCACATGACCCAGAGACAAAATAGCTTTTTGTGTAAACAAGCACATCAAGCAGAATAGTGATTGTAATGCTAATGTTTTGCTTTGGAAATACTTCAAACATCTGAACACTGGTTTCATTCTTTATACTATAGCAGCTAAGATAACATGGTGGTCTGGTGCCTGGAATGCGGCTGGCCTGTGCCGCTCTGCTGGGTGAGCTGGTCTTGGTAGCGCTCAGGAGTCTATCAACAACTACAAGTAGCAACAGTGGTGGATGAGCTGACCCGAATTGAGGCAAAATTGCTTGAAAGCAATGGGCCGAATGCAAGCCGATCTACTCTTCTGGAAGCCACAACGTGTGAAAGCTGATTCGAGGTCAGCGAAGACGCTACTGGTGAAAGAGAAGAAATGCGCTTGCCTTGGCTGCTCGCCTGGCGGGGTGGGCCTGCTGGTGGCGTCTGGGGACCGATTCACCAGTTCCAAATGATTGTGACTAGCCGCAATCTACACACGGACATTCAAGATAAACTGAGCGAGCAGTGTCTGGGATAGTATGGGATGGATGGATAACGATAAAAATCTATGACTCTTCTAAATAATGTATATGACTGATGCGTTACAGTATTGGATCGATGGATACGGGTCTTGAATAAGCCATCGGCTTCTACCCGTCAGCCCTTCTTTCGTATGTCAATGTTGCAAATGATGTGATGTGATCAATGTAAGCTGTAATGTGTCCGAAAGGAAAAAATGAGTAAACCAAACCAAACTGCAAAAATATAGGATAGGTGTTTAAAACCAGGATGGATGTCTTGGATTATGTTTTTGACACAATGTGAGTAGGGTGAGCACCGGCAAAATGGTTTTGCTTGTTGAGCAATACTAGTGGCAGTTAACCTTCTGATGCTGATGTGATTTTTCTATTTTTGCAGGCAGTGTTTAGTCGAAATGCTGACAGAATGTGGCTACACTTTCCAAGAGGTGATGGCCTCTCCCACAACTGTAAGAACCTCAGTGTAGGTTGTTGTTTCTTCACTGTTAGGTTGTTGTGCACACATTTTTTTTTCTGATATGTTCTGACATCCAGGTTGGGATCCCAAATTCAAGATTGCGGTACTTCTTGATGGCTAAGATATCAACGCAAGTACTTTGTTCACAGTCAAAGGTGAGTAAGATACTACCTGTATGTTATCAGCAGTTCTTCACCTCGGTTCCATCAAACCATTCGGTGAGTCAGTTTTAGGTGTTTGGTGGAGGTCGAGAAATACTCAAGATGGGCGTTTGCTGTTGTGGCATCATGCTTTGAAAAATCGTTCAACTCGGGAGTACTGCAATTTCAATAGCAATTGGTTGCTGGAGTGATTTCAGAGTGCTGACCGATCAAATAGACCTAATAGACCAACCAGCAGTCAAAGCATCCATGCTACTTCCTGGTACCGTTAAGCAACCACTTCCCAATATGGGCAAGCTTGCACTGAAGCACCTTGCCCCTACTATAGGCATAGAAAACAAAATCTGAACACTCTTTAAAGATCACCTGAAATGAGCTTTGCAGCTATTACACCAACCATCCTCTGGACGCCCTAATACTGTATCAAAAGAAATGTTCACGAAATTGTACCTTGTTGTAAAGTTGCAGTCTCCACTAGGAAGGTCTACTGTTAGCCTAGCATCAAACGAGCGGATTTTGGTGGGCGTGGCCAAGGCTCACCAGACTTAGACGTGTGTTTTTGACTACAAAATGAGTTGGGGTGGCCAAGTCTCATCTTTTCTGTGTGCTCCTGTTTACAAACAGTCTTCACGTCTGCACCTGAAGGAATATTGGCAATGCTTTACTTTCAATAGTTGGTACAGATCCCAGCGTAAGCGAAAGATGTTCTGCTAATCCACGTTTGTATTGTCCCAAATTCCTGAAGCAGTCGTCAGTAAAATGTTTGCCACGAACTGTCAGGGCTGCTAACCCTCCTCATGATGCACATTTTCTGGGTACAGCTACTGGGATTGGCATCCCCGTACCGGACGAACCATAAGTTCTACGGGGTAAATGAATACATCCCTGGAACCGGGTTGACCTCGGCTTTCCATCGGCGTCTGTGCCGGCCCTCCACGACCCTCCTGGCCGGAGATACACGACCGCGAATTCGGCCACCCCACTCGCGGGAACTAACACGTTTTGAGAGTTGCTAGGGCATATTTAACGCATAAATACAGTCCAACCACAAGCCTTTCTGTGGCAGACGAAAAATGTTTTTGTTGTCCTTTGTACAATTTGGTTCAGAGCAGTTCCTATGGGGTTGTTTTGCTGCCATGCTGTCCTGCTGCTGCTGCTGTTGTTTGTGGGTTGGAACTCTCCGACGGCGGGAGGGGTTGAAAATTGTGAGGGTGGAGTTCGTGCTGAGCTTGTGACGTGTAAAACCGAAAAAGGTGGGGTTAGTGACTTAAAACCGACCTGCTAAAACAGCTCATCTGAGAGTGCTGTTTGAGCTAATGTAATACAAACGCCCATAGGAAAGGAAAACATGAGTCATTTATCTTAGAACTTGGGGACTTTGTCAGGCTGTAGTAAGGCATATTTATGACCAAAACCCCATACAAGGGCACCTTTTAAAGGAACAACACCATTTATCAAAAACTAACCAGCTATTCTGTCAATGGTTAATTTCAACTCTTCCCTGAAAAAAATTGTCAATTTATGTTGAGCGATTATTGTGGGAATGCTGAAAGCACAAATGTTATTGAGATTCTTTCATCTTACTTATTGTGGGAATGCTGAAAGCATGTTTCTAACCTTTATTTGTTTATTTGTTTGCTTTCAGCATTCCCACATATGTTGTTTCTAACCTTTATTATTATTATTGTGGGAATGCTGAAAGCAATAATAATAATATGTTGTTTCTAACCTTTATTATTAGGGCCCGAGCAGCGACTGCTGCGAGGTCCCTATTGTTTTTCGTTCGAATTATTATTATTATTATTAGGGCCCGAGCAGCGACCGCTGCGAGGTCCCTCTTGTTTTTGGAAGAATTATTATTCTTCCGCTTCTTCTTCTTCTTCTTCTTCTTCTCCGTAAACGATCGCATTTTTGAGGACCTAAACATTTACGAAAACTCACCAAACTTTGCAATCTCTTCAAGCTCGGCGAAAAATTTGATATTATGTAGTTGTCATAACAACGTGACTCTATAGTGCCCCCTAGCATAGAAAAATAAAAACCAATCCCGGCCCGTTTGACCGAGAGCTACGAAAATTGGCAGGCACGTGTAGCACCCCGAGACGCACAAAAAAGTCAATGGAAGCCATTTCCTAAAATGTACAGGAAGTGAGCTATGAATTTTTGGAATGTCCAATTTTGGCCTATTTTGGCACATTCACTGTGGTCATGCTTTTTCCCCCTTTGCAAACATTTTTCATCCAATTGACTTCAAACTTGGCATTTATCATCTCAAGACCTGAGAGAACAACTGGGCAAAACATCTTGCCTTTTTGAAATACTATATGACGGGGGCGGGGCATCAAATATTGCCTTTAAAATTTCATTTGTCCAGAAAGAGCAAATGCTTAATAACTCCCATGTTCAAGCTCCAAAAAATCTCAAACTTCTCAGGCAACGTAATAGCCACGGCCTGAAAACATCTATATGATAAAATTCAGTTATACATATAGCGCCACCTAGTGGTTACAATAAATGTCATACTTTACGTTTTTAGCTACTGTGCTGGGCTTGTTGAAGGGATCTATTTGAAAATTGGTCAGAAAAGCCTTAAGATGTTGATCATGCTCCACACCGAATATTGTAACTTTTCGCCAAAGGGCGTGGCCGCTACGGTGACGCAAAGTCTGAAGATTTTTCGTGAAAATAAAAGCTGCATTAACTTGACCGAGATGATCCTATCTTCTCAAAATTTCACACATTTGATGAGAGTCCAGCCCTAAAGACATCTACTGACTTATATTTCATCTAACTGATAGCGCCACCTAGTGGCAATTTTTTTTCTTACGAATTTTCTTCTACATTTTTCTCCAAACACGTTAACTGGACCTACCTCATATTTGCTCAGATGAGGGTTTCGGCCTTCATGATGTCACAACACGAAATTTGTGAGTTTTCGCGAATCGCTGTGGGCGTGGCTAAGCACTGTTCGCCAAGAAAACAACGCCAGTTTTGAGGGTCTAAACATGCGCAGAAACTCATGAAACTTGGCACACACATCTGGCCTGGTAAAATGAACAATATTTTATTGTTGATTGTGCTCTTTTTACAAAAATGACTCAATAGCGCCCCCTAGGAATTTTTAATGAAGCAGCCCCGGTTGTACGTTCAAGCAAGATCTACGAAAATTTTAAGGTGTATGGGGGAGCCCAAGACCTACAAAAAAGTCTCTTGGACCCATATGCTAAAATGAACAGGAAGTGAGCTACGAATTTTTGAATGTCCCATTTTTGACGATTTTTGCACATTCACAGGGGGCAGACTTTTGCCCACTTCTCCTACACGTTTCATCTGACTGAGTTAAGACTTGACCTGGACCATGTCAAGACCTGAGCCAACGACAGGGGGAAAAATCTTGACTTTTCGAAATACTATATGATGAGGGCGGGGCATCAAAATTTGTGTTTCGCACTGAAAAAGGATATGCTTAATAACTCCCCGGTACATGCTCCAAAAAATCCCAAACTTGACATGTATGTTTATCGTCAAGGCCTGAAGCTATCTCTATGACAACATTCAGTTATATATGCAGCGCCACCTAGCCCTTGAGGCATAAAAAAAAAATACCCCACATACGGTATTTTGTACAAAAAATGTAAACTCATTCTAAGTGTGATAACTAAGTCATTTATGAATATTCTTTTAGTTTCCACCACTCAAAATGTTCACTGGCATCAGACTTATCCAAACATATAAATATATTTTTATTTGTTTTTGATAGCCTCTATGGACATTAAAAGCAATATCGTGAATGAAGGATATGCTTAATAACTCCACGGTACATGCTCCAAAAAAAATCCCACACTTGACATGTATGCTTATATTCAAGGCCTGAAGGTATCTCTATGACAACATTCAGTTATAAATACAGCGGCACCTAGCCCTTGAGGCTTATAAAAAAAAAAATAAAAAAAAAATACCCCACATACGGTATTTTGTACAAAAAATGTACACTCATTCTAAGTGTGATAACTAAGTCATTTATGAATATTCTTTTAGTTTCCACCACTCAAATTGTTCACTGGCTTCACACCGATCCAAACGTATGTACGTTTCCATTTTGTTTTATTCATTTTTGATTGCCCCTTTGGACAATAAAAGTAACATTGTGCAATGAGTACAACGAGCGATGATGTCTATATACTCTTTTACAAAAAATACCAATCAGGGCAACTCATTGCCTAAAAATAAATAAAGACGCTGATTTTTGCAGGTCTTAACAATCACCAAAACCCGTTGAGCTTGACACACACTGGCAAAAAAAAATTCGACATGTAAACGTTTATTATGCCATTTTCAAAGAAATTTTGCTTCCAATATGCCAGTACCCCAACGTGCCAGTACCCTAACGTGCAAGTACCCCAACGTGCAAGGACCCTAACGTGGCCCGGGCTGCGAGGGCCCTTTGTAGCTGCTCGCAGCTCTAGTTATTCTTCTTCTTCTTCTTCTTCTTCTTCTTCTTCTTCTTCTTTATTCTCCGCAAACAATCGCGGTTTTGGGTACCTAAATATTCACGAAAACTCACAGAACTTTGCACACTCCCCAGGTCCGGCGAAAAATTTGATATTATGAAGTCGTTATAACAACGCGACTCTATAGCGCCCCCTAGCGTAGAAAAATAAAAACCAAGCCCGACACGTTTGAGCTAGAGCAACGAAAATTGGCAGGCACGTGTAGCACCCCGAGACGCACAAAAAAGTCTATTGGGACCATGTAGCTAAAATGTACAGGAAGTGAGCTATGAATTTTTTAATGTCCAATTTTGGCCTATTTTGGCACATTCACTGTGGTCATGCTTTTTCCCCCTTTGCAAACATTTTTCATCCAATTGACTTCAAACTTGGCATTTATCATCTCAAGACCTGAGAGAACAGCTGGGCAAAACATCTTGCCTTTTCGAAATACTATATGACGGGGGCGGAGCATCAAATATTGCCTTTAAAATTTCATTTGTCCAGAAAGAGCAAATGCTTAATAACTCCCATGTTCAAGCTCCAAAAAATCTCAAACTTCTCAGGCAACGTAATAGTCACGGCCTGAAAACATCTATATGATAAAATTCAGTTATACATATAGCGCCACCTAGTGGTTACAATAAATGTCATACTTTGCGTTTTTAGCTACTGTGCTGAGCTTGTTGAAGGGATCCATTTGAAAATTGGTCAGAAAAGCCTTAAGATGTTGATCATGCCCCACACCGAATATTGTAACTTTTCGCCAAAGGGCGTGGCCGCTACGGTGACGCAAAGTCTGAAGATTTTTCTTGAAAATAAAAGCTGCATTAACTTGACCGAGATGATCCTATCTTCTCAAAATTTCACACATTTGATGAGAGTCCAGCCCTAAAGACATCTACTGACTTATATTTCATCTAACTGATAGCGCCACCTAGTGGCAATTTTTTTTCTTACGAATTTTCTTCTACGTTTTTCTCCAAACACGTTAACTGGACTTACCTCATATTTGCTCAGATGAGGGTTTCGACCTTCATGATGTCACAACACGAAGTTTGTGAGTTTTCGCGAATTGTTGTGGGTGTGGCTCAGCGATGTTCGCCAAGAAAACAACGCCAGTTTTGAGGGTCTAAACATGCACAGAAACTCATGAAACTTGGCACAGACATCTGGCCTGGTAAAATGAGCAATATTTTATTGTTGATTGTGCTATTTTTACAAAAATGACTCAATAGCGCCCCCTAGAAGTTTTTAACGAAGCAGCCCCGTTTGTACGTTTAAGCAAGAACGACGAATATTTTTAGGTGTATGAGGGAGCCCAAGACCTACAAAAAAGTCTCTTGGACCCATATGCTAAAATGAACAGGAAGTGAGCTACGAATTTTTGAATGTCCCATTTTTGACGATTTTTGCACATTCACAGGGGGCAGACTTTTGCCCACTTCTCCTACACGTTTCATCTGACTGAGTTAAGACTTGACCTGGACCATGTCAAGACCTGAGCCAACGACAGGGGGAAAAATCTTGACCTTTCGAAATACTATATGATGAAGGCGGGGCATCAAAATTTGTGTTTCGCACTGAAAAAGGATATGCTTAATAACTCCCCGGTACATGCTCCAAAAAATCCCAAACTTGACATGTATGTTTATCGTCAAGGCCTGAAGCTATCTCTATGACAACATTCAGTTATATATGCAGCGCCACCTAGCCCTTGAGGCATAAAAAAAAAATACCCCGCATACGGTATTTTGTACAAAAAATGTAAACTCATTCTAAGTGTGATAACTAAGTCATTTATGAATATTCTTTTAGTTTCCACCACTCAAAATGTTCACTGGCATCAGACTTATCCAAACATATATATATATTTTTTTTAATTTTTGATAGCCTCTGTGGACATTAAAAGCAATATCGTGAATGAAGGATATGCTTAATAACTCCACGGTACATGCTCCAAAAAAAATCCCACACTTGACATGTATGCTTATAATCAAGGCCTGAAGGTATCTCGATGACAACATTCAGTTAGAAATACAGCGCCACCTAGCCCTTGAGGCTTATATAAAAAGAAAAAACCCCACATACGGTATTTTGTACAAAAAATGTAAACTCATTCTAAGTGTGATGACTAAGTCATATATGAATATTCTTTTAGTTTCCACCACTCAAATTGTTCACTGGCTTCACACCGATCCAAACGTATGTACGTTTCCATTTTGTTTTATTCATTTTTGATTGCCCCTTTGGACAATAAAAGTAACATTGTGCAATGAGTACAACGAGCGATGATGTATATATACACTTTTACAAAAAATACCAATCAGGGCAACTCATTGCCTAAAAATAAAAAAGGACGCTGATTTTTGCAGGTCTTAACAATCACCAAAACCCGTTGAGCTTGACACACACTGGCAAAAAAAATATTCTACATGTAAACGTTTATTATGCCATTTTCAAAGAAATTTTGCTTCCAATATGCCAGTACCCCAACGTGCCAGTACGTGCAAGTACCCCAATGTGCAAGGACCATAACGTGGCCCGGGCTGCGAGGGCCCTTTATAGCTGCTCGCAGCTCTAGTTATTCTTCTTCTTCTTCTCCGTAAACGATCGCATTTTTGAGGGCCTAAACATTTACGAAAACTCACCAAACTTTGCAGTCTCTTCGGGCCCGGCGAAAAATTTGATATTATGTAGTTGCCATAACAATGCGACTCTATAGCGCCCCCTAGCGTAGAAAAATAAAAACCAATCCCGGCCCGTTTGACCTAGAGCTACGAAAATTGCCAGGCACGTGTAGCACCCAGAGACGCACAAAAAAGTCAGTGGAAGTCATTTCCTAAAATGTACAGGAAGTGAGCTATGAATTTTTTAATGTCCAATTTTGGCCTATTTTGGCACATTCATTGTGGTCATACTTTTTCCCCCTTTGCAAATATTTTTCAGCCAATTAACTTCAAACTTGGCATTTATCATCTCAAGACGTGAGAGAACAACTGGGCAAAAAGTCTTGCCTTTTTGAAATACTATATGATGGGGGCGGGGCATCAAATATTGCCTTTAAAATTTCATTTGTCCAGAAAGAGCAAATGCTTAATAACTCCCATGTTCAAGCTCCAAAAAATCTCAAACTTCTCAGGCAATGTAATAGTCACGGCCTGAAAACATCTATATGATAAAATTCAGTTATACATATAGCGCCACCTAGTGGTAACAATAAATGTCATACTTTACGTTTTTAGCTACTGCGCTGAGCTCGTTGAAGGGATCCAGTTGAAAATTGGTCAGAAAAGCCTTTAGATGTTGATCATGCCCCACACCGAATATTGTAACTTTTCGCCAAAGGGCGTGGCCGCTACGGTGCCGCAAAGTCTAAAGATTTTTCGTTACAATAAAAGCTGCATTAACTTGACCGAGATGATCCTATCTTCTCAAAATTTCACACATTTGTCCAGCCCTAAAGACATCTATGAACTTATATTTCATCTTACTGATAGCGCCACCTAGTGGCAATTTTTTTTCTTACGAATTTTCTTCTATGTTTTTCTCCAAACACGTTAACTGGACCTACCTCATATTTGCTCAGATGAGGGATTCGGCCTTCATGATGTCACAACACGAAGTTTGTGAGTTTTCGCGAATCGCTGTGGGCGTGGCTAAGCACTGTTCGCCAAGAAAACAACGCCAGTTTTGAGGGTCTAAACATGCGCAGAAACTCATGAAACTTGGCACACACATCTGGCCTGGTAAAATGAATAATATTTTATTGTTGATTGTGCTATTTTTACAAAAATGACTCAATAGCGCCCCCTAGGAATTTTTAATGAAGCAG
Organism: Festucalex cinctus; assembly: GCF_051991245.1. Lineage (NCBI taxonomy): Eukaryota > Metazoa > Chordata > Actinopteri > Syngnathiformes > Syngnathidae > Festucalex > Festucalex cinctus. Next base: position 942,311 of record NC_135430.1, on the reverse strand, counting down.
CCCCGGTTGTACGTTTAAGCAAGATCGACGAAAATTTTTAGGTGTATGAGGGAGCCCAAGACCTACAAAAAAGTCTCTTGGACCCATATGCTAAAATGAACAGGAAGTGAGCTACGAATTTTTGAATGTCCCATTTTTGAAGATTTTTGCACATTCACAGGGGGCAGACTTTTGCCCACTTCTCCTACACGTTTCATCTGACTGAGTTAAGACTTGACCTGGACCATGTCAAGACCTGAGCCAACGACAGGGGGAAAAATCTTGACTTTTCGAAATACTATATGATGAAGGCGGGGCATCAAAATTTGTGTTTCGCACTGAAAAAGGATATGCTAAATAACTCCCCGGTACATGCTCCAAAAAATCCCAAACTTGACATGTATGTTTATCGTCAAGGCCTGAAGCTATCTCTATGACAACATTCAGTTATATATGCAGCGCCACCTAGCCCTTGAGGCATAAAAAAAAAATACCCCACATACGGTATTTTGTACAAAAAATGTAAACTCATTCTAAGTGTGATAACTAAGTCATTTATGAATATTCTTTTAGTTTCCACCACTCAAAATGTTCACTGGCATCAGACTTATCCAAACATATATATATAATTTTTTTATTTTTGATAGCCTCTGTGGACATTAAAAGCAATATCGTGAATGAAGGATATGCTTAATAACTCCACGGTACATGCTCCAAAAAAAATCCCACACTTGACATGTATGCTTATAATCAAGGCCTGAAGGTATCTCGATGACAACATTCAGTTAGAAATACAGCGCCACCTAGCCCTTGAGGCTTATATAAAAAAATAAAAACCCACATACGGTATTTTGTACAAAAAATGTAAACTCATTCTAAGTGTGATGACTAAGTCATTTATGAATATTCTTTTAGTTTCCACCACTCAAATTGTTCACTGGCTTCACACCGATCCAAACGTATGTACGTTTCCATTTTGTTTTATTCATTTTTGATTGCCACTTTGGACAATAAAAGTAACATTGTGCAATGAGTACAACGAGCGATGATGTATATATACACTTTTACAAAAAATACCAATCAGGGCAACTCATTGCCTAAAAATAAAAAAGGACGCTGATTTTTGCAGGTCTTAACAATCACCAAAACCCGTTGAGCTTGACACACACTGGCAAAAAAAATATTCTACATGTAAACGTTTATTATGCCATTTTCAAAGAAATTTTGCTTCCAATATGCCAGTACCCCAACGTGCCAGTACCCTAACGTGCAAGTACCCCAATGTGCAAGGACCATAACGTGGCCCGGGCTGCGAGGGCCCTTTATAGCTGCTCGCAGCTCTAGTTATTCTTCTTCTTCTTCTCCGTAAACGATCGCATTTTTGAGGGCCTAAACATTTACGAAAACTCACCGAACTTTGCGCACTCTTCGGGCCCGGCGAAAAATTTGATATTATGAAGGCGTCATAACAACGCGACTCTATAGCGCCCCCTAGCGTAGAAAAATAATAACCAAGCCCGGCACGTTTGAGCTAGAGCAACGAAAATTGGCAGGCACGTGTAGCACCCCGAGACGCACAAAAAAGTCTATTGGGACCATGTAGCTAAAATGTACAGGAAATGAGCTATGAATTTTTTAATGTCCAATTTTGGCCTATTTTGGCACATTCACTGTGGTCATGCTTTTTCCCCCTTTGCAAACATTTTTCATCCAGTTGACTTCAAAATTGGCATTTATCATCTCAAGACCTGAGACAACAACTGGGCAAAAAACCTTGACTTTTTGAAATACTATATGACGGGGGCGGGGCATCAAATATTGCCTTGAAAATTTCATTTGTCCAGAAAGAGCAAATGCTTAATAACTCCCATGTTCAAGCTCCGAAAAATCTCAAACTTCTCAGACAACGTAATAGTCACGGCCTGAAAACATCTATATGATAAAATTCAGTTATACATATAGCGCCACCTAGTGGTAACAATAAATGTCATACTTTACGTTTTTAGCTACTGCGCTGAGCTCGTTGAAGGGATCCAGTTGAAAATTGGTCAGAAAAGCCTTAAGATGTTGATCATGCCCCACACCGAATATTGTAACTTTTCGCCAAAGGGCGTGGCCGCTACGGTGACGCAAAATCTGAAGATTTTTCGTGACAATAAAAGCTGCATTAACTTGACCGAGATGATCCTATCTTCTCAAAATTTCACACATTTGATGAGAGTCCAGCCCTAAAGACATCTACGAACTTATATTTCATCTTACTGATAGCGCCACCTAGTGGCATTTTTTTTTTCTTACGAATTTTCTTCTACGTTTTTGTCCAAACACGTTAACTGGACCTACCTCAGATTTGCTCAGATGAGGGTTTCGGCCTTCATGATGTCACAACACGAAGTTTGTGAGTTTTCGTGAATTGCTGTGGGCGTGGCTAAGCGCTGTTCGCCAAGAAAACAACGCCGGTTTTGAGGGTCTAAACATGCACAGAAACTCATGAAACTTGGCACACACATCTGGCCTGGTAAAATTAGCAATATTTTAATGTTGATTGTGCTATTTTTACAAAAATGACTCAATAGCGCCCCCTAGAACATTTTAACGAAGCAGCCCCGGTTGTACGTTTAAGCAAGAACGACAAATATTTTTAGGTGTATGAGGGAGCCCAAGACCTACAAAAAAGTCTCTTGGACCCATGTGCTAAAATGAACAGGAAGTGAGCTACGAATTTTTGAATGTCCCATTTTTGACGATTTTTGCACATTCACAGGGGGCAGACTTTTGCCCACTTCTCCTACACGTTTCATCTGACTGAGTTAAGACTTGACCTGGACCATGTCAAGACCTGAGCCAACGACAGGGGGAAAAATCTTGACTTTTCGAAATACTATATGATGAAGGTGGGGCATCAAAATTTGTGTTTCGCACTGAAAAAGGATATGCTTGATAACTCCCCGGTACATGCTCCAAAAAATCCCAAACTTGACATGTATGTTTATCGTCAAGGCCTGAAGTTATCTCTATGACAACATTCAGTTATATATGCAGCGCCACCTAGCCCTTGAGGCATAAAAAAAAATACCCCACATACGGTATTTTGTACAAAAAATGTAAACTCATTCTAAGTGTGATAACTAAGTCATTTATGAATATTCTTTTAGTTTCCACCACTCAAAATGTTCACTGGCATCAGACTTATCCAAACATATATATATTTTTATTTATTTTTGATAGCCTCTGTGGACATTAAAAGCAATATCGTGAATGAAGGATATGCATAATAACTCCACGGTACATGCTCCAAAAAAAATCCCACACTTGACATGTATGCTTATAATCAAGGCCTAAAGGTATCTCTATGACAACATTCAGTTATAAATACAGCGCCACCTAGCCCTTGAGGCATAATATATATAAAAAAAAAACAACACATACGGTATTTTATACAAAAAATTTAAACTCATTCTAAGTGTGATAACTAAGTCATTTATGAATATTCTTTTAGTTTCCACCACTCAAATTGTTAACTGGCTTCACACCGATCCAAACGTATGTACGTTTCCATTTTGTTTTATTCATTTTTGATTGCCCCTTTGGACAATAAAAGTAAGATTGTGCAATGAGTACAACGAGCGATGATGTATATATACACTTTTACAAAAAATACCAATCAGGGCAACTTGTTGCCTAAAAATAAATAAAGACGCTGATTTTTGCAGGTCTTAACAATCACCAAAACCCGTTGAGCTTGACACACACTGGCAAAAAAATATTCTACATGTAAACGTTTATTATGCCATTTTCAAAGAAATTTTGCTTCCAATATGCCAGTACCCCAACGTGCCAGTACCCTAACGTGCAAGTACCCCAACGTGCAAGGACCCCAACGTGGCCCGGGCTGCGAGGGCCCTTTATAGCTGCTCGCAGCTCTAGTTAGGGCCCGAGCAGCGACCGCTGCGAGGTCCCTATTGTTTTTCGTTCGAATTATTATTATTAGGGCCCGAGCAGCGACCGCTGCGAGGTCCCTATTGTTTTTGTAAAAATTATTATTATTATTATTATTATTATTATTATTATTATTATTAGGGCCCGAGCAGCGACCGCTGCGAGGTCCCTATTGTTTTTGTAAAAATTATTATTATTATTATTCTTCTTCTTCTTTATTCTCCGCAAACAATCGCGATTTTGGGTACCTAAATATTCACGAAAACTCACCAAACTTTGCACACTCCTCAGGTCCGGCGAAAAATTTGATATTATGAAGTCGTTATAACAACGCGACTCTATAGCGCCCCCTAGCGTAGAAAAATAAAAACCAAGCCCGACACGTTTGAGCTAGAGCAACGAAAATTGGCAGGCACGTGTAGCACCCCGAGACGCACAAAAAAGTCTATTGGGACCATGTATCTAAAATGTACAGGAAGTGAGCTATGAATTTTTTAATGTCCAATTTTGGCCTATTTTGGCACATTCACTGTGGTCATGCTTTTTCCCCCTTTGCAAACATTTTTCATCCAATTGACTTCAAACTTGGCATTTATCATCTCAAGACCTAAGAGAACAGCTGGGCAAAACATCTTGCCTTTTCGAAATACTATACGACGGGGGCGGAGCATCAAATATTGCCTTTAAAATTTCATTTGTCCAGAAAGAGCAAATGCTTAATAACTCCCATGTTCAAGCTCCAAAAAATCTCAAACTTCTCAGGCAACGTAATAGTCACAGCCTGAAAACATCTATATGACAAAATTCAGTTATACATATAGCGCCACCTAGTGGTTACAATAAATGTCATACTTTACGTTTTTAGCTACTGTGCTGAGCTTGTTGAAGGGATCCATTTGAAAATTGGTCAGAAAAGCCTTAAGATGTTGATCATGCCCCACACCGAATATTGTAACTTTTCGTCAAAGGGCGTGGCCGCTACGGTGACGCAAAATCTGAAGATTTTTCGTGAAAATAAAAGCTGCATTAACTTGACCGAGATGATCCTATCTTCTCAAAATTTCACACATTTGATGAGAGTCCAGCTCTAAAGACATCTACTAACTTACATTTCATCTAACCGATAGCGCCACCTAGTGGCAATTTTTTTTCTTACGAATTTTCTTCTACGTTTTTCTCCAAACACGTTAACTGGACCTACCTCATATTCGCTCAGAGGAGGGTTTCGGCCTTCATGATGTCACAACACGAAGTTTGTGAGTTTTCGCGAATTGCTGTAGGCGTGGCTAAGCGCTGTTCGCCAAGAAAACAAGGCCAGTTTTGAGGGTCTAAACATGCACAGAAACTCCTGAAACTTGGCACACACATCTGGCCTGGTAAAATGAGCAATATTTTATTGTTGATTGTGCTATTTTTACAAAAATGACTCAATAGCGCCCCCTCGAAATTTTTAACGAAGCAGCCCCGGTTGTACGTTTAAGCAAGAACGCCGAATATTTTTAGGTGTATGAGGGAGCCCAAGACCTACAAAAAAGTCTCTTGTACCCATATGCTAAAATGAACAGGAAGTGAGCTACGAATTTTTGAATGTCCCTTTTTTGACGATTTTTGCACATTCACAGGGGGCAGACTTTTGCCCACTTCTCCTACACGTTTCATCCGACTGAGTTAAGACTTGGCCTGGACCATGTCAAGACCTGAGCCAACGACAGGGGGAAAAATTTTGACTTTTCGAAATACTATATGATGAGGGCGGGGCATCAAAATTTGTGTTTCACAATGAAAAAGGATATGCTTGATAACTCCCCGGTAAATGCTCCAAAAAATCCCAAACTTGACATGTATGTTTATCGTCAAGGCCTGAAGTTATCTCTATGACAACATTCAGTTATATATGCAGCGCCACCTAGCCCTTGAGGCATGAAAAAAAAATACCCCACATACGGTATTTTGTACAAAAAATGTACACTCATTCTAAGTGTGATAACTAAGTCATTTATGAATATTTTTTTAGTTTCCACCACTCAAAATGTTCACTGGCATCAGACTTATCCAAACATATATATATTTTTATTTATTTTTGATAGCCTCTATGGACATTAAAAGCAATATCGTGAATGAAGGATATGCTTAATAACTCCACGGTACATGCTCCAAAAAAAATCCCACACTTGACATGTATGCTTATAATCAAGGCCTGAAGGTATCTCTATGACAACATTCAGTTATAAATACAGCGCCACCTAGCCCTTGAGGCTTATATAAAAAAATAAATAAATACCCCACATACGGTATTTTGTACAAAAAATGTACACTCATTCTAAGTGTGATAACTAAGTCATTTATGAATATTCTTTTAGTTTCCACCACTCAAATTGTTCACTGGCTTCACACCGATCCAAACGTATGTACGTTTCCATTTTGTTTTATTCATTTTTGATTGCCCCTTTGGACAATAAAAGTAACATTGTGCAATGAGTACAACGAGCGATGATGTGTATATACACTTTTACAAAAAAATACCAATCAGGGCAACTCATTGCCTAAAAATAAAAAAGGACGCTGATTTTTGCAGGTCTTAACAATCACCAAAACCCGTTGAGCTTGACACACACACTGGCAAAAAAATATTCTACATGTAAACGTTTATTATGCCATTTTCAAAGAAATTTTGCTTCCAATATGCCAGTACCCCAACGTGCCAGTACCCCAACGTGCAAGTACCCCAACGTGCAAGGACCCCAACGTGGCCCGGGCTGCGAGGGCCCTTTATAGCTGCTCGCAGCTCTAGTTATTATTATTATTCTTTATTCTCCGCAAACGATCGCGATTTTGGGTACCTAAACATTCACGAAAACTCACCGAACTTTGCGCACTCTTCGGGCCCGGCGAAAAATGTGATATTATGAAGTCGTCATAACAACGCGACTCTATAGCGCCCCCTAGCGTAGAAAAATAAAAACCAAGCCCGGCACGTTTGAGCTAGAGCAACAAAAATTGGCAGGCACGTGTAGCACCCCGAGACGCACAAAAAAGTCTATTGGGACCATGTAGCTAAAATGTACAGGAAATGAGCTATGAATTTTTTAATGTCCAATTTTGGCCTATTTTGGCACATTCACTGTGGTCATGCTTTTTCCCCCTTTGCAAACATTTTTCATCCAGTTGACATCAAAATTGACATTTATCATCTCAAGACCTGAGACAACAACTGGGCAAAAAACCTTGACTTTTTGAAATACTATATGACGGGGGAGGGGCATCAAATATTGCCTTTAAAATTTCATTTGTCCAGAAAGAGCAAATGCTTAATAACTCCCATGTTCAAGCTCCAAAAAATCTCAAACTTCTCATGCAACTTAATAGTCACGGCCTGAAAACATCTATATGATAAAATTCAGTTATACATATAGCACCACCTAGTGGTGACAATAAATGTCATACTTTACGTTTTTAGCTACTGTGCCAAGCTCTTTGAAGGGATCCAGTTGAAAATTGGTCAGACAAGCCTTAAGATGTTGATCATGCCCCACACCGAATATTGTAACTTTTCGCCAAAGGGCGTGGCCGCTACGGTGACGCAAAGTCTGTAGATTTTTCGTGACAATAAAAGCTGCATTAACTTGACCGAGATGATCCTATCTTCTCAAAATTTCACACATTTGATGAGAGTCCAGCCCTAAAGACATCTACGAACTTATATTTCATCTTACTGATAGCGCCACCTAGTGGCATTTTTTTTTTCTTACGAATTTTCTTCTACGTTTTTGTCCAAACACGTTAACTGGACCTACCTCAGATTTGCTCAGATGAGGGTTTCGGCCTTCATGATGTCACAACACGAAGTTTGTGAGTTTTCGTGAATTGCTGTGGGCGTGGCTAAGCGCTGTTCGCCAAGAAAACAACGCCGGTTTTGAGGGTCTAAACATGCACAGAAACTCATGAAACTTGGCACACACATCTGGCCTGGTAAAATGAGCAATATTTTAATGTTGATTGTGCTATTTTTACAAAAATTACTCAATAGCGCCCCCTAGAAAATTTTAATGAAGCAGCCCCGGTTGTACGTTTAAGCAAGAACGACAAATATTTTTAGGTGTATGAGGGAGCCCAAGACCTACAAAAAAGTCTCTTGGACCCATGTGCTAAAATGAACAGGAAGTGAGCTACGAATTTTTGAATGTCCCATTTTTGACGATTTTTGCACATTCACAGGGGGCAGACTTTTGCCCACTTCTCCTACACGTTTCATCTGACTGAGTTAAGACTTGACCTGGACCATGTCAAGACCTGAGCCAACGACAGGGGGAAAAATCTTGACTTTTCGAAATACTATATGATGAAGGCGGGGCATCAAAATTTGTGTTTCGCACTGAAAAAGGATATGCTTGATAACTCCCCGGTACATGCTCCAAAAAATCCCAAACTTGACATGTATGTTTATCGTCAAGGCCTGAAGTTATCTCTATGACAACATTCAGTTATATATGCAGCGCCACCTAGCCCTTGAGGCATAAAAAAAAATACCCCACATACGGTATTTTGTACAAAAAATGTAAACTCATTCTAAGTGTGATAACTAAGTCATTTATGAATATTCTTTTAGTTTCCACCACTCAAAATGTTCACTGGCATCAGACTTATCCAAACATATATATATTTTTATTTATTTTTGATAGCCTCTGTGGACATTAAAAGCAATATCGTGAATGAAGGATATGCATAATAACTCCACGGTACATGCTCCAAAAAAAATCCCACACTTGACATGTATGCTTATAATCAAGGCCTAAAGGTATCTCTATGACAACATTCAGTTATAAATACAGCGCCACCTAGCCCTTGAGGCATAATATATATAAAAAAAAAACAACACATACGGTATTTTGTACAAAAAATTTAAACTCATTCTAAGTGTGATAACTAAGTCATTTATGAATATTCTTTTAGTTTCCACCACTCAAATTGTTAACTGGCTTCACACCGATCCAAACGTATGTACGTTTCCATTTTGTTTTATTCATTTTTGATTGCCCCTTTGGACAATAAAAGTAACATTGTGCAATGAGTACAACGAGCGATGATGTATATATACACTTTTACAAAAAATACCAATCAGGGCAACTCGTTGCCTAAAAATAAATAAAGACGCTGATTTTTGCAGGTCTTAACAATCACCAAAACCCGTTGAGCTTGACACACACTGGCAAAAAAAATATTCTACATGTAAACGTTTATTATGCCATTTTCAAAGAAATTTTGCTTCCAATATGCCAGTACCCCAACGTGCCAGTACCCTAACGTGCAAGTACCCCAACGTGCAAGGACCCCAACGTGGCCCGGGCTGCGAGGGCCCTTTATAGCTGCTCGCAGCTCTAGTTAGGGCCCGAGCAGCGACCGCTGCGAGGTCCCTATTGTTTTTCGTTCGAATTATTATTATTAGGGCCCGAGCAGCGACCGCTGCGAGGTCCCTATTGTTTTTGTAAAAATTATTATTATTATTATTATTATTATTATTATTATTATTCTTTATTCTCCGCAAACGATCGCGATTTTGGGTACCTAAACATTCACGAAAACTCACCGAACTTTGCGCACTCTTCGGGCCCGGCGAAAAATGTGATATTATGAAGTCGTCATAACAACGCGACTCTATAGCGCCCCCTAGCGTAGAAAAATAAAAACCAAGCCCGGCACGTTTGAGCTAGAGCAACAAAAATTGGCAGGCACGTGTAGCACCCCGAGACGCACAAAAAAAGTCTATTGGGACCATGTAGCTAAAATGTACAGGAAATGAGCTATGAATTTTTTAATGTCCAATTTTGGCCTATTTTGGCACATTCACTGTGGTCATGCTTTTTCCCCCTTTGCAAACATTTTTCATCCAGTTGACATCAAAATTGACATTTATCATCTCAAGACCTGAGACAACAACTGGGCAAAAAACCTTGACTTTTTGAAATACTATATGACGGGGGAGGGGCATCAAATATTGCCTTTAAAATTTCATTTGTCCAGAAAGAGCAAATGCTTAATAACTCCCATGTTCAAGCTCCAAAAAATCTCAAACTTCTCATGCAACTTAATAGTCACGGCCTGAAAACATCTATATGATAAAATTCAGTTATACATATAGCACCACCTAGTGGTGACAATAAATGTCATACTTTACGTTTTTAGCTACTGTGCCAAGCTCTTTGAAGGGATCCAGTTGAAAATTGGTCAGACAAGCCTTAAGATGTTGATCATGCCCCACACCGAATATTGTAACTTTTCGCCAAAGGGCGTGGCCGCTACGGTGACGCAAAGTCTGTAGATTTTTCGTGACAATAAAAGCTGCATTAACTTGACCGAGATGATCCTATCTTCTCAAAATTTCACACATTTGATGAGAGTCCAGCCCTAAAGACATCTACGAACTTATATTTCATCTTACTGATAGCGCCACCTAGTGGCATTTTTTTTTCTTACGAATTTTCGTCTACGTTTTTGTCCAAACACGTTAACTGCACCTACCTCAGATTTGCTCAGATGAGGGTTTCGGCCTTCATGATGTCACAACACGAAGTTTGTGAGTTTTCGTGAATTGCTGTGGGCGTGGCTAAGCGCTGTTCGCCAAGAAAACAACGCCGGTTTTGAGGGTCTAAACATGCACAGAAACTCATGAAACTTGGCACACACATCTGGCCTGGTAAAATGAGCAATATTTTAATGTTGATTGTGCTATTTTTACAAAAATTACTCAATAGCGCCCCCTAGAAAATTTTAATGAAGCAGCCCCGGTTGTACGTTTAAGCAAGATCTACGAAAAATTTTAGGTGTATGAGGGAGCCCAAGACCTACATAAAAGTCTCTTGGACCCATATGCTAAAATGAACAGGAAGTGAGCTACGAATTTTTGAATGTCCCATTTTTGATGATTTTTGCACATTTACAGGGGGCATACTTTTGCCCACTTCTTCTCCACGTTTCATCCGACTGAGTTAAGACTTGACCTGGACAATGTCAAGACCTGAGCCAACGACAGGGGGGAAAATCTTGACTTTTCGAAATACTATATGATGAGGGCGTGGCATCAAAATTTGTGTTTCGCAATGAAAAAGGATATGCTTGATAACTCCCCGGTACATGCTCCAAAAAATCCCAAACTTGACATGTATGTTTATCGTCAAGGCCTGAAGTTATCTCTATGACAACATTCAGTTATATATGCAGCGCCACCTAGCCCTTGAGGCATAAAAAAAAAAATACCCCACATACGGTATTTTGTACAAAAAATGTAAACTCATTCTAAGTGTGATAACTAAGTCATTTATGAATATTCTTTTAGTTTCCACCACTCAAAATGTTCACTGGCATCAGACTTATCCAAACATATATATATATATTTTTATTTGTTTTTGATAGCCTCTATGGACATTAAAAGCAATATCGTGAATGAAGGATATGCTTAATAACTCCACGGTACATGCTCCAAAAAAAATCCCACACTTGACATGTATGCTTATAATCAAGGCCTGAAGGTATCTCTATGACAACATTCAGTTATAAATACAGCGCCACCTAGCCCTTGAGGCTTATATAAAAAAAAAGAAAAAATACCCCACATACGGTATTTTGTACAAAAAATGTACACTCATTCTAAGTGTGATAACTAAGTCATTTATGAATATTCTTTTAGTTTCCACCACTCAAATTGTTCACTGGCTTCACACCGATCCAAACGTATGTACGTTTCCATTTTGTTTTATTCATTTTTGATTGCCCCTTTGGACAATAAAAGTAACATTGTGCAATGAGTACAACGAGCGATGATGTGTATATACACTTTTACAAAAAAATACCAATCAGGGCAACTCATTGCCTAAAAATAAAAAAGGACGCTGATTTTTGCAGGTCTTAACAATCACCAAAACCCGTTGAGCTTGACACACACACTGGCAAAAAAATATTCGACATGTAAACGTTTATTTTGCCATTTTCAAAGAAATTTTGCTTCAAATATGCCAGTACCCCAATGTGCCAGTACCCCAACGTGCAAGTACCCCAACGTGCAAGGACCCCAACGTGGCCCGGGCTGCGAGGGCCCTTTATAGCTGCTCGCAGCTCTAGTTATTATTATTATTATTCTTCTTCTTCTCCGTAAACGATCGCATTTTTGAGTACCTAAACATTCACGAAAACTCACCAAACTTTGCACACTCCTCAGGCCCGGCGAAAAATTTTATATTATGAAGTCGTCATAACAACACGACTCTATAGCGCCCCCTAGCGTAGAAAAATAAAAACCAAGCCTGGCACGTTTGAGCTAGAGCAACGAAAATTGGCAGGCACGTGTAGCACCCCGAGACGCACAAAAAAGTCTATTGGGACCATGTAGCTAAAATGTACAGGAAATTAGCTATGAATTTTTTTATGTCCAATTTTGGCCTATTTTGGCACATTCACTGTGGTCATGCTTTTTCCCCCTCTGCAAACATTTTTCATCCAATTCACATCAAACTTGGCATTTATCATCTCAAGACCTGAGAGAAAAACTGGGCAAAAAGTCTTGCCTTTTCGAAATACTATATGATGGGGGCGGGGCATCAAATATTGTCTTTAAAATTTCATTTGTCCAGAAAGAGCAAATGCTTAATAACTCCCATGTTCAAGCTCCAAAAAATCTCAAACTTCTCAGGCAACGTAATAGTCACGGCCTGAAAACATCTATATGATAAAATTCAGTTATACATATAGCACCACCTAGTGGTGACAATAAATGTCATACTTTACGTTTTTAGCTACTGTGCCAAGCTCGTTGAAGGGATCCAGTTGAAAATTGGTCAGACAAGCCTTAAGATGTTGATCATGCCCCACACCGAATATTGTAACTTTTCGCCAAAGGGCGTGGCCGCTACGGTGACGCAAAGTCTGAAGATTTTTCGTGACAATAAAAGCTGCATTAACTTGACCGAGATGATCCTATCTTCTCAAAATTTCACACATTTGATGAGAGTCCAGCCCTAAAGACATCTACGAACTTATATTTCATCTTACTGATAGCGCCACCTAGTGGCATTTTTTTTTTCTTACGAATTTTCTTCTACGTTTTTGTCCAAACACGTTAACTGGACCTACCTCAGATTTGCTCAGATGAGGGTTTCGGCCTTCATGATGTCACAACACGAAGTTTGTGAGTTTTCGTGAATTGCTGTGGGCGTGGCTAAGCGCTGTTCGCCAAGAAAACAACGCCGGTTTTGAGGGTCTAAACATGCACAGAAACTCATGAAATTTGGCACACACATCTGGCCTGGTAAAATGAGCAATATTTTAATGTTGATTGTGCTATTTTTACAAAAATTACTCAATAGCGCCCCCTAGAAAATTTTAATGAAGCAGCCCCGGTTGTACGTTTAAGCAAGATCTACGAAAAATTTTAGGTGTATGAGGGAGCCCAAGACCTACATAAAAGTCTCTTGGACCCATATGCTAAAATGAACAGGAAGTGAGCTACGAATTTTTGAATGTCCCATTTTTGATGATTTTTGCACATTTACAGGGGGCATACTTTTGCCCACTTCTTCTCCACGTTTCATCCGACTGAGTTAAGACTTGACCTGGACAATGTCAAGACCTGAGCCAACGACAGGGGGGAAAATCTTGACTTTTCGAAATACTATATGATGAGGGCGTGGCATCAAAATTTGTGTTTCGCAATGAAAAAGGATATGCTTGATAACTCCCCGGTACATGCTCCAAAAAATCCCAAACTTGACATGTATGTTTATCGTCAAGGCCTGAAGTTATCTCTATGACAACATTCAGTTATATATGCAGCGCCACCTAGCCCTTGAGGCATAAAAAAAAAATACCCCACATACGGTATTTTGTACAAAAAATGTAAACTCATTCTAAGTGTGATAACTCAGTCATTTATGAATATTCTTTTAGTTTCCACCACTCAAAATGTTCACTGGCATCAGACTTATCCAAACATATATATATTTTTATTTATTTTTGATAGCCTCTATGGACATTAAAAGCAATATCGTGAATGAAGGATATGCTTAATAACTCCACGGTACATGCTCCAAAAAAAATCCCACACTTGACATGTATGCTTATAATCAAGGCCTGAAGGTATCTCTATGACAACATTCAGTTATAAATACAGCGCCACCTAGCCCTTGAGGCTTATATAAAAAAAAAGAAAAAATACCCCACATACGGTGTTTTGTACAAAAAATGTACACTCATTCTAAGTGTGATAACTAAGTCATTTATGAATATTCTTTTAGTTTCCACCACTCAAATTGTTCACTGGCTTGACACCGATCCAAACGTATGTACGTTTCCATTTTGTTTTATTCATTTTTGATTGCCCCTTTGGACAATAAAAGTAACATTGTGCAATGAGTACAACGAGCGATGATGTATATATACACTTTCACAAAAAATACCAATCAGGGCAACTCGTTGCCTAAAAATAAATAAGGACGCTGATTTTTGCAGGTCTTAACAATCACCAAAACCCGTTGAGCTTGACACACACTGGCAAAAAAAATATTCTACATGTAAACGTTTATTATGCCATTTTCAAAGAAATTTTGCTTCCAATATGCCAGTACCCCAACGTGCCAGTACCCCAACATGCAAGTACCCCAACGTGCAAGGACCCCAACGTGGCCCGGGCTGCGAGGGCCCTTTATAGCTGCTCGCAGCTCTAGTTAGGGCCCGAGCAGCGACCGCTGCGAGGTCCCTATTGTTTTTCGTTCGAATTATTATTATTAGGGCCCGAGCAGCGACCGCTGCGAGGTCCCTATTGTTTTTGTAAAAATTATTATTATTATTATTATTATTATTATTATTATTATTATTATTATTATTATTCTTTATTCTCCGCAAACGATCGTGATTTTGGGTACCTAAACATTCACGAAAACTCACCGAACTTTGCGCACTCTTTGGGCCCGGCGAAAAATGTGATATTATGAAGTCGTCATAACAACGCGACTCTATAGCGCCCCCTAGCGTAGAAAAATAAAAACCAAGCCCGGCACGTTTGAGCTAGAGCAACAAAAATTGGCAGGCACGTGTAGCACCCCGAGACGCACAAAAAAGTCTATTGGGACCATGTAGCTAAAATGTACAGGAAATGAGCTATGAATTTTTTAATGTCCAATTTTGGCCTATTTTGGCACATTCACTGTGGTCATGCTTTTTCCCCCTTTGCAAACATTTTTCATCCAGTTGACATCAAAATTGACATTTATCATCTCAAGACCTGAGACAACAACTGGGCAAAAAACCTTGACTTTTTGAAATACTATATGACGGGGGAGGGGCATCAAATATTGCCTTTAAAATTTCATTTGTCCAGAAAGAGCAAATGCTTAATAACTCCCATGTTCAAGCTCCAAAAAATCTCAAACTTCTCATGCAACTTAATAGTCACGGCCTGAAAACATCTATATGATAAAATTCAGTTATACATATAGCACCACCTAGTGGTGACAATAAATGTCATACTTTACGTTTTTAGCTACTGTGCCAAGCTCTTTGAAGGGATCCAGTTGAAAATTGGTCAGACAAGCCTTAAGATGTTGATCATGCCCCACACCGAATATTGTAACTTTTCGCCAAAGGGCGTGGCCACTACGGTGACGCAAAGTCTGTAGATTTTTCGTGACAATAAAAGCTGCATTAACTTGACCGAGATGATCCTATCTTCTCAAAATTTCACACATTTGATGAGAGTCCAGCCCTAAAGACATCTACGAACTTATATTTCATCTTACTGATAGCGCCACCTAGTGGCATTTTTTTTTTCTTACGAATTTTCTTCTACGTTTTTGTCCAAACACGTTAACTGGACCTACCTCAGATTTGCTCAGATGAGGGTTTCGGCCTTCATGATGTCACAACACGAAGTTTGTGAGTTTTCGTGAATTGCTGTGGGCGTGGCTAAGCGCTGTTCGCCAAGAAAACAACGCCGGTTTTGAGGGTCTAAACATGCACAGAAACTCATGAAACTTGGCACACACATCTGGCCTGGTAAAATGAGCAATATTTTAATGTTGATTGTGCTATTTTTACAAAAATTACTCAATAGCGCCCCCTAGAAAACTTTAATGAAGCAGCCCCGGTTGTACGTTTAAGCAAGAACGACAAATATTTTTAGGTGTATGAGGGAGCCCAAGACCTACAAAAAAGTCTCTTGGACCCATGTGCTAAAATGAACAGGAAGTGAGCTACGAATTTTTGAATGTCCCATTTTTGACGATTTTTGCACATTCACAGGGGGCAGACTTTTGCCCACTTCTCCTACACGTTTCATCTGACTGAGTTAAGACTTGACCTGGACCATGTCAAGACCTGAGCCAACGACAGGGGGAAAAATCTTGACTTTTCGAAATACTATATGATGAAGGCGGGGCATCAAAATTTGTGTTTCGCACTGAAAAAGGATATGCTTGATAACTCCCCGGTACATGCTCCAAAAAATCCCAAACTTGACATGTATGTTTATCGTCAAGGCCTGAAGTTATCTCTATGACAACATTCAGTTATATATGCAGCGCCACCTAGCCCTTGAGGCATAAAAAAAAATACCCCACATACGGTATTTTGTACAAAAAATGTAAACTCATTCTAAGTGTGATAACTAAGTCATTTATGAATATTCTTTTAGTTTCCACCACTCAAAATGTTCACTGGCATCAGACTTATCCAAACATATATATATTTTTATTTATTTTTGATAGCCTCTGTGGACATTAAAAGCAATATCGTGAATGAAGGATATGCATAATAACTCCACGGTACATGCTCCAAAAAAAATCCCACACTTGACATGTATGCTTATAATCAAGGCCTAAAGGTATCTCTATGACAACATTCAGTTATAAATACAGCGCCACCTAGCCCTTGAGGCATAATATATATAAAAAAAAAACAACACATACGGTATTTTGTACAAAAAATTTAAACTCATTCTAAGTGTGATAACTAAGTCATTTATGAATATTCTTTTAGTTTCCACCACTCAAATTGTTAACTGGCTTCACACCGATCCAAACGTATGTACGTTTCCATTTTGTTTTATTCATTTTTGATTGCCCCTTTGGACAATAAAAGTAACATTGTGCAATGAGTACAACGAGCGATGATGTATATATACACTTTTACAAAAAATACCAATCAGGGCAACTCGTTGCCTAAAAATAAATAAAGACGCTGATTTTTGCAGGTCTTAACAATCACCAAAACCCGTTGAGCTTGACACACACTGGCAAAAAAAATATTCTACATGTAAACGTTTATTATGCCATTTTCAAAGAAATTTTGCTTCCAATATGCCAGTACCCCAACGTGCCAGTACCCTAACGTGCAAGTACCCCAACGTGCAAGGACCCCAACGTGGCCCGGGCTGCGAGGGCCCTTTATAGCTGCTCGCAGCTCTAGTTAGGGCCCGAGCAGCGACTGCTGCGAGGTCCCTATTGTTTTTCGTTCGAATTATTATTATTAGGGCCCGAGCAGCGACCGCTGCGAGGTCCCTATTGTTTTTGTAAAAATTATTATTATTATTATTATTATTATTATTATTATTATTATTATTATTATTATTCTTTATTCTCCGCAAACGATCGCGATTTTGGGTACCTAAACATTCACGAAAACTCACCGAACTTTGCGCACTCTTCGGGCCCGGCGAAAAATGTGATATTATGAAGTCGTCATAACAACGCGACTCTATAGCGCCCCCTAGCGTAGAAAAATAAAAACCAAGCCCGGCACGTTTGAGCTAGAGCAACAAAAATTGGCAGGCACGTGTAGCACCCCGAGACGCACAAAAAAAGTCTATTGGGACCATGTAGCTAAAATGTACAGGAAATGAGCTATGAATTTTTTAATGTCCAATTTTGGCCTATTTTGGCACATTCACTGTGGTCATGCTTTTTCCCCCTTTGCAAACATTTTTCATCCAGTTGACATCAAAATTGACATTTATCATCTCAAGACCTGAGACAACAACTGGGCAAAAAACCTTGACTTTTTGAAATACTATATGACGGGGGAGGGGCATCAAATATTGCCTTTAAAATTTCATTTGTCCAGAAAGAGCAAATGCTTAATAACTCCCATGTTCAAGCTCCAAAAAATCTCAAACTTCTCATGCAACTTAATAGTCACGGCCTGAAAACATCTATATGATAAAATTCAGTTATACATATAGCACCACCTAGTGGTGACAATAAATGTCATACTTTACGTTTTTAGCTACTGTGCCAAGCTCTTTGAAGGGATCCAGTTGAAAATTGGTCAGACAAGCCTTAAGATGTTGATCATGCCCCACACCGAATATTGTAACTTTTCGCCAAAGGGCGTGGCCGCTACGGTGACGCAAAGTCTGAAGATTTTTCGTGACAATAAAAGCTGCATTAACTTGACCGAGATGATCCTATCTTCTCAAAATTTCACACATTTGATGAGAGTCCAGCCCTAAAGACATCTACGAACTTATATTTCATCTTACTGATAGCGCCACCTAGTGGCATTTTTTTTTTCTTACGAATTTTCGTCTACGTTTTTGTCCAAACACGTTAACTGGACCTACCTCAGATTTGCTCAGATGAGGGTTTCGGCCTTCATGATGTCACAACACGAAGTTTGTGAGTTTTCGTGAATTGCTGTGGGCGTGGCTAAGCGCTGTTCGCCAAGAAAACAACGCCGGTTTTGAGGGTCTAAACATGCACAGAAACTCATGAAACTTGGCACACACATCTGGCCTGGTAAAATGAGCAATATTTTAATGTTGATTGTGCTATTTTTACAAAAATTACTCAATAGCGCCCCCTAGAAAATTTTAATGAAGCAGCCCCGGTTGTACGTTTAAGCAAGATCTACGAAAAATTTTAGGTGTATGAGGGAGCCCAAGACCTACATAAAAGTCTCTTGGACCCATATGCTAAAATGAACAGGAAGTGAGCTACGAATTTTTGAATGTCCCATTTTTGATGATTTTTGCACATTTACAGGGGGCATACCTTTGCCCACTTCTTCTCCACGTTTCATCCGACTGAGTTAAGACTTGACCTGGACAATGTCAAGACCTGAGCCAACGACAGGGGGGAAAATCTTGACTTTTCGAAATACTATATGATGAGGGCGTGGCATCAAAATTTGTGTTTCGCAATGAAAAAGGATATGCTTGATAACTCCCCGGTACATGCTCCAAAAAATCCCAAACTTGACATGTATGTTTATCGTCAAGGCCTGAAGTTATCTCTATGACAACATTCAGTTATATATGCAGCGCCACCTAGCCCTTGAGGCATAAAAAAAAAATACCCCACATACGGTATTTTGTACAAAAAATGTAAACTCATTCTAAGTGTGATAACTAAGTCATTTATGAATATTCTTTTAGTTTCCACCACTCAAAATGTTCACTGGCATCAGACTTATCCAAACATATATATATATATTTTTATTTGTTTTTGATAGCCTCTATGGACATTAAAAGCAATATCGTGAATGAAGGATATGCTTAATAACTCCACGGTACATGCTCCAAAAAAAATCCCACACTTGACATGTATGCTTATAATCAAGGCCTGAAGGTATCTCTATGACAACATTCAGTTATAAATACAGCGCCACCTAGCCCTTGAGGCTTATATAAAAAAAAAGAAAAAATACCCCACATACGGTATTTTGTACAAAAAAATGTAAACTCATTCTAAGTGTGATGACTAAGTCATTTCTGAATATTCTTTTAGTTTCCACCACTCAAATTGTTCACTGGCTTCACACCGATCCAAACGTATGTACGTTTCCATTTTGTTTTATTCATTTTTGATTGCCCCTTTGGACAATAAAAGTAACATTGTGCAATGAGTACAACGAGCGATGATGTATATATACACTTTTACAAAAAATACCAATCAGGGCAACTCATTGCCTAAAAATAAAAAAGGACGCTGATTTTTGCAGGTCTTAACAATCACCAAAACCCATTGAGCTTGACACACACTGGCAAAAAAAATATTCTACATGTAAACGTTTATTATGCCATTTTCAAAGAAACTTTGCTTCCAATATGCCAGTACCCCAACGTGCCAGTACCCCAACGTGCCAGTACCCTAACGTGCAAGTACCCCAACGTGCAAGGACTCCAACGTGGCCCGGGCTGCGAGGGCCCTTTATAGCTGCTCGCAGCTCTAGTTATTATTATTATTATTATTATTATTATTCTTTATTCTCCGCAAACAATCGCGATTTTGGGTACCTAAATATTCACGAAAACTCACCGAACTTTGCACACTCCTCAGGTCCGGCGAAAAATTTGATATTATGAAGTCGTTATAACAACGCGACTCTATAGCGCCCCCTAGCATAGAAAAATAAAATCCAAGCCCGGCACGTTTGAGCTAGAGCAACGAAAATTGGCAGGCACGTGTAGCACCCCGAGACGCACAAAAAAGTCTATTGGGACCATGTAGCTAAAATGTACAGGAAGTGAGCTATGAATTTTTTAATGTCCAATTTTGGCCTATTTTGGCACTTTCACTGTGGTCATGCTTTTTCCCCCTATGCAAACATTTTTCATCCCATTGACTTCAAACTTGGTATTTATCATCTCAAGACCTAAGAGAACAGCTGGGCAAAAAGTCTTGCCTTTTCGAAATACTATATGACGGGGGCGGGGCATCAAATATTGCCTTTAAAATTTCATTTGTCCAGAAAGAGCAAATGCTGAATAACTCCCATGTTCAAGCTCCAAAAAATCTCAAACTTCTCAGGCAACGTAATAGTCACGGCCTGAAAACATCTATATGATAAAATTCAGTTATACATATAGCGCCACCTAGTGGTTACAATAAATGTCATACTTTACGTTTTTAGCTACTGTGCTGAGCTTGTTGAAGGGATCCATTTGAAAATTGGTCAGAAAAGGCTTAAGATGTTGATCATGCCCCACACCGAATATTGTAACTTTTCGCCAAAGGGCGTGGCCGCTACGGTGACGCAAAGTCTGAAGATTTTTCGTGAAAATAAAAGCTGCATTAACTTGACCGAGATGATCCTATCTTCCCAAAATTTCACACATTTGATGAGAGTCCAGCCCTAAAGACATCTACTGACTTATATTTCATCTAACTGATAGCGCCACCTAGTGGCAATTTTTTTATTACGAATTTTCTTCTACGTTTTTCTCCAAACACGTTAACTGGACCTACCACATATTTGCTCAGATGAGGGTTTCGGCCTTCATGATGTCACAACACGAAGTTTGTGAGTTTTCGCGAATTGCTGTGGGTGTGGCTAAGCGCTGTTCGCCAAGAAAACAACGCCAGTTTTGAGGGTCTAAACATGCACAGAAACTCATGAAACTTGGCACACACATCTGGCCTGTTAAAATGAGCAATATTTTATTGTTGATTGTGCTATTTTTACAAAAATGACTCAATAGCGCCCCCTAGAAGTTTTTAACGAAGCAGCCCCGGTTGTACGTTTAAGCAAGAACGACGAATATTTTTAGGTGTATGAGGGAGCCCAAGACCTACAAAAAAGTCTCTTGTACCCATATGCTAAAATGAACAGGAAGTGAGCTACGAATTTTTGAATGTCCCATTTTTGACAATTTTTGCACATTCACAGGGCGCAGACTTTTGCCCACTTCTCCTACACGTTTCATCTGACTGAGTTAAGACTTGACCTGGACCATGTCAAGACCTGAGCCAACGACAGGGGGAAAAATCTTGACCTTTCGAAATACTATATGATGAAGGCGGGGCATCAAAATTTGTGTTTCGCACTGAAAAAGGATATGCTTAATAACTCCCCGGTACATGCTCCAAAAAATCCCAAACTTGACATGTATGTTTATCGTCAAGGCCTGAAACTATCTCTATGACAACATTCAGTTATATATGCAGCGCCACCTAGCCCTTGAGGCATAAAAAAAAAATACCCCACATACGGTATTTTGTACAAAAAATGTAAACTCATTCTAAGTGTGATAACTAAGTCATTTATGAATATTCTTTTAGTTTCCACCACTCAAAATGTTCACTGGCATCAGACTTATCCATATATATATTTTTATTTATTTTTGATAGCCTCTGTGGACATTAAAAGCAATATCGTGAATGAAGGATATGCTTAATAACTCCACGGTACATGCTCCAAAAAAAATCCCACACTTGACATGTATGCTTATAATCAAGGCCTGAAGGTATCTCTATGACAACATTCAGTTATAAATACAGATAATATTTTGTACAAAAAATGTACACTCATTCTAAGTGTGATAACTAAGTCATTTATGAATATTCTTTTAGTTTCCACCACTCAAATTGTTCACTGGCTTCACACCGATCCAAACGTATGTACGTTTCCATGTTGTTTTATTCATTTTTGATTGCCCCTTTGGACAATAAAAGTAACATTGTGCAATGAGTACAACGAGCGATGATGTGTATATACACTTTTACAAAAAATACCAATCAGGGCAACTCATTGCCTAAAAATAAAAAAGGACGCTGATTTTTGCAGGTCTTAACAATCACCAAAACCCGTTGAGCTTGACACACACACTGGCAAAAAAATATTCTACATGTAAAGGTTTATTATGCCATTTTCAAAGAAATTTTGCTTCCAATATGCCAGTACCCCAACGTGCCAGTACCCCAACGTGCAAGTACCCCAACGTGCAAGGACCCCAACGTGCAAGGACCCCAACGTGGCCCGGGCTGCGAGGGCCCTTTATAGCTGCTCGCAGCTCTAGTTATTATTATTATTATTCTTCTTCTTCTCCGTAAACGATCGCATTTTTGAGTACCTAAACATTCACGAAAACTCACCAAACTTTGCACACTCCTCAGGCCCGGCGAAAAATTTTATATTATGAAGTCGTCATAACAACACGACTCTATAGCGCCCCCTAGCGTAGAAAAATAAAAACCAAGCCTGGCACGTTTGAGCTAGAGCAACGAAAATTGGCAGGCACGTGTAGCACCCCGAGACGCACAAAAAAGTCTATTGGGACCATGTAGCTAAAATGTACAGGAAATTAGCTATGAATTTTTTTATGTCCAATTTTGGCCTATTTTGGCACATTCACTGTGGTCATGCTTTTTCCCCCTCTGCAAACATTTTTCATCCAATTCACATCAAACTTGGCATTTATCATCTCAAGACCTGAGAGAACAACTGGGCAAAAAGTCTTGCCTTTTCGAAATACTATATGATGGGGGCGGGGCATCAAATATTGTCTTTAAAATTTCATTTGTCCAGAAAGAGCAAATGCTTAATAACTCCCATGTTCAAGCTCCAAAAAATCTCAAACTTCTCAGGCAACGTAATAGTCACGGCCTGAAAACATCTATATGATAAAATTCAGTTATACATATAGCACCACCTAGTGGTGACAATAAATGTCATACTTTACGTTTTTAGCTACTGTGCCAAGCTCGTTGAAGGGATCCAGTTGAAAATTGGTCAGACAAGCCTTAAGATGTTGATCATGCCCCACACCGAATATTGTAACTTTTCGCCAAAGGGCGTGGCCGCTACGGTGACGCAAAGTCTGAAGATTTTTCGTGACAATAAAAGCTGAATTAACTTGACCGAGATGATCCTATCTTCTCAAAATTTCACACATTTGATGAGAGTCCAGCCCTAAAGACATCTACGAACTTATATTTCATCTTACTGATAGCGCCACCTAGTGGCATTTTTTTTTTCTTACGAATTTTCTTCTACGTTTTTGTCCAAACACGTTAACTGGACCTACCTCAGATTTGCTCAGATGAGGGTTTCGGCCTTCATGATGTCACAACACGAAGTTTGTGAGTTTTCGTGAATTGCTGTGGGCGTGGCTAAGCGCTGTTCGCCAAGAAAACAACGCCGGTTTTGAGGGTCTAAACATGCACAGAAACTCATGAAATTTGGCACACACATCTGGCCTGGTAAAATGAGCAATATTTTAATGTTGATTGTGCTATTTTTACAAAAATTACTCAATAGCGCCCCCTAGAAAATTGTAATGAAGCAGCCCCGGTTGTACGTTTAAGCAAGATCTACGAAAAATTTTAGGTGTATGAGGGAGCCCAAGACCTACATAAAAGTCTCTTGGACCCATATGCTAAAATGAACAGGAAGTGAGCTACGAATTTTTGAATGTCCCATTTTTGATGATTTTTGCACATTTACAGGGGGCATACTTTTGCCCACTTCTTCTCCACGTTTCATCCGACTGAGTTAAGACTTGACCTGGACAATGTCAAGACCTGAGCCAACGACAGGGGGGAAAATCTTGACTTTTCGAAATACTATATGATGAGGGCGTGGCATCAAAATTTGTGTTTCGCAATGAAAAAGGATATGCTTGATAACTCCCCGGTACATGCTCCAAAAAATCCCAAACTTGACATGTATGTTTATCGTCAAGGCCTGAAGTTATCTCTATGACAACATTCAGTTATATATGCAGCGCCACCTAGCCCTTGAGGCATAAAAAAAAAATACCCCACATACGGTATTTTGTACAAAAAATGTAAACTCATTCTAAGTGTGATAACTCAGTCATTTATGAATATTCTTTTAGTTTCCACCACTCAAAATGTTCACTGGCATCAGACTTATCCAAACATATATATATTTTTATTTATTTTTGATAGCCTCTATGGACATTAAAAGCAATATCGTGAATGAAGGATATGCTTAATAACTCCACGGTACATGCTCCAAAAAAAATCCCACACTTGACATGTATGCTTATAATCAAGGCCTGAAGGTATCTCTATGACAACATTCAGTTATAAATACAGCGCCACCTAGCCCTTGAGGCTTATATAAAAAAAAAGAAAAAATACCCCACATACGGTGTTTTGTACAAAAAATGTACACTCATTCTAAGTGTGATAACTAAGTCATTTATGAATATTCTTTTAGTTTCCACCACTCAAATTGTTCACTGGCTTGACACCGATCCAAACGTATGTACGTTTCCATTTTGTTTTATTCATTTTTGATTGCCCCTTTGGACAATAAAAGTAACATTGTGCAATGAGTACAACGAGCGATGATGTATATATACACTTTCACAAAAAATACCAATCAGGGCAACTCGTTGCCTAAAAATAAATAAGGACGCTGATTTTTGCAGGTCTTAACAATCACCAAAACCCGTTGAGCTTGACACACACTGGCAAAAAAAATATTCTACATGTAAACGTTTATTATGCCATTTTCAAAGAAATTTTGCTTCCAATATGCCAGTACCCCAACGTGCCAGTACCCCAACATGCAAGTACCCCAACGTGCAAGGACCCCAACGTGGCCCGGGCTGCGAGGGCCCTTTATAGCTGCTCGCAGCTCTAGTTAGGGCCCGAGCAGCGACCGCTGCGAGGTCCCTATTGTTTTTCGTTCGAATTATTATTATTAGGGCCCGAGCAGCGACCACTGCGAGGTCCCTATTGTTTTTGTAAAAATTATTATTATTATTATTATTATTATTATTATTATTATTATTATTCTTTATTCTCCGCAAACGATCGTGATTTTGGGTACCTAAACATTCACGAAAACTCACCGAACTTTGCGCACTCTTCGGGCCCGGCGAAAAATGTGATATTATGAAGTCGTCATAACAACGCGACTCTATAGCGCCCCCTAGCGTAGAAAAATAAAAACCAAGCCCGGCACGTTTGAGCTAGAGCAACAAAAATTGGCAGGCACGTGTAGCACCCCGAGACGCACAAAAAAGTCTATTGGGACCATGTAGCTAAAATGTACAGGAAATGAGCTATGAATTTTTTAATGTCCAATTTTGGCCTATTTTGGCACATTCACTGTGGTCATGCTTTTTCCCCCTTTGCAAACATTTTTCATCCAGTTGACATCAAAATTGACATTTATCATCTCAAGACCTGAGACAACAACTGGGCAAAAAACCTTGACTTTTTGAAATACTATATGACGGGGGAGGGGCATCAAATATTGCCTTTAAAATTTCATTTGTCCAGAAAGAGCAAATGCTTAATAACTCCCATGTTCAAGCTCCAAAAAATCTCAAACTTCTCATGCAACTTAATAGTCACGGCCTGAAAACATCTATATGATAAAATTCAGTTATACATATAGCACCACCTAGTGGTGACAATAAATGTCATACTTTACGTTTTTAGCTACTGTGCCAAGCTCTTTGAAGGGATCCAGTTGAAAATTGGTCAGACAAGCCTTAAGATGTTGATCATGCCCCACACCGAATATTGTAACTTTTCGCCAAAGGGCGTGGCCACTACGGTGACGCAAAGTCTGTAGATTTTTCGTGACAATAAAAGCTGCATTAACTTGACCGAGATGATCCTATCTTCTCAAAATTTCACACATTTGATGAGAGTCCAGCCCTAAAGACATCTACGAACTTATATTTCATCTTACTGATAGCGCCACCTAGTGGCATTTTTTTTTTCTTACGAATTTTCTTCTACGTTTTTGTCCAAACACGTTAACTGGACCTACCTCAGATTTGCTCAGATGAGGGTTTCGGCCTTCATGATGTCACAACACGAAGTTTGTGAGTTTTCGTGAATTGCTGTGGGCGTGGCTAAGCGCTGTTCGCCAAGAAAACAACGCCGGTTTTGAGGGTCTAAACATGCACAGAAACTCATGAAACTTGGCACACACATCTGGCCTGGTAAAATGAGCAATATTTTAATGTTGATTGTGCTATTTTTACAAAAATTACTCAATAGCGCCCCCTAGAAAACTTTAATGAAGCAGCCCCGGTTGTACGTTTAAGCAAGAACGACAAATATTTTTAGGTGTATGAGGGAGCCCAAGACCTACAAAAAAGTCTCTTGGACCCATGTGCTAAAATGAACAGGAAGTGAGCTACGAATTTTTGAATGTCCCATTTTTGACGATTTTTGCACATTCACAGGGGGCAGACTTTTGCCCACTTCTCCTACACGTTTCATCTGACTGAGTTAAGACTTGACCTGGACCATGTCAAGACCTGAGCCAACGACAGGGGGAAAAATCTTGACTTTTCGAAATACTATATGATGAAGGCGGGGCATCAAAATTTGTGTTTCGCACTGAAAAAGGATATGCTTGATAACTCCCCGGTACATGCTCCAAAAAATCCCAAACTTGACATGTATGTTTATCGTCAAGGCCTGAAGTTATCTCTATGACAACATTCAGTTATATATGCAGCGCCACCTAGCCCTTGAGGCATAAAAAAAAATACCCCACATACGGTATTTTGTACAAAAAATGTAAACTCATTCTAAGTGTGATAACTAAGTCATTTATGAATATTCTTTTAGTTTCCACCACTCAAAATGTTCACTGGCATCAGACTTATCCAAACATATATATATTTTTATTTATTTTTGATAGCCTCTGTGGACATTAAAAGCAATATCGTGAATGAAGGATATGCATAATAACTCCACGGTACATGCTCCAAAAAAAATCCCACACTTGACATGTATGCTTATAATCAAGGCCTAAAGGTATCTCTATGACAACATTCAGTTATAAATACAGCGCCACCTAGCCCTTGAGGCATAATATATATAAAAAAAAAACAACACATACGGTATTTTGTACAAAAAATTTAAACTCATTCTAAGTGTGATAACTAAGTCATTTATGAATATTCTTTTAGTTTCCACCACTCAAATTGTTAACTGGCTTCACACCGATCCAAACGTATGTACTTTTCCATTTTGTTTTATTCATTTTTGATTGCCCCTTTGGACAATAAAAGTAACATTGTGCAATGAGTACAACGAGCGATGATGTATATATACACTTTTACAAAAAATACCAATCAGGGCAACTCGTTGCCTAAAAATAAATAAAGACGCTGATTTTTGCAGGTCTTAACAATCACCAAAACCCGTTGAGCTTGACACACACTGGCAAAAAAAATATTCTACATGTAAACGTTTATTATGCCATTTTCAAAGAAATTTTGCTTCCAATATGCCAGTACCCCAACGTGCCAGTACCCTAACGTGCAAGTACCCCAACGTGCAAGGACCCCAACGTGGCCCGGGCTGCGAGGGCCCTTTATAGCTGCTCGCAGCTCTAGTTAGGGCCCGAGCAGCGAATGCTGCGAGGTCCCTATTGTTTTTCGTTCGAATTATTATTATTAGGGCCCGAGCAGCGACCGCTGCGAGGTCCCTATTGTTTTTGTAAAAATTATTATTATTATTATTATTATTATTATTATTATTATTATTATTATTATTCTTTATTCTCCGCAAACGATCGCGATTTTGGGTACCTAAACATTCACGAAAACTCACCGAACTTTGCGCACTCTTCGGGCCCGGCGAAAAATGTGATATTATGAAGTCGTCATAACAACGCGACTCTATAGCGCCCCCTAGCGTAGAAAAATAAAAACCAAGCCCGGCACGTTTGAGCTAGAGCAACAAAAATTGGCAGGCACGTGTAGCACCCCGAGACGCACAAAAAAAGTCTATTGGGACCATGTAGCTAAAATGTACAGGAAATGAGCTATGAATTTTTTAATGTCCAATTTTGGCCTATTTTGGCACATTCACTGTGGTCATGCTTTTTCCCCCTTTGCAAACATTTTTCATCCAGTTGACATCAAAATTGACATTTATCATCTCAAGACCTGAGACAACAACTGGGCAAAAAACCTTGACTTTTTGAAATACTATATGACGGGGGAGGGGCATCAAATATTGCCTTTAAAATTTCATTTGTCCAGAAAGAGCAAATGCTTAATAACTCCCATGTTCAAGCTCCAAAAAATCTCAAACTTCTCATGCAACTTAATAGTCACGGCCTGAAAACATCTATATGATAAAATTCAGTTATACATATAGCACCACCTAGTGGTGACAATAAATGTCATACTTTACGTTTTTAGCTACTGTGCCAAGCTCTTTGAAGGGATCCAGTTGAAAATTGGTCAGACAAGCCTTAAGATGTTGATCATGCCCCACACCGAATATTGTAACTTTTCGCCAAAGGGCGTGACCGCTACGGTGACGCAAAGTCTGAAGATTTTTCGTGACAATAAAAGCTGCATTAACTTGACCGAGATGATCCTATCTTCTCAAAATTTCACACATTTGATGAGAGTCCAGCCCTAAAGACATCTACGAACTTATATTTCATCTTACTGATAGCGCCACCTAGTGGCATTTTTTTTTTCTTACGAATTTTCTTCTACGTTTTTGTCCAAACACGTTAACTGGACCTACCTCAGATTTGCTCAGATGAGGGTTTCGGCCTTCATGATGTCACAACACGAAGTTTGTGAGTTTTCGTGAATTGCTGTGGGCGTGGCTAAGCGCTGTTCGCCAAGAAAACAACGCCGGTTTTGAGGGTCTAAACATGCACAGAAACTCATGAAACTTGGCACACACATCTGGCCTGGTAAAATGAGCAATATTTTAATGTTGATTGTGCTATTTTTACAAAAATTACTCAATAGCGCCCCCTAGAAAATTTTAATGAAGCAGCCCCGGTTGTACGTTTAAGCAAGATCTACGAAAAATTTTAGGTGTATGAGGGAGCCCAAGACCTACATAAAAGTCTCTTGGACCCATATGCTAAAATGAACAGGAAGTGAGCTACGAATTTTTGAATGTCCCATTTTTGATGATTTTTGCACATTTACAGGGGGCATACTTTTGCCCACTTCTTCTCCACGTTTCATCCGACTGAGTTAAGACTTGACCTGGACAATGTCAAGACCTGAGCCAACGACAGGGGGGAAAATCTTGACTTTTCGAAATACTATATGATGAGGGCGTGGCATCAAAATTTGTGTTTCGCAATGAAAAAGGATATGCTTGATAACTCCCCGGTACATGCTCCAAAAAATCCCAAACTTGACATGTATGTTTATCGTCAAGGCCTGAAGTTATCTCTATGACAACATTCAGTTATATATGCAGCGCCACCTAGCCCTTGAGGCATAAAAAAAAATACCCCACATACGGTATTTTGTACAAAAAATGTAAACTCATTCTAAGTGTGATAACTAAGTCATTTATGAATATTCTTTTAGTTTCCACCACTCAAAATGTTCACTGGCATCAGACTTATCCAAACATATATATATTTTTATTTATTTTTGATAGCCTCTGTGGACATTAAAAGCAATATCGTGAATGAAGGATATGCATAATAACTCCACGGTACATGCTCCAAAAAAAATCCCACACTTGACATGTATGCTTATAATCAAGGCCTAAAGGTATCTCTATGACAACATTCAGTTATAAATACAGCGCCACCTAGCCCTTGAGGCATAATATATATAAAAAAAAAACAACACATACGGTATTTTGTACAAAAAATTTAAACTCATTCTAAGTGTGATAACTAAGTCATTTATGAATATTCTTTTAGTTTCCACCACTCAAATTGTTAACTGGCTTCACACCGATCCAAACGTATGTACGTTTCCATTTTGTTTTATTCATTTTTGATTGCCCCTTTGGACAATAAAAGTAACATTGTGCAATGAGTACAACGAGCGATGATGTATATATACACTTTTACAAAAAATACCAATCAGGGCAACTCGTTGCCTAAAAATAAATAAAGACGCTGATTTTTGCAGGTCTTAACAATCACCAAAACCCGTTGAGCTTGACACACACTGGCAAAAAAAATATTCTACATGTAAACGTTTATTATGCCATTTTCAAAGAAATTTTGCTTCCAATATGCCAGTACCCCAACGTGCCAGTACCCTAACGTGCAAGTACCCCAACGTGCAAGGACCCCAACGTGGCCCGGGCTGCGAGGGCCCTTTATAGCTGCTCGCAGCTCTAGTTAGGGCCCGAGCAGCGACCGCTGCGAGGTCCCTATTGTTTTTCGTTCGAATTATTATTATTAGGGCCCGAGCAGCGACCGCTGCGAGGTCCCTATTGTTTTTGTAAAAATTATTATTATTATTATTATTATTATTATTATTATTATTATTATTATTATTATTATTCTTTATTCTCCGCAAACGATCGCGATTTTGGGTACCTAAACATTCACGAAAACTCACCGAACTTTGCGCACTCTTCGGGCCCGGCGAAAAATGTGATATTATGAAGTCGTCATAACAACGCGACTCTATAGCGCCCGCTAGCGTAGAAAAATAAAAACCAAGCCCGGCACGTTTGAGCTAGAGCAACAAAAATTGGCAGGCACGTGTAGCACCCCGAGACGCACAAAAAAAGTCTATTGGGACCATGTAGCTAAAATGTACAGGAAATGAGCTATGAATTTTTTAATGTCCAATTTTGGCCTATTTTGGCACATTCACTGTGGTCATGCTTTTTCCCCCTTTGCAAACATTTTTCATCCAGTTGACATCAAAATTGACATTTATCATCTCAAGACCTGAGACAACAACTGGGCAAAAAACCTTGACTTTTTGAAATACTATATGACGGGGGAGGGGCATCAAATATTGCCTTTAAAATTTCATTTGTCCAGAAAGAGCAAATGCTTAATAACTCCCATGTTCAAGCTCCAAAAAATCTCAAACTTCTCATGCAACTTAATAGTCACGGCCTGAAAACATCTATATGATAAAATTCAGTTATACATATAGCACCACCTAGTGGTGACAATAAATGTCATACTTTACGTTTTTAGCTACTGTGCCAAGCTCTTTGAAGGGATCCAGTTGAAAATTGGTCAGACAAGCCTTAAGATGTTGATCATGCCCCACACCGAATATTGTAACTTTTCGCCAAAGGGCGTGGCCGCTACGGTGACGCAAAGTCTGAAGATTTTTCGTGACAATAAAAGCTGCATTAACTTGACCGAGATGATCCTATCTTCTCAAAATTTCACACATTTGATGAGAGTCCAGCCCTAAAGACATCTAAGAACTTATATTTCATCTTACTGATAGCGCCACCTAGTGGCATTTTTTTTTTCTTACGAATTTTCTTCTACGTTTTTGTCCAAACACGTTAACTGGACCTACCTCAGATTTGCTCAGATGAGGGTTTCGGCCTTCATGATGTCACAACACGAAGTTTGTGAGTTTTCGTGAATTGCTGTGGGCGTGGCTAAGCGCTGTTCGCCAAGAAAACAACGCCGGTTTTGAGGGTCTAAACATGCACAGAAACTCATGAAACTTGGCACACACATCTGGCCTGGTAAAATGAGCAATATTTTAATGTTGATTGTGCTATTTTTACAAAAATTACTCAATAGCGCCCCCTAGAAAATTTTAATGAAGCAGCCCCGGTTGTACGTTTAAGCAAGATCTACGAAAAATTTTAGGTGTATGAGGGAGCCCAAGACCTACATAAAAGTCTCTTGGACCCATATGCTAAAATGAACAGGAAGTGAGCTACGAATTTTTGAATGTCCCATTTTTGATGATTTTTGCACATTTACAGGGGGCATACTTTTGCCCACTTCTTCTCCACGTTTCATCCGACTGAGTTAAGACTTGACCTGGACAATGTCAAGACCTGAGCCAACGACAGGGGGGAAAATCTTGACTTTTCGAAATACTATATGATGAGGGCGTGGCATCAAAATTTGTGTTTCGCAATGAAAAAGGATATGCTTGATAACTCCCCGGTACATGCTCCAAAAAAATCCCAAACTTGACATGTATGTTTATCGTCAAGGCCTGAAGTTATCTCTATGACAACATTCAGTTATATATGCAGCGCCACCTAGCCCTTGAGGCATAAAAAAAAAATACCCCACATACGGTATTTTGTACAAAAAATGTAAACTCATTCTAAGTGTGATAACTAAGTCATTTATGAATATTCTTTTAGTTTCCACCACTCAAAATGTTCACTGGCATCAGACTTATCCAAACATATATATATTTTTATTTATTTTTGATAGCCTCTATGGACATTAAAAGCAATATCGTGAATGAAGGATATGCTTAATAACTCCACGGTACATGCTCCAAAAAAAATCCCACACTTGACATGTATGCTTATAATCAAGGCCTGAAGGTATCTCTATGACAACATTCAGTTATAAATACAGCGCCACCTAGCCCTTGAGGCTTATATAAAAAAAAAGAAAAAATACCCCACATACGGTATTTTGTACAAAAAATGTACACTCATTCTAAGTGTGATAACTAAGTCATTTATGAATATTCTTTTAGTTTCCACCACTCAAATTGTTCACTGGCTTCACACCGATCCAAACGTATGTACGTTTCCATTTTGTTTTATTCATTTTTGATTGCCCCTTTGGACAATAAAAGTAACATTGTGCAATGAGTACAACGAGCGATGATGTGTATATACACTTTTACAAAAAAATACCAATCAGGGCAGGACGCTGATTTTTGCAGGTCTTAACAATCACCAAAACCCGTTGAGCTTGACACACACACTGGCAAAAAAATATTCGACATGTAAACGTTTATTTTGCCATTTTCAAAGAAATTTTGCTTCAAATATGCCAGTACCCCAATGTGCCAGTACCCCAAAGTGCAAGTACCCCAACGTGCAAGGACCCCAACGTGGCCCGGGCTGCGAGGGCCCTTTATAGCTGCTCGCAGCTCTAGTTATTATTATTCTTCTTCTTCTTCTTCTCCGTAAACGATTGCATTTTTGAGTACCTAAACATTCACGAAAACTCACCAAACTTTGCACACTCCTCAGGCCCGGCGAAAAATTTTATATTATGAAGTCGTCATAACAACACGACTCTATAGCGCCCCCTAGCGTAGAAAAATAAAAACCAAGCCTGGCACGTTTGAGCTAGAGCAACGAAAATTGGCAGGCATGTGTAGCACCCCGAGACGCACAAAAAAGTCTATTGGGACCATGTAGCTAAAATGTACAGGAAATTAGCTATGAATTTTTTTATGTCCAATTTTGGCCTATTTTGGCACATTCACTGTGGTCATGCTTTTTCCCCCTCTGCAAACATTTTTCATCCAATTCACATCAAACTTGGCATTTATCATCTCAAGACCTGAGAGAACAACTGGGCAAAAAGTCTTGCCTTTTCGAAATACTATATGATGGGGGCGGGGCATCAAATATTGTCTTTAAAATTTCATTTGTCCAGAAAGAGCAAATGCTTAATAACTCCCATGTTCAAGCTCCAAAAAATCTCAAACTTCTCAGGCAACGTAATAGTCACGGCCTGAAAACATCTATATGATAAAATTCAGTTATACATATAGCACCACCTAGTGGTGACAATAAATGTCATACTTTACGTTTTTAGCTACTGTGCCAAGCTCGTTGAAGGGATCCAGTTGAAAATTGGTCAGACAAGCCTTAAGATGTTGATCATGCCCCACACCGAATATTGTAACTTTTCGCCAAAGGGCGTGGCCGCTACGGTGACGCAAAGTCTGAAGATTTTTCGTGACAATAAAAGCTGCATTAACTTGACCGAGATGATCCTATCTTCTCAAAATTTCACACATTTGATGAGAGTCCAGCCCTAAAGACATCTACGAACTTATATTTCATCTTACTGATAGCGCCACCTAGTGGCATTTTTTTTTTCTTACGAATTTTCTTCTACGTTTTTGTCCAAACACGTTAACTGGACCTACCTCATATTTGCTCAGATGAGGGTTTCGGCCTTCATGATGTCACAACACGAAGTTTGTGAGTTTTCGTGAATTGCTGTGGGCGTGGCTAAGCGCTGTTCGCCAAGAAAACAACGCCGGTTTTGAGGGTCTAAACATGCACAGAAACTCATGAAATTTGGCACACACATCTGGCCTGGTAAAATGAGCAATATTTTAATGTTGATTGTGCTATTTTTACAAAAATTACTCAATAGCGCCCCCTAGAAAATTTTAATGAAGCAGCCCCGGTTGTACGTTTAAGCAAGATCTACGAAAAATTTTAGGTGTATGAGGGAGCCCAAGACCTACATAAAAGTCTCTTGGACCCATATGCTAAAATGAACAGGAAGTGAGCTACGAATTTTTGAATGTCCCATTTTTGATGATTTTTGCACATTTACAGGGGGCATACTTTTGCCCACTTCTTCTCCACGTTTCATCCGACTGAGTTAAGACTTGACCTGGACAATGTCAAGACCTGAGCCAACGACAGGGGGGAAAATCTTGACTTTTCGAAATACTATATGATGAGGGCGTGGCATCAAAATTTGTGTTTCGCAATGAAAAAGGATATGCTTGATAACTCCCCGGTACATGCTCCAAAAAATCCCAAACTTGACATGTATGTTTATCGTCAAGGCCTGAAGTTATCTCTATGACAACATTCAGTTATATATGCAGCGCCACCTAGCCCTTGAGGCATAAAAAAAAAATACCCCACATACGGTATTTTGTACAAAAAATGTAAACTCATTCTAAGTGTGATAACTCAGTCATTTATGAATATTCTTTTAGTTTCCACCACTCAAAATGTTCACTGGCATCAGACTTATCCAAACATATATATATTTTTATTTATTTTTGATAGCCTCTATGGACATTAAAAGCAATATCGTGAATGAAGGATATGCTTAATAACTCCACGGTACATGCTCCAAAAAAAATCCCACACTTGACATGTATGCTTATAATCAAGGCCTGAAGGTATCTCTATGACAACATTCAGTTATAAATACAGCGCCACCTAGCCCTTGAGGCTTATATAAAAAAAAAAGAAAAAATACCCCACATACGGTATTTTGTACAAAAAATGTACACTCATTCTAAGTGTGATAACTAAGTCATTTATGAATATTCTTTTAGTTTCCACCACTCAAATTGTTCACTGGCTTGACACCGATCCAAACGTATGTACGTTTCCATTTTGTTTTATTCATTTTTGATTGCCCCTTTGGACAATAAAAGTAATATTGTGCAATGAGTACAACGAGCGATGATGTGTATATACACTTTTACAAAAAAATACCAATCAGGGCAACTCATTGCCTAAAAATAAAAAAGGACGCTGATTTTTGCAGGTCTTAACAATCACCAAAACCCGTTGAGCTTGACACACACACTGGCAAAAAAATATTCTACATGTAAACGTTTATTATGCCATTTTCAAAGAAATTTTGCTTCCAATATGCCAGTACCCCAATGTGCCAGTACCCCAACATGCAAGTACCACAACGTGCAAGGACCCCAACGTGGCCCGGGCTGCGAGGGCCCTTTATAGCTGCTCGCAGCTCTAGTTATTAGGGCCCGAGCAGCGACCGCTGCGAGGTCCCTATTGTTTTTGTAAAAATTATTATTATTAGGGCCCGAGCAGCGACCGCTGCGAGGTCCCTATTGTTTTTGTAAAAATTATTATTATTATTATTATTATTATTATTATTATTATTATTATTCTTTATTCTCCGCAAACGATCGCGATTTTGGGTACCTAAACATTCACGAAAACTCACCGAACTTTGCACACTCATCAGGCCCGGCGAAAAATTTGATATTATTAAGTCGTCATAACAATGCGACTCGATAGCGCCCCCTAGCGTAGAAAAATAAAAACCAAGCCCGGCACGTTTGAGCTAGAGCAACAAAAATTGTCAGGCACGTGTAGCACCCCGAGACGCACAAAAAAGTCTATTGGGACCATGTAGCTAAAATGTACAGGAAGTGAGCTATGAATTTTTTAATGTCCAATTTTGGCCTATTTTGGCACATTCACTGTGGTCATGCTTTTTCCCCCTTTGCAAACATTTTTCATCCAATTGACTTCAAACTTGGCATTTATCATCTCAAGACCTGAGAGAACAACTGGGCAAAACATCTTGCCTTTTTGAAATACTATATGACGGGGGCGGGGCATCAAATATTGCCTTTAAAATTTCATTTGTCCAGAAAGAGCAAATGCTTAATAACTCCCATGTTCAAGCTCCAAAAAATCTCAAACTTCTCAGGCAACGTAATAGTCACGGCCTGAAAACATCTATATGATAAAATTCAGTTATACATATAGCGCCACCTAGTGGTTACAATAAATGTCATACTTTACGTTTTTAGCTACTGTGCTGAGCTTGTTGAAGGGATCCATTTGAAAATTGGTCAGACAAGCCTTAAGATGTTGATCATGCCCCACACCGAATATTGTAACTTTTCGCCAAAGGGCGTGGCCGCTACGGTGACGCAAAGTCTGAAGATTTTTCGTGAAAATAAAAGCTGCATTAACTTGACCGAGATGATCCTATCGTCTCAAAATTTCACACATTTGATGAGAGTCCAGCCCTAAAGACATCTACTGACTTATATTTCATCTAACTGATAGCGCCACCTAGTGGCAATTTTTTTTCTTACGAATTTTCTAATATGTTTTTCTCCAAACACGTTAACTGGACCTACCTCATATTTGCTCAGATGAGGGTTTCGGCCTTCATGATGTCACATCACGAAGTTTGTGAGTTTTCGCGAATTGCTGTGGGTGTGGCTAAGCGCTGTTCGCCAAGAAAACAACGCCAGTTTTGAGGGTCTAAACATGCACAGAAACTCATGAAACTTGGCACACACATCTGGCCTGGTAAAATGAGCAATATTTTATTGTTGATTGTGCTATTTTTACAAAAATGACTCAATAGCGCCCCCTAGAAGTTTTTAACGAAGCAGCCCCGGTTGTACGTTTAAGCAAGAACGACGAATATTTTTAGGTGTATGAGGGAGCCCAAGACCTACAAAAAAGTCTCTTGGACCCATATGCTAAAATGAACAGGAAGTGAGCTACGAATTTTTGAATGTCCCATTTTTGACAATTTTTGCACATTCAAGGGGGCAGACTTTTGCCCACTTCTCCTACACGTTTCATCTGACTGAGTAAAGACTTGACCTGGACCATGTCAAGACCTGAGCCAACGACAGGGGGAAAAATCTTGACCTTTCGAAATACTATATGATGAAGGCGGGGCATCAACATTTGTGTTTCGCACTGAAAAAGGATATGCTTAATAACTCCCCGGTACATGCTCCAAAAAATCCCAAACTTGACATGTATGTTTATCGTCAAGGCCTGAAGCTATCTCTATGACAACATTCAGTTATATATGCAGCGCCACCTAGCCCTTGAGGCATAAAAAAAAAAATACCCCACATACGGTATTTTGTACAAAAAATGTAAACTCATTCTAAGTGTGATAACTAAGTCATTTATGAATATTCTTTTAGTTTCCACCACTCAAAATGTTCACTGGCATCAGACTTATCCAAACATATATATTTATTTTTTTATTTTTGATAGCCTCTGTGGACATTAAAAGCAATATCGTGAATGAAGGATATGCTTAATAACTCCACGGTACATGCTCCAAAAAAAATCCCACACTTGACATGTATGCTTATAATCAAGGCCTGAAGGTATCTCGATGACAACATTCAGTTATAAATACAGCGCCACCTAGCCCTTGAGGCTTATATAAAAAAAAAAAAACACATACGGTATTTTGTACAAAAAAATTTAAACTCATTCTAAGTGTGATGACTAAGTCATTTCTGAATATTCTTTTAGTTTCCACCACTCAAATTGTTCACTGGCTTCACACCGATCCAAACGTATGTACGTTTCCATTTTGTTTTATTCATTTTTGATTGCCCCTTTGGACAATAAAAGTAACATTGTGCAATGAGTACAACGAGCGATGATGTATATATACACTTTTACAAAAAATACCAATCAGGGCAACTCATTGCCTAAAAATAAAAAAGGACGCTGATTTTTGCAGGTCTTAACAATCACCAAAACCCGTTGAGCTTGACACACACTGGCAAAAAAAATATTCTACATGTAAACGTTTATTATGCCATTTTCAAAGAAATTTTGCTTCCAATATGCCAGTACCCCAACGTGCCAGTACCCCAACGTGCCAGTACCCTAACGTGCAAGTACCCCAACGTGCAAGGACTCCAACGTGGCCCGGGCTGCGAGGGCCCTTTATAGCTGCTTGCAGCTCTAGTTATTCTTCTTCTTCTTCTTCTTCTTCTTCTTCTTCTTCTTCTTCTTCTTCTTCTTCTTCTTCATTCTCCGCAAACGATCGCGATTTTGGGTACCTAAACATTCACGAAAACTCACCGAACTTTGCACACTCCTCAGGCCCGGCGAAAAATTTGATATTATTAAGTCGTCATAACAATGCGACTCGATAGCGCCCCCTAGCGTAGAAAAATAAAAACCAAGCCCGGCATGTTTGAGCTAGAGCAACAAAAATTGGCAGGCACGTGTAGCACCCCGAGACGCACAAAAAAGTCTATTGGGACCATGTAGCTAAAATGTACAGGAAGTGAGCTATGAATTTTTTAATGTCCAATTTTGGCCTATTTTGGCACATTCACTGTGGTCATGCTTTTTCCCCCTTTGCAAACATTTGTCATCCAATTGACTTCAAACTTGGCATTTATCATCTCAAGACCTGAGAGAACAACTGGGCAAAACATCTTGCCTTTTTGAAATACTATATGACGGGGGCGGGGCATCAAATATTGCCTTTAAAATTTCATTTGTCCAGAAAGAGCAAATGCTTAATAACTCCCATGTTCAAGCTCCAAAAAATCTCAAACTTCTCAGGCAACGTAATAGTCACGGCCTGAAAACATCTATATGATAAAATTCAGTTATACATATAGCGCCACCTAGTGGTTACAATAAATGTCATACTTTACGTTTTTAGCTACTGTGCTGAGCTTGTTGAAGGGATCCATTTGAAAATTGGTCAGAAAAGCCTTAAGATGTTGATCATGCCCCACACCGAATATTGTAACTTTTCGCCAAAGGGCGTGGCCGCTACGGTGACGCAAAGTCTGAAGATTTTTCGTGAAAATAAAAGCTGCATTAACTTGACCGAGATGATCCTATCTTCTCAAAATTTCACACATTTGATGAGAGTCCAGCCCTAAAGACATCTACTGCCTTATATTTCATCTAACTGATAGCGCCACCTAGTGGCAATTTTTTTTCTTACGAATTTTCTTCTACGTTTTTCTCCAAACACGTTAACTGGACCTACCTCATATTTGCTCAGATGAGGGTTTCGGCCTTCATGATGTCACAACACGAAGTTTGTGAGTTTTCGCGAATTGCTGTGGGTGTGGCTAAGCGCTGTTCGCCAAGAAAACAACGCCAGTTTTGAGGGTCTAAACATGCACAGAAACTCATGAAACTTGGCACACACATCTGGCCTGGTAAAATGAGCAATATTTTATTGTTGATTGTGCTATTTTTACAAAAATGACTCAATAGCGCCCCCTCGAAATCTTTAACGAAGCAGCCCCGGTTGTACGTTTAAGCAAGAACGACGAATATTTTTAGGTGTATGAGGGAGCCCAAGACCTACAAAAAAGTCTCTTGGACCCATATGCTAAAATGAACAGGAAGTTAGCTACGAATTTTTGAATGTCCCATTTTTGACTATTTTTGCACATTCACAGGGGGCAGACTTTTGCCCACTTCTCCTACACGTTTCATCTGACTGAGTTAAGACTTGACCTGGACCATGTCAAGACCTGAGCCAACGACAGGGGGAAAAATTTTGACTTTTCGAAATACTATATGATGAGGGCGGGGCATCAAAATTTGTGTTTCGCAATGAAAAAGGATATGCTTGATAACTCCCCGGTACATGCTAAAAAAAATCCCAAACTTGACATGTATGTTTATCGTCAAGGCCTGAAGCTATCTCTATGACAACATTCAGTTATATATGCAGCGCCACCTAGCCCTTGAGGCATAAAAAAAAAATACCCCACATACGGTATTTTGTACAAAAAATGTAAACTCATTCTAAGTGTGATAACTAAGTCATTTATGAATATTCTTTTAGTTTCCACCACTCAAAATGTTCACTGGCATCAGACTTATCCAAACATATATATATTTTTATTTATTTTTGATAGCCTCTGTGGACATTAAAAGCAATATCGTGAATGAAGGATATGCTTAATAACTCCACGGTACATGCTCCAAAAAAAATCCCACACTTGACATGTATGCTTATAATCAAGGCCTGAAGGTATCTCGATGACAACATTCAGTTATAAATACAGCGCCACCTAGCCCTTGAGGCTTATATAAAAAAATAAAACCCACATACGGTATTTTGTACAAAAAATGTAAACTCATTCTAAGTGTGATGACTAAGTCATTTATGAATATTCTTTTAGTTTCCACCACTCAAATTGTTCACTGGCTTCACACCGATCCAAACGTATGTACGTTTCCATTTTGTTTTATTCATTTTTGATTGCCCCTTTGGACAATAAAAGTAACATTGTGCAATGAGTACAACGAGCGATGATGTGTATATATACACTTTTACAAAAAATACCAATCAGGGCAACTCATTGCCTAAAAATAAAAAAAGGACGCAGATTTTTGCAGGTCTTAACAATCCCCAAAACCCGTTGAGCTTGATACACACTGGTAAAAAAAATATTCTACATGTAAACGTTTATTATGCCATTTTCTAAGAAATTTTGCTTCCAATATGCCAGTACCCCAACGTGCCAGTACCCTAACGTGCAAGTACCCCAACGTGCAAGTACCCCAACGTGCAAGGACTCCAACGTGGCCCAGGCTGCGAGGGCCCTTTATAGCTGCTCGCAGCTCTAGTTATTCTTCTTCTTCTTCTTCTTCTTTATTCTCCGCAAACGATCGCGATTTTGGGTACCTAAACATTCACGAAAACTCACCGAACTTTGCACACTCCTCAGGCCCGGCGAAAAATTTTAGATTATTAAGTCGTCATAACAATGCGACTCGATAGCGCCCCCTAGCGTAGAAAAATAAAAACCAAGCCCGGCACGTTTGAGCTAGAGCAACAAAAATTGGCAGGCCCGTGTAGCACCCCGAGACGCACAAAAAAGTCTATTGGGACCATGTAGCTAAAATGTACAGGAAGTGAGCTATGAATTTTTTAATGTCCAATTTTGGCCGATTTTGGCACATTCACTGTGGTCATGCTTTTTCCCCCTTTGCAAACATTTTTCATCCAATTGACTTCAAACTTGGCATTTATCATCTCAAGACCTGAGAGAACAACTGGGCAAAACATCTTGCCTTTTTGAAATACTATATGACGGGGGCGGGGCATCAAATATTGCCTTTAAAATTTCATTTGTCCAGAAAGAGGAAATGCTTAATAACTCCCATGTTCAAGCTCCAAAAAATCTCAAACTTCTCAGGCAACGTAATAGTCACGGCCTGAAAACATCTATATGATAAAATTCAGTTATACATATAGCGCCACCTCGTGGTTACAATAAATGTCATACTTTACGTTTTTAGCTACTGTGCTGAGCTTGTTGAAGGGATCCATTTGAAAATTGGTCAGAAAAGCCTTAAGATGTTGATCATGCCCCACACCGAATATTGTAACTTTTCGCCAAAGGGCGTGGCCGCTACGGTGACGCAAAGTCTGAAGATTTTTCGTGAAAATAAAAGCTGCATTAACTTGACCGAGATGATCCTATCTTCTCAAAATTTCACACATTTGATGAGAGTCCAGCCCTAAAGACATCTACTGACTTATATTTCATCTAACTGATAGCGCCACCTAGTGGCAATTTTTTTTCTTACGAATTTTCTTCTACGTTTTTCTCCAAACACGTTAACTGGACCTACCTCATATTTGCTCAGATGAGGGTTTCGGCCTTCATGATGTCACAACACGAAGTTTGTGTGAGTTTTCGCGAATTGCTGTGGGTGTGGCTAAGCGCTGTTCGCCAAGAAAACAACGCCAGTTTTGAGGGTCTAAACATGCACAGAAACTCATGAAACTTGGCACACACATCTGGCCTGGTAAAATGAGCAATATTTTATTGTTGATTGTGCTATTTTTACAAAAATGACTCAATAGCGCCCCCTAGAATTTTTAACGAAGCAGCCCCGGTTGTACGTTTAAGCAAGAACGACGAATATTTTTAG
Organism: Festucalex cinctus; assembly: GCF_051991245.1. Classification (NCBI taxonomy): domain Eukaryota; kingdom Metazoa; phylum Chordata; class Actinopteri; order Syngnathiformes; family Syngnathidae; genus Festucalex; species Festucalex cinctus. Next base: position 899,529 of record NC_135430.1, on the reverse strand, counting down.
GTGTATGAGGGAGCCCAAGACCTACAAAAAAGTCTCTTGGACCCATATGCTAAAATGAACAGGAAGTGAGCTACGAATTTTTGAATGTCCCATTTTTGACAATTTTTGCACATTCACAGGGCGCAGACTTTTGCCCACTTCTCCTACACGTTTCATCTGACTGAGTTAAGGCTTGACCTGGACCATGTCAAGACCTGAGCCAACGACAGGGGGAAAAATCTTGACCTTTCGAAATACTATATGTTGAAGGCGGGGCATCAAAATTTGTGTTTCGCACTGAAAAAGGATATGCTTAATAACTCCACGGTACATGCTCCAAAAAATCCCAAACTTGACATGTATGTTTATCGTCAAGGCCTGAAGCTATCTCTATGACAACATTCAGTTATATATGCAGCGCCACCGAGCCCTTGAGGCATGAAAAAAAATACCCCACATACGGTATTTTGTACAAAAAATGTAAACTCATTCTAAGTGTGATAACTAAGTCATTTATGAATATTCTTTTAGTTTCCACCACTCAAAATGTTCACTGGCATCAGACTTATCCAAACATATATATATTTTTATTTATTTTTGATAGCCTCTGTGGACATTAAAAGCAATATTGTGAATGAAGGATATGCATAATAACTCCACGGTACATGCTCCAAAAAAAAATCCCACACTTGACATGTATGCTTATAATCAAGGCCTGAAGGTATCTCTATGACAACATTCAGTTATAAATACAGCGCCACCTAGCCCTTGAGGCATGAAAAAAAAATACCCCACTTACGGTATTTTTACAAAAATTGTAAACTCATTCTCAGTGTGATCACGAAGTCATTTATGAATATTCTTTTACTTTCCACCACTCAAAATGTTCACTGGCATCAGACCTAACCAAACATACATATTTTTGTTATTTAGTTTTATGTATTTTTGATAGCCTCTGTGGACATTAAAAGCAATATCGTGAATGAAGGCTATGCTTAATAACTCCCAGGTACATGCTCCAAAAAATCCCATACTTGAAATGTATATTTATAGTCAAGGCCTGAAGGTATCTCTATGACAAAATTCAGTTATAAATACAGCGCCACCTAGTCCTTAAGGCATAAAAAAAAATAATGCCTCACTATTTTTGCAAAAATTGTAAACTCATTGTAAGTTTGATAACTAAGTCATTTATGAATATTCTTTTACTTTCCACCACTCAATGTGTTCACTGGCATCAGACCGATCCAAACATATGTACTTTTTAAATTTAGTTTCATTTTTCTTTGATCGCCTCTATGGACAATAAAAGCAACATTGTGCAATGAGTACGAGCAATGATGTGTGTATATATACTTTTACGAAAAATACCAATCAGGGCAACTCATTGCCTAAAAATAAAAAAAGACGCTGATTTTTGCAGATCTTAACAATCACCACAACCCATTGAGCTTGACACACTCATCACACCTGGCAAAAAAAAAAAATCCACATGTTTATCATGCCATTTTCAAAGAAATTCTGCTTCCAATGTGCCAGTACCCCAATGTGCAAGTACCCCAACGTGCAAATACCCCAACGTGGCCCGGGCTGCGAGGGCCCTTTATAGCTGCTCGCAGCTCTAGTTATTATTATTCTTTATTCTCCGCAAATGAACGCGATTTGGGATACCTAAACATTCACGAAAACTCACCGAACTTTGCACACTCCTCAGGCCCGGCGAAGAATTTGATATTCTGACATTGTCATAACAACGTTAGTCTATAGCGCCCCCAATGCGTAGAAAAATAAAAACCAAGCCCGGCACATTTGAGCTAGAGCAACGAAAATTGGCAGGCACGTGTAGCACCCCGAGACGCACAAAAAAGTCTATTGGGACCATGTAGCTAAAATGTACAGGAAATGAGCTAGGAATTTTTTTATGTCCAATTTTGGCCTATTTTGGCACATTCACTGTGGTCATGCTTTTCCCCCCTCTGCAAACATTTTTCATCCAATTGACATCAAACTTGGCATTTATCATCTCAAGACCTGAGAGAACAACTGGGCAAAAAGTCTTGCCTTTTCGAAATACTATATGATGGGGGCGGGGCATCAAATATTGTCTTTAAAATTTCATTTGTCCAGAAAGAGCAAATGCTTAATAACTCCCATGTTCAAGCTCCAAAAAATCTCAAACTTCTCAGGCAACGTAATAGTCACGGCCTGAAAACATCTATATGATAAAATTCAGTTATACATATAGCGCGACCTAGTGGTAACAATAAATGTCATACTTTACGTTTTTAGCTACTGCGCTGAGCTCGTCGTATGGATCCAGTCGAAAATTGGTCAGAAAAGCCTTAAGATGTTGATCATGCCCCACACCGAATATTGTAACTTTTCGCCAAAGGGCGTGGCCGTTACGGTGCCGCAAAGTCTGAAGATTTTTCGTGACAATAAAAGCTGCATGAACTTGACCGAGATGATCCTATCGTCTCAAAATTTCACACATTTGATGAGAGTCCAGCCCTAAAGACATCTACGAACTTATATTTCATCATACTGATAGCGCCACCTAGTGGCAATTTTTTTTCTTACGAATTTTCTTCAACGTTTTTCTCCAAACACGTTAACTGGACCCACCTCATATTTGCTCAGATGAGGGTTTCGGCCTTCATGATGTCACAACACGAAGTTTGTGAGTTTTCGCGAATCGCTGTGGGCGTGGCTAAGCACTGTTCGCCACGAAAACAACGCCAGTTTTGAGGGTCTAAACATGCGCAGAAACTCATGAAACTTGGCACACACATCTGGCCTGGTAAAATGAACAATATTTTATTGTTGATTGTGCTATTTTTACAAAAATGACTCAATAGCGCCCCCTATAAATTTTTAACGAAGCAGCCCCGATTGTACGTTTAAGCAAGATCTACGAAAATTTTTAGGTGTATGAGGGAGCCAAAGACCTACAAAAAAGTCTCTTGGACCCATATGCTAAAATGAACAGGAAGTGAGCTACGAATTTTTGAATGTCCCATTTTTGAAGATTTTTGCACATTTTCAGGGGGCATACTTTTGCCCACTTCTCCTACACGTTTTATCCGACTGACTTAAGACTTGACCTGGACCATGCCAAGACCTGAGCCAACAACAGACGGAAAAATCTTGACTTTTGGAAATACTATATGATGAGGGCGGGGCATCAAAATTTGTGTTTCGCACTGAAAAAGGATATGCTTAATAACTCCCCGATACATGCTCCAAAAAATCCCAAACTTGACATGTATGTTTATCGTCAAGGCCTGAAGGTATCTCTATGACAACATTCAGTTATATATGCAGCGCCACCTAGCCCTTGAGGCAGAAAAAAAAAAATACCCCACTTACGGTATTTTTACAAAAATTGTAAACTCATTCTCAGTGTGATAACTAAGTCATTTATGAATATTCTTTTACTTTCCACCACGCAAAATGTTCACTGGCATCAGACCTATCCAAACATACGTATTTTTTATTTAGTTTTATTTATTTTTGATAGCCTCTATGGACGTTAAAAGCAGTATCGTGAATGAAGGATATGCTGAATAACTCCCCGGTACATGCTTCAAAAAATCCCAAACTTGACATGTATATTTATAGTCAAGGCCTGAAGGTATCTCTATGATAAAATTCAGTTATAAATACAGCGCCACCTAGTCCTTGAGGCATGAAAAAAAAAAAAAACACTTACGGTATTTTACAAAAAATGTAAATCATTCTAAGTGTGATAACTATACAAAATTTGTGAACTCATTGTAAGTATTATTACTAAGTCATTCATGAATATTCTTTTACTTTCCACCACTCAAAATGTTCACTGGCATCAGACCTAACCAAACATACATATTTTTGTTATTTAGTTTTATGTATTTTTAATAGCCTCTATGGACATTAAAGGTACATGCTCTAAAAAAAATCCCATACTTGAACTGTATATTTATAGTCAAGGCCTGATGGTATCTCTATATAAATATATATATAAATACAGTGCCACCTAGTCCTTGAGGCATAAAAAAAAAAAAATGCTTCACTTATGGTATATTTACAAAAATTGTAAACTCATTGTAAGTGTGATAACTAAGTCATTTATGAATATTCTTTTACTTTCCACCACTCAATATGTTCACTGGCATCAGATCGATCTAAACATATGTACTTTTTTTTTTTTTTTTTTTTTAAGTTTCATTTTTTTTGATCGCCTCTATTGACAATAAAGGCAACATTGTGCAATGAGTACGAGCGATGATGTGTGTATATATACTTTTACGAAAAATACCAATCAGGGCAATTCATTGCCTAAAAATAAAAAAAAGATGCTGATTTTTGCAGATCTTAACAATCACCAAAACCCATTGAGCTTGACACACTCATCACACCTGGCAAAAAAAAACAAAAAAAAACACATGAATGGTTTATCATGCCATTTTCAAAGACATTCTGCTTCCAATGTGCCAGTACCCCAATGTGCAAGTACCCCAACGTGCAAGTACCCCAACGTGGCCCGGGCTGCGAGGGCCCTTTATAGCTGCTCGCAGCTCTAGTTATACTTATTATTATTACAGCATTTTATTCTCAACACTTTTTGCAATCAAACTACAGTGGTACCTCTACTTACGAAATTAATTGGTTCCGGAAGAAAGTTCTTAAGGAGAAAATTTTGTAAGTAGAGACGCATTTTCCATGTAAATGCCCTAATCCGTTCCAAGCCTCCCAAATTTCAGACATAAATGTTTCATAAAGCATAAAAATGCATCAAAACATATAAGAAATACATGTTACAATTAGATTATTGCACAATAAATGAGAGTTGTGCATAATGTAAATAACAAAGAATAGAGTAAAGAATAAAAATGATGGTCATTTACCTTTTTAAATGCTGTCCTCATCGTTTTTTTTGCCCTCTGGTTCTTGTTCTCCTCTCTCAGAAGTGTTTATTTTATTATTTTTTTTTTATTGTTTTTTTTTTTTTAAACAATCCTTCGTTAATGTCCAATGCAAACATCATCTTAGTGAGCAAACGCCCGACTGGTGAACACTTTTTCTGGGCGATTCTTTTAAACAAATTCTGAAACTTCATGGAAACTTCTGGTATGGCGAGGCATCTTTTTTTTTTTTTTTTTTTTTTTTTAAAAGGCCCGTCTCGTCGCAATTAAAAACTTACTGTGCCTTCATCAATCACCAATTGTTTGAATTTTTGCACAAATTCGTCGGCCGTTAGTTCATACATTGACGAAAAACTATCGAACACTTCATGGGCCGCGGGATGAATGATGAGGACGCTGGATAGACACCGATCTAGTATACGCTCATACCTTTGGTAGAGGTTCCTCTTAGCCAATGGGATGCCAGAAACATGCACAAACACCGATCTAGTATTTACGCTCATAGGTACCTATGGTAGGAAATAGCCATAGCCGAAAGTATGTTGCGTTCGGTAATGTATTTTTACCTTTCTAGAAATTTCTTTCGTAACAAGAGGCAATATTTTCCCGTTGAGGAGTTTCGTAACTCGAAAATTTCGTATGAAGAGACGTTCGTAAGTAGAGGTTCCACTGTATTCCTACATAATACTTCAGATTTACACCGTTCAAATTTCAACTTGCTGAGAAAATTCACACCTTTCGGGGTATATATCGTCTGACTCCATATTACTTACAGTACTCGCATAATTTAATTTTAAATATGAACTTTTCCCCATTCATTTTCAATGGGATTGACACTGAATTTTTTCTAAGTCACACTTTCCACGCCCACTTCCATACATACAACAGACCATTATGACAGGCTTACTGATACTGCACAGTGGCGCAGTTGGGAGAGTGCATGTACAGTCAGCAGAAGGTCGCATGTTCAACCTCCTGCCGACTGTACACTGCACATGTCCGTGACAATTATGTAAAGGGATATTAAGTATACCAAATGAATATCATATCAGGAAATGCGTTATAGTGAAATTATTAAACACGTGTCCCCAATTAGCGTTTATCCCTTTCAGCATTGGATGACACTTTGAAAGACAAATACGCCAATTTGCTCTGTTTTGCGCCAAGCCCCATTAGCTCACCTAGTAAGTAACTTGCCTGCAGTTACATTTCAAGAAACAAGTCCGGGTTCAAAGCTCGGTAGTGAATTTTTTTATTTTTTTTCACCCCCAACTTTCATTTCAATTGTTTTACATTAAAAAAATAATATAGTAACCCTAAGTGCATCCATCAATTCTGTAAATAAATGTGAAATTATTAAACACGTGTCCCCAATTAGCGTTGATGGCTTTCAGCATCAGATGACACTTTGAAAGACAAATATGCCAATTTGCTCTCATTTGCACTTAGCTCCATTCGCTCACTTGGTAAGTAAGTTGAGCATAGATGCATTTTGAAACAAGCAAGTTCCTATTCAAAACTCGGTGGGGAAATGTTTTTTTTTTTTTTCTTTCACCCCCAACTTTTATTTCAGACATGGATATTGTTCAATTGTTTTACATAAAAACGTAATATACTAACAGTAAGTGCATCCATCAATTCTGTAAATAGAAATATAAAACGTGGTTAGAAATCGAGCCCTCTGTGATCTATCCTTCCCTCCTTCCTCTCTTATGTTTTTCCTCTGGTCACTTGAGATCTCCTCAATTTATTGGAAGTTTGAGGTTTCTGGGGTTGGTATAAGACTCTGGTTTTGTAACCACGCAGGAGGGGTTTGGTTGGTGCTGGATTTCACTTTGCTGGATTGGATGTACTGGTTTCTATGGATCTCACTCTGCCTCATCGATCCTTCCCTCCTTCCTCTCCTTAGTTTTTCCTCCGGACTCTTGAGATCTCGTTAATTTGTTGGAATTTAGAGGCTTCTGGGGTCAGCGTAAGACACTGATTCTGTAACCATGGGGAAGGCAGGAAGTGTCTGGCCGGTGCTGGATTTCACTTTGATTTATCTTTCTTTATCTTTTTTTACCTTTTCTCTGGTCTCCTGACCATTTGAACTTCACGACTCTGGCGAGACTTTGAAGTACCTGGTTAAGGTGAAGGGTAATGGGATTTTTATAAGGTTTTAGGTGAATTAATGAGTATAAATTTATACGTATTTGTACACACATGCACGCACGCAAACGCACGCACGCGCCCACGCACGCACACATAAACACACACACAAAAAAAAGAAAAAAAAAAGGAGAGAGCAATGATGATAAGACTAACGAATGAACAATTCTGAGCTCTTAAAAAAAACAACAACAAAAAAGAAATCGAGCTCTCTGTGAATCACCTCATTATTATAACATTGGAGCAGTTGCTCATATACTTCCTCCGTGGTTCAGTGGGTAAAACACTGGTACCTATCCATGTGTTCGCTGGTACGATACCGGCCTGGGCCCTTTATTTATTATTATTATTATTTTTAAGTTAAAACTGAAATCCCTTGACAACAGCCATTTTCTTTTGTCAAAAATTGTAAAACGTGGCTGACGCTCGGCAAGTGTCGAGCGCTCGCGACAAAAAGTGTCGCGCTTCATTTGGTGGAAAAACACGTAGTCGCGGAAGGGAAGCATCCACGGGATCCCATTGAAAAGAGATACAATGCTGCCATCTGCTGGCCAGAGTTAGTGGGTGTTTTCTTTTTTTTTTTTATTATTTTGCAGCGCTTTAAGTGGGCGAACGCACCGGGACGGAGCTTGGGCACTTCTCACCGTGCAAAGAACGTACTGTCACAGTCTGTCAGTGTTCCGGTACGCTTGACAATGCATATTTTGATCCCAAAATGTTGTTCTGCCGAGCGCCGTTCGCCCACGGACTTATAATGTGGAAATCCGTTGCTTCTGTTGCAACTAAAGCATTGTTGTGTTTCTCTAAGTTGTGTTGGCTTAACTACAGCGTGGGCTAACAGCTCTTACTTTTAGTGCTGTATATTAAGACGCTGAGACCGCAGCTTGGCATCGGCCATCTCTTTACTCAACTCTTTTGTTCATTCATCCATAGACAACAACATACTACAGTGCCGCCTAGCTGTCAAAATGTAATACACCACATCGCTCTTTTCCAACAAAAGTGCCGTTTGACTATTTTTTTTTTTTTATTTATTTTTTTTTTTTAATGCCAAATATTCTTTGCAATGGTAAGTGTATAAACATATATCACCCAAACATTAGTATTACTATTCTTTACGGAAACACTGTTGAGTATTAATCCAAATATATTTCAAGTTACATGCAAATACAACTTTAAAAGTCATTTGCTCCCAATAACGTGTAAATGTTTTTTTAGTGTTTTAATTGTCCCAAAGACGTATTTATACATTATTTTTTTATTCTAGAGCATACAGAAGGCTTTAATGCAGCCTCTCAACTGCAAAGAACGGTTGCAGAAATGGTAGTTATTACACAAACGGCCAGCAGGTGGCAGCAGAGCAAAGGAGATCAACCAGAGCCATGTAGAAAAAAAGCTAAATTACTTCCAATTTTAAATAGATTTGTGAAAACTGATGAAACTTAGCTTTCTTCTCATGCTAATTGCTGCAAAACGGAAACAGATCGAAACATACTTTTTTTTTCCTGATGAAAGAAGAGACGTTAATCTTTCTTTTGATAGGTTCCATGCTTTTATAGCAATAGAACACAATATTCTGCGGGCCTTGCAAAATCAGTCAAAATCCAGTAAAACAGCCATGAGCGAACGCGATTGTTTCTGTGAAAATGGCTGGGAGTTAAAGAGTTAAATTAACAATAATTCCTACTTCCACTTTTTTTTTTTATGACAACATACTAAACATATGAACAAATGTGTCATGGACCTATGAATTCAAAACATCCACTTAGTTATCCCGATACCTCGCAAGGCGCCTGACTGTTCCTCCTAAGCATCATTCCTCCTGGAGTCTGCACGTTGTAGGAGCGAGGTTCCTCTGTCTTTTGGACGACAACTGCTGGCTCCCAGCCATGCTGTGTTTGCATGTGCACCGTGTTACCTGGAGTCAACACTGGTAGTGGCTTTGCACGATGGTCAAAGTGTTGTTTCTGGCGAAACTGCATTGCTCTTATCTTGTTGGAGATGTTTGGTGGGGTAGATTGTTTGAGTACAGCACAAGAACATGGCAGTGTGCTGCGCAGAACTCTTCCCATCAACATTTTTGCCGGTGACATGTTCAGTCCAGTAACTGGAGTATTTCTCAGAGACAGCAGCACTACATGTGGGTTGTGTTTTGTGTCAAGTAGACTGACATGGCATACTTTTTTTGTGCTGAAGTTTGCTGATAATCCTTTTTTTTTTTTGTTCAGCACCAGCACCCAAATATGTGAAAGAGGAGTATAGGCATTGCTTCTAAATAGATGAATGAAAAAAACTTAACTGTACTATTAATTTATATATGGTAGGTGACTATTGCTGACTACTAATGGGATGGTGGATGGGTTTGCATTTGACATTTAACTGCAAGTTACTACTTAATTACTACTACTACTACTACTTCTACTACTAGTAATTAATAGTTAATTACTTTGTAATTTTCAGAATTTACCTTTCTATTTCCTTCATTAGCCTTCAGCTATTAGCATTCAGCTTAGCATTCAGCTATTAGCATTCGGCTTTCAGCATTCCCACGCAATTTCTCCAGAAATTGCACTTAGTCTAGTTTATACAGGAGGTGCCATTTTTGGACAGTCACGTGATAATCGTGATATAACGCATGCTGTAATCAAGTATAAAGGGGGAATTCTGCGTTATTGCAACAAACAACTTCTTCAAAAGAAGTAGTACAGCTACGTAGGAGTCGTCAAAGATTTGAGTCCAGCCGAAAGTGAAGACACAACTCTGGTCGATCATGAGGACGCATTTAGCGTAATGGTTATACAGAGTAAAGGTTAGGGACCATCCATAAATTACATATTCCAGAGTGACGCATCTTTGATAAGTAGCAGCGTTTCTGTTAAATTAATTAAGTGGCGGCGCCCCGCTATTCCTAAAGCAGTTGGGGGCTGGAGAAGAGTGCAGTCACACAGACACAAACACAACCAGGCAGCAGGGCTAGACACTGCGACCAATTTACCACAAATGCTGTCAACTTTACAGTATTATTTAGCCCATTATTGCAATGAAAATTTAATATTTTGTCTATAATTAATTTGATACTTTCAGTATTTTTCACGTACAAATAGTACCTTTAAAAACACATTTTGCAACTTGCTGTCGACTAAAAATGACATCACAAGGGCTCAGATAACCAATCACAGCTCACCTGTTTTCTAGATTTGGTTATGTGACATTCACAAGCTGACCTGTGATTGGTTACTGGTTATTTATCTCTTTATTCACTACTTCTTATTTATTTACTGATGTAAAAAAACAACAACCTGTATTCGCACTTCAAAATGTTTGCTTTGTTCTTGTTTACTGCAAAACTGATGTTTATATTTTTGTACAGCACTTTGTATACAGCAATGCCTGTTCTTAAAGCGCTTTATAAATAAAGTTGAGTTGAGTTGTTGTTGTTCATTAATCGGCTAAATATTAACATACATGTACAATACTTATGGGTGTTGCTCAACGGCTGCATGCTTTCACATGTGATCAGAAAGTCCCATGTGAGTTTGTAATACAGTACTTTATCTTTTAGGATTTCCAAACATTGCTGATCCCTGCTAAGATTGAGTCCTCTGTGGAGCCAACCCAGTCGAATCCTCTACGGCCAGTTAGTGCTCTGACAAGAGAGGAAGAAATGGAAGATCATGTCCTTTATAAACTTGAGACAACAAATGATGCTCAGAGGAAGATGAATCAGAATAGTGATTTGACAGTCAGGCAGATTCACGACTTCCTTGAACCACAAGAGAATATTAACATGGATCAGTATTTTGTTCCATCTGAAGTATTGTTGCGTTATGCTCTCATCCTGGATATTGTCAAACCCACCTGCCGGAGGTCTATCTGCTTCACCAAAGGGTAGGTACAGTAGTACTTTGTATTTCTTATTCTTTCTTCCTGCAGGACTATAAACTAAAACTAAAACTATAAAATCAAAGACTGTGGAGAAATGATGAGATTAAAAAAAATCCAAAAGAAAATGCGGGTGGCTGAAAGGAGGTGGAGAAAAACTAAACTTTCAGTTAGGGCAGTGCAATTAATCGAAATTCAATTACGATTTCGATTGTTAACCTCCACGATTACAAAATATGCATAATCTTACAAAAACGATTATTAATAGTAGAGCTGAAATGACATTTCTGCCTCGGCGAGCCGCTGAGATAGTCGTAGTCAAGCTAACGGCAGTTTGCATGACAGTACACGGGGCTGTGAGAAACCAAATTTCAAAATAAACCTTACTTTACCAAGTAGTATATGTAGATCAATGCATTGTAACACTTTTATTTTGAAGTTGTTACCGGAACGTGTCATTGGAATGCAAGATGTGCTCCTCTATTCGGAAATTGTGAACAATGGCAATATAAATGCACCAAACTGTTGGGCCAGACGTCAGTAACACAACTTCGTCCTGAAGTCAGGTTCAAGCCCAAGGTAAGAGGCTAATAAGACATAATTATGCTGACGTTGTATTGTACGGCGCCTGGTGCCAGCGTTTAGCCGTGACTGCTAGCTAACAGTGAGCTAACAACAGTGTTAGCCGTCATGCGCAACCTTTAACCGGACGCGGGTTTGTCCGCCTTTTCAGCCGCGTTGAGTTGATTAGTATGAACGAATCGAGTCATTTGAATGTGAACGATGGGAACCGAGTCTTTATTGACAGCGGACAACAACAGCCATCCCCCCTCCCACTAGTGCACCAAGCATTTGCTTTAGGAGGGATTGTCGTCTTCGCACTTTACCGTCAATCAAACAATTACGCGGCTCGTTAAGGTCTGAAACCAGCAATAAATAAATAAATAAAAAACATTGCTCACTGCGTGTGTCATGCATGGTAGAAGTGAAAAACACAACAACTACAGCGACAGGATCGGCCGGCGTACAACAACACCACCAGTGCGGTGAGCAGGGGGAGAGGAAAAGCTCGCCACCAAGTATAGAAGTGAGTAAGTACAGAGTAGATTTGATAAATAACAGCTAGACAATCAAAACACGCTCGCTGGTGCAGTGTACACACGTGCTGGCCAATGTATGTAGTACAAACATATTTACATTTTCTTTCGTTCTGTAAAATAATTAAACCTTATTGAATATTATAGACGATTCCATACGGAAGCGTAGAGCTGCTAATGTGGAGTAAACATTTTTGACTGGCGACTATGTTCGAACATACTCGCAAATATGTTCGAACATACATGTAGGCTACATGCTACAAAGTTAGCATACCTTCCTATGATGCCACGGGGTATTATTTGCGCATGCGCTAGTGAAAACAAAACCCCATTTTTTAGGCTTTTGGGCCATATTACCACTTCTTTAGAAAATTAAATAGACAAAAAACATTGTTTATTCGTAACTTTTACTATTTATTATGTCTGCCGTACATGATTTAGGTTTGTCATTTTTCGCCCCATAATGCAATGGGGTATGACGCTTCCGCACTTGAGTACCACAGCAATCGATCGGCGGAACAGAGCCTCGCCACCGACGGGGACAATTCAGTAAGTAAACGTCGTTCCTAATTTTTTTTATTGCTTTATTGTTAAGTCGGCCTTGCATGATTTCCGTTCGGCCAGCTTGTTGAAACGTATGTCAAACGCAGCGGTTACTTTGACGTGAGCGGCAACTCCCCATCTATCGAAGAGAGACAGGAAGAAGGAGCCGCGCACATTGTAAGACACACGGCAATATAACCGATTCACAGTAGCCTACACATCATGCTAAAATATCCTCTTGACGGTAAAATAGCCGTTCACGCCAGGTCAAGAATATATCGCTCTGGCGATTGACCAATTAGAGACGTTCAAGACAAAATAACGCTAGTAGCGAGTTGCCAGTCACGGTAAAATGATCACTGCCAAAACTTTACACTAAACTGTTAATACAGTATTTTACATGATCATTATGTCTCATTCACATTTGATCAAAAATTCACATTGGGATGGCATGATGGGACGTTTTCATGTATATCCTTTATTCACAGTTTCTCTAAAGAGAATTGTAGTAAAAAAAAAAAGAATAGAATTACAACTAACTGAAGAATACCCTGTTATGACGTTACAACAGTAGGCTCTTACCTGGCAAGCCTGATTGCATGCTTTTCTTGTTTTAGACCAATTTCATATCCTAATAGTGCTGGTCCTGCCCTTCAGACAGCACACACCATTGTAATAGAGCGGCTCAACTCTCAGAACTTCATGGCACATTTTATATTTGTTCCTGTGAACTTATGTGTCGCATGTCCCCCTTCTGGCAAACCAAGTAAGTTTGTTTTTATGTTTTACAGGTGTGAAAGAAGGATTAAAAATACTGTCAACATGGACAATGAACAGGAGCATACGGATGACTTGCTGAAGACACATTTCTTATTGGGACTTTAAATGTTTGTTGGGCTTATTCGATTAAAATTGTAATTGTCCTGAATAACTGAAGAAGAAAAAAAAATGATTTTTTGATATCGCCAAGCCCTAAGTCACCATACATAATGTTTTGAGTATTTTATTTTAATACTATGTTGAAACATGCTTTTTAAATTTTAGTTTTCACAACACTGTGATTACAATATCGTAGACTCAAAACTAGTGGTGTTATGTTTTCCCCACCCATGTCATATTGTTTATGACAGTGATCATCCCCACTGGGGGTTGTTGTTGAACACCAAGTATGTTATCACAACTTAACTCATTTGCTCCCAATAACGTGTAAATACGTTTTTTTTAATGTTCTAAGTGTCCCAAAGATGTATTTATACATTTTTATTTATTTTTTTTTATGCTAGAGCATACAGAAGGCTTTGATGCAGCCTCTCAACTGCAAAGAACGGTTGCAGAAATGGTAGTTATTACACAAACGGCCAGCAGGTGGCAGCAAAGCAAATGAGATCAACCAGGACCATCTAGAAAAAAAGCTCAATTACTTACAATTTTATAGATATAGATTTATGAAAACTGATGAAACTTAGCTCTCTTCTAATGTTAATTGCTGCAAGACGGAAACAGATAGAAACATACTTTTTTTTCCTGATGAAAGAAGAGACTTTAATCTTTCTTTTGATAGGTTCCATGTCTTTATAGCAATAGAACACAATATTCTGTGGGCCTTGCAAAATCAGTCAAAATCCAGTAAAATAGCCGGGAGCGAATGGGACTACTTCTGTGAAAATGACTGGGAGTGAATGAGTTAACCACAAAATTCTTGAAAAAAGTTTAAGAACCATTTTTTTTTTTTTTGCCTTTGAGAAGATAAAGTAGCATTGTTAAGGAACATTTCAGAAATTGTGCAATACAATCTGATGTTTTGAAATAAAAAAATTCAAAGAAAATTATTTATTATTATATTTATTTATTATATATATTATAAATTATTTTATCAAAAACATTTCCAGTGCAATCATGGAACATTTCAGAAATTTAGCAATGAAATCTGCTGTTTTGAAATAAAATACTCCAAGGAAAATATATTTTCTCTATCAAAAATATTTCCAGTGCACTTGTTATGGTATGGAACAGTTCAGAAATTGAGCAATATTGAAATAAAATACTTCAAAGAAAAATATATTTTATCCAAAATATTTAAAGTGCTATAATTGACACAATATGTAAACTATTAAACATTGTACATGTAGCATGGTAAACCTGATGAAGAAATCCATTTTAGAAATATGCTGTAAAAAGCAAACATTTGCAGTGCTTCAGAAATGATAGTTGTGTTGTTTTTCCTCTACGCTATATCCAAAACCGCTTTGATCATATCCTAAGCTTTCACTACTGAGGATATGATCAAATTCCACCCTTAACTCTGGGAAGGCCGTTTATGTCCAGGGCAGTTCCATGGTAGGCCCACATGTATGAGCAATTGGCCTACGCGCAACTCCATCCAAAGGGGTAAACAATATTCCCATTTTACCAACACATAGTGCATCTGAACCTATGGTAAACCTCAAAAACTTTTGAAGGCCGCGTTGATCGAGTTCTCTGATATATTGTAAGTACCGGAGACTTAGATGCTCTGCTTGTGTAGAGGGAGAAGCTTCCAACAACTTAAGAACTTTCTTTGTGGTGGGCTTCACATTTTCATAGATTTGTTCAAGACTGCCCACACTACCAAAAGACTGCCTGAGCTTGGGACCCACAACCACTACTGACATTTTATCAAGACTATATTTTGGCTGTTGGATTATCAGCTTGTGAGCAACACTTAAAAGTGTAGTTTTCAAGTTGTCTTTTCCTGGGATAGACTTGGCTCCCATGCGATCTAAAAAGTCCATCATATCCTCCTTCTCTTCATCGTCAAGATCCTCTTGTAAAGTAGGGGTGTGCTCAAAAAACCGAGACGGCAATATATCGTTGCGGGCCTCATCACAATACACGTATTGATACGCAGGCGTCAGAATCGATATTGCTCGTTAACCTTGCGGCTTGCATTGTACCTAAAAAATCAAAACTAGCAGCGTCTTTGAAGTTAATTGCCTTCAATTAATGCAAAAATCGCTCACCGGTGATTGGACACTGTGTCTTGCTAAGAAAAATGAAAGCAGAGGAAGAATGTCAACATGTATTTATTGATAAACTTAACATGGCACGTGTCTCAGTATACCTTTTTTCCTATATTTTGTTTTTAAAAAAAATAAAATGTGTCTTATTTGGGATACATATGTATCGCGATACGTATTGTATCATGGCCCCTGTATCGTGATACCTATTGTATTGTGAGGTTGGCGGCAATACCCAGCCCTATTG
Organism: Festucalex cinctus; assembly: GCF_051991245.1. Lineage (NCBI taxonomy): Eukaryota > Metazoa > Chordata > Actinopteri > Syngnathiformes > Syngnathidae > Festucalex > Festucalex cinctus. Next base: position 883,730 of record NC_135430.1, on the reverse strand, counting down.
TAAAGCCTAGTCAAGGAGACATTCAGAAATTGTAAGCATTATATATATATATATATATATATATATATATATATATATATATATATATATATATATATATAGTCTATTTCATTTTCTAATGAATTGGTAATGTGGCTCAAAAGCCTAAAAAATGGGGTTTTGTTTTCACTCGCGCATGCGCAAATAATACCCCATGGCATCATGGAAAGGTATGCTAACTTTTTAGCATGTAGCCTACATGTATGTTCGAACGTATTTGCGAGTATGTTCGAATGTATTTGCGACTATGTTCGAACGTATTTGCGAGTATGTTCGAACATATTTCAATACGTTCGAACATATTTGCGAGTATGTTCGAACATATGTGCGAGTATGTTCGAACATAGTCGCCAGGCAAAAATGTTTACTCCTCATTGGCAGCACTACGCTTCCGTAATTCCATATGTCAAAATGAAACTATGATCGGCAAAACCTGCATCAGCAGTCCTACAGAAGTGTAGACTGTGGTGTGAAAGTGGACAGAGATTTTTTGTGACTCACCCACAGCTAAAGGGATGACCTGCTGCTTAGTGTTTTAAAAACATGGTACTAAATAAATAGTCAAAAAGTAGTTTGAGTTTTATTGATATTTTTTTTTTACCAATTAGTTACATAAACATGATCAATAAACCACGCAAAACTTTACCCTCGTTTTCCGCTGGTGTTAGGTTCCAAAAAATACCTGAAATTCGTGAAGCTGTTAGCTTTATGTTTTAAATTTATTATACATATTTTAAGGCTCTAAAACCCCGCACCACACAGTTTATGCACTTTTCTCATCGAGGCATTTACATTTTCTCAAATTCTCTCTTGTTTAAACATTCTCAATGTTCAAACTTTCATAAATTTTATAAAATAGGTATATTACTGTGTAAAAAAATAAATAAATCTGCAAAACAGCAAAGCCATGAAAAGTGAACCGTGTTTTTGTCTTCTATATTTATACTTGTTTAACCAAGAAAGTAGGCTATATACCGTACAGGTATGTTTTTATTTCTATCCAAATACCCGATTATTCGCTAGAATTTCCAGTAGGATATCCGAATACCAAAATATTTGATAGCTGAAACCCTAATAATATTAATTTTGAGTTGTTTTGAGGCACGCCCACACAAGTTATTTCACCAACCACCCCTGTCAAAACTAGATTGCACCCCACAAGTCATATTTCACACGCTGCACCCCAACTTCAAATTTTTGCTAACATAAATAATAATTTATTCTAAAGTCTGTTTGGTCCAAAATGAACTTACATATTTTTTTTTATTTGTCTTAATATTTTCAAATGTTTAAAAAAATTTTTGCTTAGAACAAAAATATACAAAATCGTTTTGAATAATCGTGATTTCAATTATTACCACAATAATCGTGATTATTTTTTCCATAATCGAGCAGCCCTACTTTCAGTTAATTTCGAAATATGACGTGAACAATTCAAATCCTACAATAAAACAGTCAAACAGGCAAGAACATCATATTTCTCAAATCTAATCGCAGTTAATAAAAAAAAATCCAAAATTTTTCCATGTTTGAACTAATCCTTATTTTAAAAAGCCGTCATAGACTCCATCAAACACTCTCAGCGAAGGCTTTGCAGACCACTTCAGAAGTAAAATGGAATTAGGTCCAGTGTTTTAGCTTATCAAAATACAAGTTTTAATAATAAACCTGGACAGTCAGTTTTACCTGAGGAAACACTGGAAAGTTTTACCCTGGATGATGCAAGTACAACGCACTCTCCCAATTGCTCCACTGAGCAGTATTAGAGAACCGGTAATGATGGTCAGTTGTATGTATGGAAGTGGGCGTGGAAAGTGATACTTAGAAAAAATTCAGTGTCGGTCCCATTGAAAATTAATGGGGAAAAGTTGATATTCAACATTAAATTGTGCGAGTACTGTAAATAATATGGAGTCAGACGATATATACCCTGAAAGGCACAGATTTTTTCAGCAAGTTGAATTTTGAGCGGTGTAAATCGGATTATGTGGGAGTAGTTTGACTGCAAAAAAATGGTGTGCTTTTAGCATTTCCATAATAATAATAATAAAGTATACGAATAACATATAACATAAACTTTATGTTCCCACAATAATTTCTGATCATTCTTTTCTTTTGCTTTCAGCATTCCCACAATAAAGGTTAGAAACAACATATGTGGGAATGCTTTCATTCCCACAGTAAAGGTTGCTTTCAGCATTCCCACAATAATAATAATAAAGGTTAGAAACAACAGCATTCCCACAATTATTGTGGGAATGCTTTTAGCATTCCCACAATTATTTCTAATCATTATAGGATTCTCACCTTTCTTAACCTTTTCATACATTTGAGGTAAATGTTACTCTTATCCAAGTGATAGTCACACCTACATTATATTCTAGCTTTAGTTGAAATTAGAGGCAATCTTTGGTGTGCCAACTCACCTCAATGATTTCAGAATTGTAGTATTTATTGCAAACAACTTGTTCCACAGTTTATGAATAACAGCTATCTCGCTTTTTTTTTTTGTCTACTTGTGAGCCATCCATTTAACATTTGTTTATTTTTGTGTGTGCGTTTTTTTTAATTGAAAGCTATGGGCGGTATGTGGAAGGAACTGGCTCAGTATTGCAATGCTGCCTGGAAACAGAGGTATGTTTTAAAAACAATTTTTTAATAATTTGCAAAAAAATTGACAAACAAGAAAAAAACAAACTACAGCTAGAAGAATCGCCATGGTCTAATTAAGACTTGTCAACAAATTTCCAGTGCTGGTGTCACGAAAGATATTTAAAGATCTGGGGTGCTTCTAGACCCCCTGTGGGTGTCACAAAAGATAGATTGCACACTCTCTGGCTCAAGACAAGAAAGACCATGGCTAGCCTCACACACATTCCATCTTTGTAAATTTGTTTGTAGTTTGGCATTTACAGGTTTATAGTTAACTGCATACATCTTTATAAACACCTGGGTCTTCTTTACATTAATTTTCTAACCTGATAAACTGAATAGCTTCCATATTCTGAAAGGTCAGGATCCAAATCTGGCTTATACTCATCGTCCTCCAAATCGGTGTAAGTGTCGGGATGATCGGGCGTCCTGCCGGTCTCCCGGTAGTCGTCCTCACTGGACGCGGCCGGCGGAGCGTCGCTGAACGGCTGCTCGACGCGTTTCTTCGACGTGAAACTTGATCGCCGCCATCATCCTTTGATGACGATGCTTTTACAGCCGAAAAAAACTCATCCAGTGTTAGCTGTTTTATTTTTCTGCCCATCGCTCGCACTCTTTCATCCTCCGCGGCCTCCGTGTTACTCGAACCGGCCGCCTCAGCCCCCGGCCGACGCATACACTTCCTGTTTTTTTTTCTTCTACAACGTAATAGTGGCTGACTATTATAGTTGTTGACACCCGCTGGCCGTTGTTAACGTCGCAGTCAAGCCTGATCCTTCACTCAAAAGTTGCGTCAAACCCTAATGTACACTATAGCATAAAATAAGCCTTACGGCGTATATATACGTCATGTGTACGCGGCGACAATGACGCTTATGATGTACATATACGTCATATGTATTGAGAGAGTTAATTTATTGATGTAAATTTTATTCACTTGTATACTTAACAATGTATTTTGTTCTCATTTTACTTAACTTACTCTTTATCTTTACTGCAGGACCGATTCCTGTTTAGTGGACAGCACTTTGTATACAGCAATGCTTGTTTTAAAGTGCTATATAAATAAAGTTGAGTTGAGCTGAGTTGAGTTCTGTTGCGAAATAAGACACTCGGGTTTCTGAAACAGTTTTTATTTCTTTTTGTGTGTCAGTCAGAGCTGGATTCAGACAGGGTGGGGGGCTGTCTCTTTGTGAAAGGGGGACAGCCCGTCTGGTGGTCTGTGGGGGCTGCTATTGGTCCCCACCCAACCCCCACGGTGGCATATCCAGGACACAGAAATGAAATTCCTTTGTCTGTTATGAGGTTTCAAAAGTTATAACCAGCCATTAATTGTTACCAAGTAATCCATAACATAGCCTGAATATTATTTGTTTGGATTCTTATTATTTTACTTTCCTGCTCTGCAGATCGAGAGTGTTTTTAAAAATCTGGACCAATTGTTAGAAGAAGAAAAAGTTCAACAGCTACTGAGACTGAAGCTTCGTTATTTTACCCCCAAAGAAGTAGCCAACATCATGGGCTTCCCTGAAAGCTTTTGTAAGTATAAAAGCCATCAGCACTTGAAGTTGTACAATTTTTTTTTTTAATAACAGTTCCATCAAATACAATTACATCATCACTGCTTTCTTTCTTTGCTGTACAATTAAAATGACAAACGGTTTGATCAATCACAAACTGCTTGTAGCCAGGCCTGCACTAGCACGGTAGGACCAGCAGGATTTTTCCAGGTTGGCCTGCCAAGGGCTGCTGTTTATTTTTGGGTGACAAGTTCGTTTCAAAAGCAGCAGTTCGAGTGCTTTTGGTAGACCTAGCCAAACCCAGTGCATGTGCCTGATGGAGACGACAGAGTAAGCAACACAAAAACCTCTCATGTGTCTTAATAGCCACGGCCTGAAAACATATGACAAAATTCTGTTATAGATGGAGTGCCACCTAGTGGTGATAATAAATGTCATACTGTGGAACCTCAACTTACGAACGTCTTTTCATGCGAAATTTTCAAGTTACGAAACGCCTCAACGGGAAAATATTGCCTCTTGTTACGAAAGAAATTTCTAGATACGAAAGGTAAAAATACATTACCAAACGCAAGATATTTTCAGCTATGGCTATTACCTACCATAGGTATCTATGAGCATAGATACTAGATCGGTGTCTATACAGCGTCCTCATCATTAATCCTGCGGCCCATCAGGTGTTCGGATAGTTTTTCGTAAATGTATTAACTAACGGCCGACGAATTCAAACAATTGGTGATTGATAAAGACACAGTCAGTTTTTAATTGCGACGAGACGGGCCTTTTTTGGAATAAGATGCCTCACCGTACCGGAAGTTTCCATGAAGTTTCGGAATTTGTTTAAGAGTCACCCAGAAAAAAGTGCTCACCAGTCGGGGGTTTGCTCACTAAGATGATGTTTGCCTTGGACATTTTCGAAGGATTTAAAAAAAAAAAAAAAAAAAAAAAAGCAAACACCCTTGGATCAGTTCTTTACAAAACACCAGGCAAAAAAACACCTGAGAGGGAATATGAACCAAAGAGGGCAAAAAACGATGAGGACAGCAGTTAAAAAGATTAATGACCATCATTTTTATTCTTTATTCTTTGTTTTTTAAATTATGCACAACTCATTTATTGTGCAATAATCTAATTGTTACATGTTTTGATGCATTTTCATGCTTTATAAAACATTTATGTCTGAATTTTGGGAGGCTTGGAACTAGGGGTGTTAAAAAAAATCGATTCGGCGATATATCGCGATACTACATCGCGCGATTCTCGAATCGATTCAATAAAAAAAAAAATCTTTTTTTTTTTTTTTTTTTTTTTTTTTTTAAGAGCTCAGAATTGTTCATTCGGTAGTCTTACCAATTCAACGTCTTATCATCATTGCCTTTTTTTTTTTTTTTTTTTGTGTGTGTGTGTGAATCGATTTTTAAACTTCCATTTTTAATGGAAAAATATTCAACAAAACGTCTGACTTCGGGTTAGGATTCACACCTTGAGCATGGAAGAATGTTATATGAACGGAACATTAAGCCTTAATATTTTATTTTAATGCTGTTCAAACAAACAGATTACAACCTCTATAAGACTGAAATTTCAGATAAATAAATAATACATTTTCATACAAATCTTACACTCTACAAGCTTACTGATTAGTATTTTCTAAATTTGAATGAAAAAAAATCTCAACAATCGACTTATAAATTCGTATCGGGATTAATCGGTATCGAATCGAATCGTGACCTGTGAATCGTGATACGAATCGAATCGTCAGGTACTAGGCAATTCAAACCCCTACTTGGAACAGATTAGGGCATTTACATGGAAAATGCGTCTCTACTTACAAAATTTTCTACTTAAGAATTTTCTTCCAGAACCAATTAATTTCGTAAGTAGAGGTACCACTGTACTGTGCCGAGCCAGTTGAAGAGATCCAGTTGAAAATTGGCCAGAAAAGCCTTAACCTTAAAGCCTTACCTTATCATGCCCCACACCAAATATTGTAACTTTTCGCCAAAGGGTGTGGCCGTTATGGTGCCGCAAAGTCTGATGACTCACCGTGACAATAAAATCTGCTTTAATGAGCGTGGTGGTTGGTTTGCGGCACACGCACTTATGTACACATCTGGGTGACGTCACTCAAATACACTGAGACGGAGCCGGCGAACAGAACTCCGTGGAATACGAATAAATACAATATTTATTAGAAACGGATTAGCAATACAAGCACACTGGAACAATTCAGTAGCACTTTAGTAGACTTGTTAACCATTATGTTTTAAATCAGACGTTAGTAGATGCTTGTGTGGCAGCATGGCAGGTTATTTAACGTTGGTTATTTTACAGTTGCATAGCCGTCATAGTTTTGGATCGTTCCTGTCCCGAATCTTTTACCGGATCGTAGTACCAGACCGTTCCGGCCCACTTTCACGTCTGTGTATATGTTATATAATGTATGTACAGTCAAACCTCGGTTTTCGAACATAATCCGTTCCAGAAGGCTGTTCCAAAAGCGAATTGTTCGAAATCCGAAATTTTTCCCATTATAATTAATGTAAATAATTTTAATCCGTTCCAAATCTAAAAAAAACTTTTTCCAAGTTTTTATTATTATTTTTTTTTACTATTTAACACCATAAACTGCACTGTATACTGTTTACCATAAATAGAAAACGGTATTTTAGTGAAATGGTGTAAAAAGAAAAACAAAATGCACTTTCTTTCTTTGAACCCATGATTAGGGGCTAATACACGATGCAAAAAAAAAACAAAAAAAAAACAAAACAGATTTGCGTAAATAACAAAGAACAGTTCTGCTCCGAACGAACTTTGAACGTGAATGTGCTACGCAGGAAGCATCCTAGGCATTCGAGTTAGCTCGGCTCCCGAGTGAGTCGCGTTCAGATACACTCGACTTTTTCTCCCGAGTGAGTCGCGTTCAGGTACGCTCGGCTTTTTCTCCCGAGTGAGTCGCGTTCAGGTACGCTCGACTTTTTCTCCCGAGTGAGTCGCGTTCAGGTATGCTCGACTTTTTCTCCCGAGTGAGTCGAGTTCAGGTACGCTCAGTTTTTTTCTCCTGAGTGAGTCGCGTTCAGGTACGCTCGGCTTTTTCTCCCGAGTGAGTCGCGTTCAGGTACGCTCGGCTTTTTTTCAGTTTGGTCAAGAGCCGATTTTTTGGACGAGTTCTGAGACGTAAAATTCTCCAATTTTCTGGTTGAAAACCGATTTGGTCGAGAACAGAAGCGTTCGAAAACCGAGTTTTGAATGTACTTTTTATGTACAGTTGAGTGCTACATGTTGAAATAACGAATGTCTTGTTAATGTCTCTTTTTAGCCTTTCCAGAGCAAATCCCCACCAGACAGCGTTACAGACTTCTGGGAAACAGCCTCAATGTTGTTGTGGTGGAAAGACTGCTTCACCAGATGATCTCCTAGTGTTGAACAGTAGAGGCAAAAAAAAATAAAAAATGGCACTGCAGATATTTCAATGACTGCTCCCAAAAGATCCCAATTTATATTCTCTTAATGTAGGTTAATGTTATAGTTGAATGAATAGTTAAAAGTAACCCCACAATACATACTCCTCTGTGGGCTTGCTAATGGACGTTTTTTTTTATTTTTTATTTTTCGTGTTGTTTTTTTCTTCTTAACAACTATTGACTTGCTGAATTAAAGAAAAAAAATCCTAAATTAATCCCATTGTGAGGATACATAATTGGTGCTTCAGAAAACATGCTTCATGTCAAATGCATGCTATAGACCTGTGGTTCTCAATTCTTGTCACTCTGGCACCGACATCATCCCCACGTCCACTCAACCTGGTCCAGGCCGGGCCACGTATGGGGGTCTTCTAAATTGCCGTATTTGCGCACAGTAAATGTCTTTCAGCGCAGTAAAAAAAAAAAAAATCCTAACCTGTTTGTATTTTTTATATTAACTTCCTATAAACAAATTAAAACTTGATATAGTACGTGTGGTTAATGGAGTGGGGAAGTAAAATGTGGGGAAAAAAAAAGCTTAAATGCAAGGGGAACAGCCATGTCGTGTTGTGGGACGGAGCGGCTCGTTTTCCATTATTTTGGAGTGGACGATGTGGGCCCATATTTATAAAAAATGTTTTGAGACTTTATTATGCCTAAAATAACCTGTGATTAAAAAAAACTAGGACTGAATCTAATCGTCTGACACATGATGTATGTGTGGTTTGAATTTTTTTTGGAACATACATCATGTAATTTATGATCTCAGGTTTTGGACAGGTGTAATACTGGTTTGGCCATAGGCGTGCACAGGTAGACCCCTAGTGGTGCTGACACCCTTGCCCCTCTGCCTAAAGTGCCCTTTGGAAAGTTTTTTTTTTTTTTTTAATAAACACTTTAATAAACTCTCTCTCTCTCGCCCACTCCCTTTGTCACGTGACCGCTAGCCACTGTTGGTCGCAGTGGGACAGACACAAACACACGCACGCATCTCCTTCCCCTGCTCCTCCACCAGCCAGGTAACTTATTATGAATCCAGTGAAATTGTATTAGTTGTTTGCCCTCTATTCCTTACCAATTTTGTTGTGAAGTAGCATATGTCTCATACACCACAAACAAATGGGCATAAATTAGCCGAATGGCCACCTAAAACGCTATATGCTAATTCAATAATAGATAACGTGATAACCACCACATAGTCAGACTAATTTATTTACTATTATTCCATTTGCGCAAAAAGTGCCCTTTTTTCCTCCCAGAGCACTTGCCCCCGAAAATGTCTGTGCACGCCACTGGGTTTGGCTGTCATGTGCATGTCTGATGTTGTCAAGCGCTTACTGTAAATAAATGGACTCAAGTTAGTTGTTCATGGTTCTGACAACATGATGCGGACAAGTCTTTGAATAGCCCTCACAGGTATAGCTTATAAGAGAAAATTTATATACGTGTTAATTTCATAACAATGAAATGTGCATGGAGCGCTTCTTGCAGTCTTGAGATACAACCATACGCCACACACGGCAGCATTTCACTGTGGAGACAGTAAATTAACATGAAAAAGCTGCGGGAAAACGAATATTTTCAACTTTGGTCGACTTAGTGGGTGGCAACGTAAAATGGCTGCCGGTGGCTTCATCTTCTCTCTATGGTGATTTAAGTGGCATTGTGAGTTTGTATACAAGTCGGTGGATGTTGCTCACCGTAATCCATGGATTGCTCAAGAAGTTTAGGTGAAAGCACAGTCACATGGAAATTAGAGGGAACATTGAAGGCTACCATTTTTTTCCCTAGTGAAAATGTTACCATATTTGTCTTTTTGAAGCCCCGAAACATAAAGACACAACAGTATGTCTATGGCAGCATGCCTTCACACCACATCACTATGTATCGTATTAAATGCACTTACTGTATTCTGAAACATATAGTAAAGCTAATTCACTTACTCCCACATCCATACGGTCTGTGAAAGGGCTACTTTTTTTTCCGATGGTGTGAGCATTTCAAAATAGTAACTGCATCTTCTCCAACTCAGCTGTTTTCTGTGTTGGCATTTTTAATCCTTTGGCTCTCCTGATGACTTTGGGTACTCTCATGTTCCTTTAGTGTCTTGACTTTAAAATTATTGATACCCACCAGTAAAGTGTTTTTGTTTTGTTTTTTTCTTTTGCATACATGGTTCTTTGTTTTCTTCTGTCCCAATTTCAACCATCGCCGCATTAACTTTGCTGTTCATCTCTTGCGCTGGTTTCCACATTATTCTTCATTTTCTGGCGGATGCCGCTCATTGGCGCCATGTTGGTTACACTCCAGCCAATGGCGTGAAATACCTGCATTCACACAGCTAATGGGCATATTAAACGCCATTACGTAGCATTGCGGCAACATCCACAATATAGCAACATTCAGTTGTTACAAAATCACGGGTAAACTGTCTTGAATTGATATCATTCACTTTAGGTGGATAAACGAGTAATCAAGTCACCCAGTCTCAAGATAAATTAATTTGGCAAAAAACAGTTTGGCAATTCTGAGGATTTTCATTGCTCAATGGCTTCTCCCTAGTGCGGCACAAGTGCATTCCTATGGGGCCATTATTGTGCCAAAACTATGAAAAACTGTTATAAACTGAAGTCACAATTATGTAACGAGAAACCACAAATGTGTAACTGATGTTAAATGTGTTACTTTCCCCATCTTACCATGAAAGTAAAAGTTTCTTTCACAGTCCATCTAATCAATCATGAACTTACTGGACATCACTAAAACACTGAACAAAGTGCATGCATTGCTTTAAATATTTTAGCACCAGTGCTAATTAAAAAACAAATGTCCACAGGAAGCTACAAAATTTCAAGATTAAAAGATGCTACATAGAATAAAATGTTGATTTTTCTAAGTAATAATCATGGAAAATACTTTCAGATATTAAACACTTCAATTTTCATCTAATGCTTTTTGATTATTGTGGTTATCATCAGCACACTTGTGTCTCTTGACCTTTTCTTTCCGAGAAAATCTTTGGCCACAAACTGAGCAAGCAAAAAGTTTCTCACCAGTGTGGGTTCTTGTGTGCCTTGTTAAGCTTCCCTTCTCTGAGAAACTTTGACCACAGACTGGGCAGGTATAAGGTTGCTCACCAGTATGGGTTCTTGTGTGTCTTTTCAAGTGTCCCTTTTCTAAGAATCTTTGGTCACAAACTGAGCAGGTAAAAGGTTTCTCACCAGTGTGGGTTCTTGTGCGTCTTAATGTTTCCCTTTACTAAGAATCTTTTGCCACAAACTGAGCATGCAAAAGGTTTCTCACCAGTGTGAGTTCTTGTGTGCCTTGTTAAGCTTCCCTTCTCTGAAAATCTTTGCCCACAAAAAGAGCACACCAAAGGTTTCTCTCCAGTGTGGGTTCTTGTGTGCCTTGTTAAGCTTTCCTTTTGAGAGAATATTTGGCCACAAACTAAGCAGGCAAAAGGTTTCTCACCAGTGTGGGTTTTTGTATGCCTTGTCATGCTTCCCTTCTCTGAGAACCTTTGACCACAAACTGAGCAGGCAAAAGGTTTCTCGCCAGTGTGAGTTCTTGTGTGTATTGTTAAGTTTCCCTTCTGAGAGAACTTTTGGTCACAAGTTGAGCAGGCGAAAGGTTTCTCACTAGTGTGTGTTCTTGTGTGACTTCTTAAGTGTTGCTTCCGATTGAATCTTTGGCCACAAAATGAGCAGACAAAAGCTTTCTCCTCACCTGTATGGGTTTGTGTGTGTACGTTTAAGTTTTTCTTCTCAGAGAATCTTTGGCCACAAACTGAGCAGGCAAAAGGTTTTTCCTCACCAATGTGGGTTCTTGTGTGTATTTTTAAGCTTGCCTTATGTGAGAATCTTTCACCACAATCGGTACAGGCAAAAGGTTTCTCACCAGTGTGTATTCTCATGTGCTGTTTCAGATACCTTTGATAAGCAAATGCATTCCCACAATGAAAACATTTCCAACTTTTGTTGTCAATGTGATTTGTCATTACTCCAGACTCATCAACATCATCATCATCATGGTGAGTTGTGTGTGGCAACATGTCACCATCTGATAGTGGAGCTAAAAGGTAGTCAACTTGTGATCCTCTCCAGTGGTCTCCATCACCTTCTGTTAACATGCGTTGGTGTGAGCTGCTGCTGGGAGGCTCCGCCCCTTTTCTCATTTCACTATGACCTATATCCCTCTTCAAAAGGACATCAGTTAATGGCAACTTGGAAATACCCCCCTCCTCCTTGACGGAGAGAGGGTCTTCTCCCTCTTTCATGCAAGGGTACTCAGGTTCCTCCTTTATTTGGAAATGGGACTGCTCCTCATCTTGTTTAATGTGAGGGATCTCTTCTTCCTCTTCTTCATCTTTTAATATGAGTGTGCAGTGTCTGCTGTCGCTCAGGATGAACATCTTCACTGAGGACTGCAAGACACAATAAAACAAACATGGTTTCATGGATAAAAGCAAAAAAAATAAATCCCAGTCAACTGAAATTTTTCTTGTACTTAACTCATTCACTCCCAGCCATTTTCACAGAAGCAGCCCCGTTCGCTCCCGGCTGTTTTACTGGATTTTGACTGATTTTGCAAGGCCCACAGAATATTGTGTTCTATTGCTATAAAAGCATAAAAAAAAAAGATTAAAAAGAAAGAAAAGAAAGATTAAAGTCTCATCTTTCATCAGGAAAAAAAAAAGTATGTTTCTATCTGTTTCCAGTTTTGCAGCAATTAGCATTAGAAGAGAGTTAAGTTTAATCAGTTTTCACAAATCTATTTAAAATTGTAAGTAATTGAGCTTTTTTTCTACATGGCCCTGGTTGATTTCTTTTGCTCTGCTGCCACCTGCTGGCCGTTTGTGTAATAACTACCATTTCTGCAACCTTTCTTTGCAGTTGAGAGGCTGCATCAAAGCCTTCTGTATGCTCTAGCATAACCCCCCCCCCCCCCCCCCCAAAAAAAAAACACGTATAAATACGTCTTTGGGACACTTAGAACATTAAAAAAACGTACGTTATTGTTAATTGACTACGGTCAATTAACCCAAATTTTGCACTGCAATAGGGTGCACACTATTTCTAAATAATTATCAGAGCTGTCAAACATTTTTTTTTAAATCACTAATCATATCTTAGAATTTTGATTAATCATGATTAATCACAAAAGCTCCAGCGTAACTGCCACACCCTTTGGTGAAAAGGCATGATCAACATCTCAAGGCTTTTCTGACCAATTTTCAACTGGATCCTTCAACAAGCTCGGCACAATAGATAAAAACGTAAAGTATGACATTTTTGTCACCACTGGGTGGCGCTATATGTATAGCCGAATTTTATCATACATATGTTTTCAGTCCGTGACTATTAAGATGCAAGAGAAGTTAATGATTTTTTTGGAGCTTGTACATAAGAGTTATTAAGCATTTGCTCTTTCTGAACAAATGAAATTTCAAAGACAATATTTGTATGCCCCGCCCCCATCATATAGTATTTTGAAAACTCACTATTTTATATATATATCCCTGAAATGAAAATGAAATGAATACATAATCAGAATGTGTTTCAGTTTTGGGGACTTTCTGAGGAAAAAAGGGTTTTAAAAAAAAGAAAAAAAAAAGACTTTGGGCAATTATTTAAGGAGGCTGACGATCCGATCCGATTAGTCGACTAATCGCGACTACTTATTGGTGACTAGTCGACTAGCAAAATAGTCGTTTGTGGCAGTCCTACAAATAACAGATCCGCAACCAAAACACAGATTTGCAAACAAAAGTCAGGAGTTGCAAACAAAACCAAAAAACTTGCTTGCAAAAGTTTTTATTTTAATGCAAATCCATCAATTTTGTTTGAAATGTTTTTCTTGTTTGTTTGCAAATATATATTTTTTTAAATCCCTATTTTTTTTTATTTATTTGAGGTTGCAAATCCCCTATTTGTTTGATTGATTTTTTTTTTTAAATGCAAATCCCTTTTTTGTTTGATTGAAAATAATGACACAAATTTGTCTCCATACTGTGGGTTTTTCTTTTATTAGCATAGGGGTACCATCTATTTATTCCTCATGTTTAAACTACAATTTATAAATACTATTAAAAATGTAAGGTATTTCACAAACAGATGAGAGTAAAGCCTAATTTATGCCTCCACGTTTGCTCTCGCGTCGATGAGCGCCGTCGATCACATGATCGACGCGAGCCATGAATTTTAAGTGCTGCGTCGCTCGTGGCCGGCCGACGTGCACACGTCGCCAATCCTTGGACGCACGTCGATGGCGGGGCGTCGCTCGCTTCTGATTGGTCCATTCGATGGCGTTTTTTCTTTTTTTTCTCTCTCTCTCTCTCCCCGCCCCCCGCCCAGATAGTTTCCGTGAAGGCAACTGGCGGCGCAAATCGACTTCCCTGCTCGGAGACCACGGCTGTGCATGTGGATATGTGCCTGGGACGAGAGGCGGAAAACAACAATAAAAAAAAAAAAAAAGTAAAAAAAAAAAAAAAAGTAAAAAAAAAAAGTTAAAAAAAAAAAAAAGTGTGTTCGCTAAGCGCACGGCTGTTGTGTTTTGGCGAGTTTACGGCCGACACCGGTGCAAATTGGCAATAATTAATTGCCACGGTGATGAACTTACTCTCCCCCCGGCTTTGTTTCGTGTTTCTGAATTAAATTGAACTTCCTGAATCCGTCATAAAATGCAGAGGAATCGCCACTCTGTGGCGGCCCAGCCATAGCGACAGCGGGACTTGGTGTGAAACTCCAGCAGACACCGATGTGTATTGCGCACAAGTCGGAAGGCAAACGCACGAGCGGAGCTCCAACGTGACGCCTCGACGCGAGCCTCTCGCAGAAGCATACTGAGGCCTTTAGGCTAGCAAGCTTAGTAAAGCTACGCTAACTAGGCCGAGAAGTTCAGCATGCACAAAGACGACTTTAAAAAAGCAGACACGTTTTTTTTTTCTATAAAGTAACAATGGACGTCCCGAGTCAAGGTTTTCGCACGCTGCCTTATAATCCGATTCAGGAAGATTTGTGCTGTGCCCAAATTCACAAGGCTGGTCTTTCACTAGCCATGTATTCCGATTAGACTGAATCCGAACGACCAAACGGAATGACGCCAAGCTACGGGTAGTCTTAAAGGACAAAAGGCAGACTAGTGACTTAAAAATCAAATCGATTCATAATGGATGACTGATGCTAACTCATTCTGGTATTGTAACCCTGACTATATATTTAAAAAAAAAAAAAACAACCTAGGAGGCATTAAGTTTCTTCTTTTATTGTGATTTTATTACTAGAAAAACCACCGATTCAATTATTTGAGTTCCACAAACAACTCAACTTTATTTATAAAGCGCTTTAAGAACAGGCTGTATACAAAGTGCTGTACATAAACAAACATCAGTTTTGCAGTAAACAAGAACAAAAAAACCATTTTGAAGTGCGAATACAGGGTTTTTTATATACAATACAATATATACAATATTAAATACATTTTACATCAATAAATAAATAAGAAGTAGTGAATAAAGAGATAAATAACGACATAAATAAAGACTAGACTAAACATCAAACTCATACACACCACAAAACACCAAGAATAAGTCTCATGGTGCGCCAAAAGCCAAAGAATACAGATGTGTTTTAAGACGTGTTTTAAAAGAGGATAACGAGGGGGACTGCCTAATAGTGGAAGGTCGTTCCAAAGGGAGGGACTGTCAACAGAAAAGGCTCGATCTCCTCTAAAGCCTCCGCTTACCCCGGGTTTTCACTGGATGCGGTTGCGGTGCGGTGCGTCTTGACTGCGTGCTCCGGACGGGTCAATTTTTTTGTCAATCCACACCGGCTCCGCACAGCTGCGGTCCGGCAGCTCCGTCGCCGCCCACTTCCCAACGTGTCTCGCGGGACCGCGCGCGCGCGATCATGTGGCATTTCACAACGACAAACATACAGAAAGTCTGCTCAACAGAGAAGCAGAAAGATATGAGATTCCATGCAGCATCCTTTTTTTGGTTGTCCTTGTAAAGTATATTAATAACGAGAGTCGGGTCAGTGCGGGTCCACTCTTTATTTCTGTCTTCCGCGCCCGGCTGCCGCTCAGTACGGCAAGCGAGACGGGCACAACAAGCAATCGCGAACATCAAACTCACAATACATTACAGTCCTTATAAAAAGGATGTGGCGTGTCATATATTAATTTGTGGTTTTCCACCTCCAATATAAACCTCTCCTCGTCCATGTTCGCTGGTGTCTAAACCGTGTGCTCCTTGCACATGGCCCGGCGACGCCCACGTCACGTTTTGCTGAAAAACTTGCGAAATAGGAGCTGGCGAGTGTTTTATTCTGAAAGGTAACCGGAAATTTATTTTGAAACTGCCTCGGTCTTCCTGTCCCGCTCGATGTGTTTTGTGCTAGCTTGCCATTTGCCGGAGGCCTACCGCTGCGGCGTCCGGCAAAAATAGAAAATAGGTCTATCCTTGCGGAAGGCTTGCGGCACGCCGCAGGCCTTCCGCAGTCGACACGCAACGCACCCGCAAGCGGTGTAAACTGCACCATTCGTATGAATGGAATCTAATTGCTTGCGTCGCCGGACCGCACCGCAACCGCACCGCAACCGCATCCGGTGAAAACCCGGGGTTAGCCTCGGTACCTCCAATTGAGTCTTGTCTGCTGACCTGAGGCACCGGGCAGGTATACAGGGGTGCAAGAGCTCGGCGAGATAAGGTGGGGCAAGACCATTGAGAGATTTGAAACAAATAGAAGAATCTTAAAGTGGATTCTAAATTTCACGGGCAGCCAGTGAAGAGAGGCCAGAATAGGGGTTATGTGGGAATTGGGCTTTAAGTCGTGCTGTGCTGCAATTATTGCACATCTAATCTATCTATCTATCTATCTATCTATCTATCTATCTAGGAGTAAATTTCCATTAAAAACATGTTTGTAAATATATGACTGGCTATAAAAGTCAGAATTAAATTTATTTCACATATTAATATCAAAGTACTGCATAGGCTACAGTTTCTGTTACATTGCATCATGGGCAGACATACTGTATTTAAGGACTTTATACATATTTAACTTGTTATGTTTCAGTTTGGTGGGTTGGGGTTTTGTTTAGTTTTGGGTGTTTAGGTTGTCTGTTGTCCGAGTTTGTCTCCCTTAGTTTCGTTCTTGTTAACCTTGTCCACCTGTGTGTGTCTTCTCTTCCCTGTGTGTTTCTAATTAGTGCCCTCTGCCTGCTGTGTTTTCCAGGTGTGTCCTGTTAGTGTCTCATTAGTGTGGGTATAAGGGAGTGGTGTTTCTTTCACGTGGGTGTGGGAGCATTGTAATTGTTGTTGTATACTGCATCTTGTCTTGTCTTGTCTTGCCTTGTGTTACTGTTGGTCAAGTCTATCTACGTTTAGTCAAGTTTCTTCACATCAGCTCCAAGTCTCCGTCACATCTATGCCAAGAGTCATCTTCACGTCACATTCTCCACGTTTGGTCACGTTCTCCACGTCAACCCAGGTCACTTCATGCCAAGTCATCTTCACGTCCGCGCCAAAGCTATCCATGTCATGCCAAGTCTGTCCACATTTTTCACGCCACGTCTGCCCACCTTCATCACGCCAAGTCTGCCCACCTTCATCACGCCAAGTCATCTCTACGCCATGCCCAGTCTTCTCACGTTCAGTCTGGTCAATAAAGTTCATCTCATTCCTTCTCATCTTTTCCCGCAATGGGGTCCTACCACAACCACTTCGTAACATAACATGCAGTCTAGATTGATTTTTAGAATGAAATCTTAATTTAAGAACCATAAACTCATGAGTTTCCTGCAAGGAAATGTTTAGCACGTGATATATCTAGTGTGCCATGCTTTTACAATTTTTATCTTTTATTTTAACAGCCACGAAGCGCATCCCCCTCGGAGTCTGCAGCGTCGCAAGCGACTCCAAAACAGAAAATCAAAAACTGAAAAGACAGAGGCTGCAACGAAGTATCTGACTGCTAATTGTAAATTTATGGACAACATCATCCATGGAGATGTGGTTTTGGCCGACCGAGAATTTGACATCAGAGAACTTATAGCGCTGGTTGGTGCTGAGGTATTTTACCCTGCATTTAGGAAAGGGATGGAACAACTTGCAGCTGCTGAGGTTGAGGAGACAAGGAAGATTATGACTCTAAAGATACATGATGAGAGAGTACATAATTGGAACTGAGACAAAAGCCATTCTTGGCGGCATTTGTCATATTGACTATTTAATAACTAAACCTGGAGATGACCATTGCAGCTTGAACAAAATTGTGCATGTTTGCCGTGCCTTGACTTGTGCCCATCAGTTGTCCCTTTTGACTGAATATTCACGTGAAACATTTTTAACACGACCTGGATAAAAAATTAAAAGAATGTCAGCGAAATCTTTCTTTTGTGAATTTAAAATATAATAAAAACACAACATTGCAGATGTTTTTTGTTTTTTTTATATGATTTCAGGGCAAATCAATGTCTTCATTTTTGTTGTTTAAGCTGCACTGACGATAGGAAGATGAAAAGTGATTAATAATACAACCTGTTACCATGGGACTTACTGTTGTGATATGTAACTGGAACTAGTTACTGCCTCCAGGAGGAGTGATACGCTGTGTACGATAGGCTTGAGGAGCGTATGGATATGTGTGATTAGGCTTGTGTAGTAAAGAGTGGAGTGCACTAAAAAGATCATCTGAACTCAACCAAAGGCTCATTATTGCTTCACGAATAACACAACATGGTGGCAGCGGTAATGGATTGCCTGCTAAACGTCGATGTCTACTCTCTACTCACGGAGTAATTGTCCGAGGATAATTCATTGCTGTTGAACGTGATGAGTGAGACGGAGCTAAGTGCTAACGGAGGCAAGCTACATATCGGCGGTGCATTGAAGCTACAAGTGCAGTGAGGTGCAGAGTTTATAATACAACAGTTGAGATATAATAATTTTGAACATAATAATAAATCAGGTAAATTTCTGGCAAATCAACTTCAACGGAATCGGGAAAAATCTCTTATAACGGCTATGAAAGATATAAATGGTGAATGTACACAATCACCAGAAGAAATTAACCATATTTTTTACAACTATTATCGAAATCTATACTCAGAAATTAATAGACCTAACCATGAACATATTGAGGTATTCCTAAATAGCTTAAATATACCTCAGTTGTCTACTGAACATAAAGATATTCTAGATGCCCCGTTTACTATAGATGAGTTGTATCGTGCTTTAGACAGTATGCCTAATGGCAGAGCACCTGGTCCAGACGGCTATCCGGCTATATTTTTTAACCCTCGTGCCTTGAAACCAGTGATACCCTCGAAGAGTATACTTTAGCCAAATAAGTAATTCTACTTTGAGGTGTGATAACTAAGTCAATTTTTAACATTTTTTTTTATTTCAACCACTCAAAATGTTCATTGGCATCAAAACTATCCATACATATGAAGTTTTTTTTTTTTTTTTTTATGTATTCCCCCCTCTTAGGACAATACAAGCCCAAAGAATCGACTATGAAGAAAACGAACTGTGCTGTATACATGTATAAAAATAAATAAAAAAATAATACTTCATATGACATAATTAGAGCTTCGAATAAGGCAATAAGTTATAACAACAATTTTTTCAAATGCATGCCAAATTTTTTGACAATGGCAATTTAACTAAAAAAAAAACCCTCGCAAATATTTTAGCCAAATAAGTAATTCTACTTTGAGGTGTGATAACTAAGTCAATATTTAATATTTTTTTATATTTCAACCACTCAAAATGTTCATTGGCATCAAAACTATGCATAAATATAGTATATTTATTTATTATTATTATTTCCCCCCGCCATAGGACAACAGAAGCCAAATAATAGATTATGAAGAAAATTAACTGTGTTGTATATATGTATAATAAAGAAATAAATTTGAATCTTTCATATGACATAGTTAGAGCATCAGGCAACACGGTAGCTTTGATAGAAAACTTTGGGGAAAAAAGTACTTTTTGTGGGGCTCCGGAGCGGCACCGGGACCCCTCTGTGACTTTAGCCGCAAATTGTGTTTGCTTTTCGGATACAGGAAGGCCCGATTTACACCCGTATCCGGTGTCGCACTTCAACGAGCCACGTATCTCTGTGCTCACGGTTCCAGATATGTGTCAGATATGTGCCATTTTCCCCGTAGGACGTACGGTTCCGGAGAAATAACGGAAAGAAAAAGCTCCATTACACCGAGACGTCCGTTGAGTTTACCCGGATATCGTGCTTGTTTTTCGGATAAATTTACACCGCCTGTATCCAATTGTATCCGGCGAACGGAAGTCAACACAGCGACGAGCTACATACCGTTGGGAAGCTGCACGTCCCCCGCGGCATTCTAGGACGTGCTCATATGTTCGTTTATGTTTATTTTGTAGAAGTACTTACTTGCCAACTTGCATTTGCAGCTTTTTGTGTCTCCGATCGCCGTTCTTTTACTTAGATCCAGGAAGCTCATGCCTCTTGCACGTTAGCCAAATGTGTTGTGAATCCAAACTAGCCGAATAAAAATCGAAGCTTAGCACTTTCACACGTAGAAATGCAACGGCCAGATAAGATAACCGACGAGGAATTCATCTCAACAACCGTTACATGTTACACTTCATAAGTTGCAAAAAAAAAACTGTTTTTTTTTGTTTTGTTTCATCCCTTCTGCTTGCTGTTTTCACCGATCCATGCTCCTTGCCATGTTTTGAAGAACGCACGAAGGGAAATACGTCACCTCCACGTTGCACGCACGTTTGGCCACAATGGCACGCCTCCCCCCTGCAGGCTTTGCAGAGCAAATGGCAATGGTAGGCTGGTTCAAAATGGATGATCGAACTGCGCATGCGTGTGGAATATGCACGCTATCAATTCTAAAGTTCTAAAGTGAAGAAAGAGAAAAAAATATATAAATAACAGCCTTCACACACTGAGGAAAACCGCTGTATTGCAACGACGCCCACCTCTAACAGTGGCTCATTTTGGGGACATAACAACGACAAAGAGCGTTGCCATTCGACCCCTCCCACTAGGGAACGTGCCTCCCACGTCCATGCAGACTAACAAACAGCATATCCTAACACGGAACATAAGTCAATAGCTCGCAATACCTTTTTCTGCACAAAAATACAAGTGGCGCGCGTGTACGCGCATCCACGAACACGCACGCGCGCCCACTAACGTGCACGCGCATCCACTAACATCTTGTCGAATGCACAATCAGTAAAAAGCACGAAGAAATAAGTCTGTGTGGAATATGGCGTGGTGGAAACAGTCCGGTGTTTGCAAGGAAAATCATTAATTGGCCTCTTCCGCCACCTGGTGGATTTGGGGTGCGAAATCTTTCTCATGCCCATGGCACCGTCGAGGAATGTCCATAGAAGGATTTCATGCAGAAATCACGGAAATTGCAATAAAATACATGCAGTGTCCAATCGGTCCAAAAATGTCACTTATAATGTACATTAATGTTACGCGGTTGGCTAACGTATCTTCCAGGGTTATAAAATGAGTAATCTGCCTCATGCAATGGCTGAGAAATGTCGGCACACTCGCATTTTGACGGTCCCCCAGTTTTCCAAAGCCGTGGCTCATTTTTTTTGTTGTTGTTGTTGTTGTTGTTGTTTTTTTTTTTGTGTGTTTTCCCCCTGCACAATCAACTCCCAATTTACATATTTGGCTAAACAATGGCACAAGGGTTTTAAACATTTCTGGTTAATGTTTGCTCCATTATTTCTAAGAGTAGTAACTGAAATTAAAAGTAAGGGTGATATACGTCAAGATATGAATATAGCAGCAATTAAACTTTTATTAAAGCCAGAAAAAGACCCCACCCTCCCGTCAAGTTACCGACCGATATCACTAATTAATACCGATATTAAAATTATCGCTAAGGCCTTGGCATCTCGACTAGAGATAGTAATCTCGACAATTATTCATAGCGATCAAACAGGTTTTATTAAAGGTCGTCATTCTACTAATAATATTAGGAGGCTCTTTAACTTGATTAGCATGTCACAGCGGTATGATAAAAAGGCAGTTGTTATTTCGCTGGATGCAGAAAAAGCCTTCGATAAAGTTAACTGGTCCTTCCTCTTTGCTGTCTTAAATAAATTCGGCTTCGGGGAGTCATTCATTCAATGGGTCTCAATATTATATGATTCTCCTAAAGCTACAGTTACTACTAATGGGATTACATCACAGAGTTTTACTCTACAAAGGGGTACAAGACAATGTCTCCTTTATTATTTGCTATATTTATTGAGCCGCTTGCATTAGCTATACGTCGGGATAGACGGATCCAAGGAATCCACTCCGGGACAATAGAACATAAAATTAATCTATATGCCATGATATATTACTCTATTTAGAAGAACCTGCTATCTCGTTAGGGGAAGCATTTAACTTAATAACTAAATTCTCTCACTTATCAGATTACTCTATTAACTGGACAAAATCAACATTATTACCTATTACAGAAAATTCATGGAACCCTACAAGTCAGGATCCACACTACTCATTTCCTACAGCTAATTTAAAATACTTAGGTGTTAAAATTTCACCTAAGTTAACTGAATTAACTTCTTTAAATTTTTTTACCATTATTGGATAGCATCCGTAGTGACCTGGAGCGCTGGAATAATCTTCCGATCTCTTTAATAGGACGGATAGCTACTATAAAAATGAAAGTTTTACCAAAGATTAATTATTTATTTTCAATGATTCCATTTAAACCTACGTCTAACTGGTTCCAATCGCTGGACTCTGCTATCATAAAATTCTATTGGAATAAAAAAAAAAGCTAAAATTAGTCTGTCTACTCTTCAGGAAAGTAAATCTAAAGGAGGTTTAGAGGCACCAAACTTTATGTACTATTATATAGCTAATCAACTACAATATCTTGTGCTATGGACACAACCCAACAGAGATACTAACTGTTGGTTGGAATTGGAGCAGAAGTATTGTAATAATCTTAGACTGTTAGATTTACTCTTTATTACAAAATCAATAAAACGACATAATTGTTTTAAAAACCCAATGATAGCCGCCACCCTGACTGCCTGGTGGAAGGCATTAGAAATTACAAACTCCCAATTGGCGCCCTGTGGGCTCTCTCCCATTTGGCATAACCCCGACTTTCAACTTAATAATCAGTCGTTCCATTTAAGCTTATGGGAGCAGAAAGGAATTACACACCTTCATCATCTTTTCTCAGATAATAAGTTTATATCGTATAGAAACTTGGTCCAAAAATATGAAATAAAAAACGGAAATTTCTTACATTATCTGCAAGTTAAAAATATGGTTAAGAAACAAATCCCAACACTTCAGGATACGCTCCAACTGCCTGTCTTAGCTAAAGATATTATAACGCTTTCTCCAACAACAATAAAGAAAATATCCAAAATATACAAGTTATTTTTATACACAAATAAAACGTATTTACCGACTTTAAAATGGGAAAAAGACTTGTCTATAGTTCCGGAACCAGACTTTTGGACCCAAATCTGTGAAAATGTATTTAAAATGACTAAACAGACAAATTTGCAACTTATCCAATATAAGATACTTCATAGAACATATATTACACAATATATGATGAAAAAAATGGGACTCTCTGACTCCGACATTTGTCTCCAGTGCTCACAAAACACTGCCGATACTTATCTTCATGCTTTATGGTCATGTACTCCAGTGCTGCATTTCTGGACTAAAATCTTGGAAAAGCTCGCTGATATATTAAACTGTAGGCTTCCTTTATCTCCAAGATTGTGTTTACTAGGTGACTTAACAATAACTGAGCTACCATGTAAACAATCTCAATCTATACTTATAGCCCTTACTATTGCTAAAAAAAATAATCCTTGTCAATTGGAAAAATAAACAATCTCTAAATATCGACCACTGGTTAAACTTATTAATAAATTATATCTCAATGGAAAAAATCTCTGCCTTAAATAAAAATTAAGTATCAAGATTTAAACAAATATGGTCTATGTATATAGAATATTTTAATCTTAATTTGGCAACTTAATCCTGCCTAGATTCTGCCTGTTAACGAGAGCCACCACATCGTTACAACTTCTGTTTTCGCTGCTTCTGTATTTGGTATTTTGTATCTGATTGTTTTTATTTTTATATAGTCAGGAACCTAGTTGCTGCTAGTGGGCTCGAGCACACCACACTATACGACACTATACTCACTAACTCCTTAAGATTTATTTCTAGTGGGCACTAAGCATCAACACTTGGTGTTACTGCATGCTAATTAGTCAATTTTCTTGACGCCGTCCCCCGTGGTCGGGCGGGGGTCTGCCCCCCCCCCCCGTTGTCGGCTCGGTAGCGGTTGCGTCTTGGCCGCTCCCTGGGCCCCCTGTGGGGTGCGGTGTTGGGGTGCTTTCCCTGGTGCCCGGGGCGATGCCGTCCCGGCGCGGTCCGCTGCTCCGTGCCCGGCGGCGCGGTTTGGGGCGGGTGGGCCTCTGGTGTTCCCCGTGGTTCCCTCTCCCCTCCCCCTTCCTCCCCCCCGTCACCTCTCCCTCCTCGCCTCCCCCCGCCCATCCTCCTCTGCCTCCCGGTCCCTTTTCCCTTGTCGCCCCCCCCCCCTTCCTCCTCCTGCCCTGCAGCGGCCCTTTCGCCTTCTTGTCGCCCCCCCCCCCCTTCCCTGTCTGCCCCCCGCCCCCTCCCTCTCCCTGGGCCTGGGGCTCCCTCCCGGGGGCCGGGCGGGGGTTTGGGGCCTGCCCCACTCCGGTAGAACTCCTTGTGCGGGCTCCGGTGGCCGGTGCCTATCGTGGTGCCAGATGGGCGGGGTGGGGGGCGGGTGGGGGTGGGGGGGTGCATGGCGGGCGGGCGTGCCACCTACACCCGCCGGGTTGGGTGAGGCCCCGCTGGTCGCTCCTCTTACTCACTTCACTAGTTTTGCACTATACACTTTGTAAATATACACATAGGGCACACAACACATTTCTTGGTGGGGTGGGGAAGGGTGGAAACACCGTCTTCACCCTTCAACTCCCCTCCAATTTTAATGCACTTCATGTCCAAGGGGAGGGGTGAGTTGGGGCGGGGAGCCATCAGGGGGGATGGACTGCAGTGCCTGGCAGCGCTGTGGTCCCCCCCATCTGTGTCCCTGCCCCACCACTTTGTCCCTCCATTTCCTTTTTTAATGCACCACGCATATACATATTCATTTTTTTGGGGGGATGCGGGTGTATCGGAGTAGGGGAAATTTTTTCCCTCTGCTCCGACTCACCTGCTCCCAATTTTAATGCACCACACGCACACACTTGTATATACACTGGGTGGGGCCACATTCACGGTGTAAGGGTAGAGCTCGCCAGTCGGCGAGCTGGCGGACTCAGTAAAAGGGTTAGGTGTCACTAGTACGCTGGCGTGACGACCGGGGCCTCTTCCCACCGGGCTCGGTGTTCTGGTGTTCCGCCTCTCCCCCGGTGCTTCCTCCTCTGCTTCCCCCCTCCCGCCGCTGTGCTCCTTTCGCACGGCTGGAGGTGGGGTGGGCACGTCTTCCCTTTCTGCGCTGCTGCCCGGTGCCGGTTTCCGGGGAGGGGGGGGCTCGCGGGGGGCGGGGTTCGCGGGGGGGTTAGCGGTCGTTGGGGGGGGGGGGCTTGTTTGGGGGGGGTGGAGGTATGGGTGGGTGGGGGGTTGGGTGTTGGGGGTCGGGGTGTGTTCGGGGGTTTGGGGGCCGGGGGTGGCGGGGCCTGGGTCGTGGCGGGTGGAGGGTTTGGGTGGGGTGCGGGGGGGTCGTGGGGGGATGGGGGCTGGGGACCGGTGGGGCGCTGTGGGGGCCGGGGCTGGGGCGGGGGTGTTCCGGGCGTCTGGGTCGGCTCGCCGACCGGTGTCCGCTCGGGTGGCTTGGGGGTGGCGTTGGTGCTGCCGCGGCCTGGGGATTCCGGGGGGGGGGCGGTGCTCGCTTTGCTGGACCGCGGTTGACGGCTTCTTTCTTTGGTGGTGGTCCTTATGCATGCCAGATCCATCGCACCAGCATCTACTGAAACTCAAACAGAATTTGCCTCTCCCTCCCACAGCCCCTTGAATCAGTGGGTGCTCGTGTCTGTGGATCTCACTTTGCTTTATCTATCCTTCCCTCCTTCCTCTCTTTAGTTTTTCCTCTGGTCACTTGAGATCTCAATTTATTGGAAGTTTGAGGTTTCTGGGGTTGGCATAAGACTCTGGTTTTGTAACCACGCAGGAGGGGTTTGGTTGGTGCTGGATTTCACTTTGATGGATTGGATGTACTGGCTTCTATGGATCTCACTCTGCCTCATCGATCCTTCACTCCTTCCTCTCTTTAGTTTTTCCTCTGGTCTCTTGAGATCTCGCTAATTTGTTGGAATTTAGAGGCTTCCGGGGTTGGCGTAAGACTTTGATTTTGTAACCATGGGGAAGGCAGGAAGTGTTTGGTCGGTGCTGGATTTCACTTTGATTTATCTTTCTTTTCTCTTTATTTTTTCTGACCTTTTCTCTGGTCTCCTGACCATTTGAACCTCACGACTCTGGCAAGATTTTGAAGTACCTGGTTAAGGCGAAGGGTAATGGGATATTTATAAGGTTTTAGGTGACTTAATGAGTATACATTTATACGTATTTGCACGCAAACGCACGCACGCAAACGCACACACGCAAACACACGCAAACGCACGCACACATACACACAAAAAAAAAAAAAAAAAAAAAAGAGCAATGATGATAAGACGTTGAATCGGTAAGACTACCGAATGAACAATTCTGAGCTCTTTTTTTTTTAAAAGAAAAAAAAAAAAAAAAAAAAAAAAGCTACAAGTGCAGTATGGCGTTGCATATACCAGTGATGAATTGGTCCGAAGCGGATCTGAGTGAAGCTATAACGTTATTCAGGCAGAAGATGTGTCTCTATTTGGATGATGAAGGAATAACGGATGAAGTTAAACAAGCTAGAAAAATATGCAGAGGTATTGGGGATGAAGGGCTAAGAAGGCTTAATGCTAGTGGACTCAGTGATGATGATAAGAAAGACCAGCAAAAGCTGTGGACATTTTTTGAAGACCAACTGAAGCTGAATGTGAATTTCAGGATTCACAGACTCCACTTAATGCAATTCAGACAAAAGTCAGATGAAAACATTGATGATTTTGTGACTAGGGCGAGAACTTTAGCGCTGAAATGTCAATTCACTGACGCAGAGTTGAATGAACGTCTTATTGAACTCATAATTGCTAGCACCCCACATGATGCACTGAGAAATGACCTGTATGGAAAACCCCAAGGCTATTCCTTGGCTGATGTGCTGAAAGAAGGACGTAAATATGAAGCATTAACTGCGGGGAATGCGCAGTTGAGCCAGCTTGCATTGTCTAAATCAGAAAATTCTGAAAATGTGCATGGCATACAGAGGGACCACACATGTCGGAGATGTAACACAAGCCATCATCCACGCCAGTGTCCTGCATTCCATGACATCTGCAAGGCTTGTGGTAAGAAAGGACATTGGGCACGTTGCTGTAAGAAGACAAAACAACAACATAAGCAAGATGGTGACATAAGTAGAACAAGTAAGTCACATCCAACCCAGTACATGCATGCCAAACACAAGGGATATAAGAAAGGACAGAAATTCAAAATAGATGTGGTTGACAGTTAAGACACACAGGAAGAATTATATCAGCATGAGTTCCATTCTATCACTGTCAGTGACAAGTGTATGCACAGCATTGAAAGTACAGCACCTAGAGAGGAGGCATACACCGCGCTGAATGTGAGACCACCGGATGTGCCAGGCGATGGACATACACTTCGTCTTAAAATTGACACAGGGGCGTCAGGAAATACTCTACCACTGAGGACATTTAGACAAATGTATGGAAGTGGAACGAGAGCACTACAAAGGCTCAAGAAAAATAAGAGGAGGTTATCTGCCTACAGTGGCCATGAGATTCATTGTCTCGGAACGATAACCATCCCATGCCAGTACAAAGATTGCGAATGGATCAATGCTAAGGTCTATGTCGTGGATGTACGAGGACCAGCTGTGGTTGGACTACCCACGAGTGAGCTACTAAAGCTAGTGACTGTACATGTGGACACTGTACAAGGAACAATGAATGACGACAAAGGAGGGAAAACACAGAAAAACCTGCCGAAAATAACAACATGCAGTGATCTCAAGAGAGCATACCCAAACCAGTTTGACAAAATAGGGACTTTGAAGGGGCTGCAAAACAAATTTTGAAGGATGATGCAGAGCCGTTCATTGATCCGCCATGAAAGTGCAGCATATACAATAAAGACAAACTTCAAGAGGAGCTCAGCAAACTGGTTGAAGAGGGTGTACTACAAAAAGTGGAACAGCATACTGACTGGTGTTCAAGTTTGGCATACAGTACCAAAAGGGATGGAACCCTACGGATATGCCAAGACCCACAAAAACCAAACTCGAGCCTGAAAAGATGCCCACACAAAATACCAACTGTGGAGGAGCTGAACCCCAAATTTGCAAATGCAAAAATATTCAGCAAGCTGGATGCAAAAGCTGGATATTGGTCAATACACCTGGATGAAGAATCACAACTTTTGACAACATTTCACACTCCATTTGGCAGATACTGCTGGAAACGTTTGCCTTTTGGACTAAGTGTGTCACAGGACCTTTTCCAGGCCAGGATGGACCAAATTCTCGAGGGGCTCGATGGTGTGGTCAGTATAGCTGATGACATTGTTGTCAGTGGAAAAAATGAAGAAAAGCATGACAGACATCTGATAGGCTTGATGGAACGGGCAGTTGAAGCAGGTATGGTGTTCAACAGCGAGAAATGTGCCATCAAGCAGAAAAGCATCTCATTCTTTGGCAACCTTTACACCGAAGACGGCATAAAACCTGACGTGGCAAAAGTAAGAGACATCCAAGGAATGCCGTCTCCTCAAAACAAAGACGAACTGCACAGATTCCTTGGAATGCTCACATACCTCGCAGCCTACATACCCAAGTTTGCTGAAAAGGCACACACCTTAAGAGGGCTGATGAAAAGCGATGCATTGTGGGTATGGGAAGCTGATCATCAGAAATGCTTTGAGGAGTTGAAAGAAGCTATTGCTGAGGATGTATGTCTGAAATACTATGACGCAAGCACACCTTTGACGCTTGAGGTGGATGCATCACAAAAAGGCCTTGGAATAGCGCTGGTACAAAATGAAAAACCCATTGCATTTGGATCAAAAACACTGACAGACTGCCAGTCAAGGTACAGCAACATTGAAAGAGAAATGCTGACGATCGTGTACGGTATGCAGCGGTACCATACTTACCTGTATGGTAAGTCATTTACAGTGTTCACAGATCACAAGCCACTGGTCACCATCTGTGCAAAACCTCTACATGCAGCACCACCTCGTCTCCAACGTATGTTGATTAAAACCCAAGGATACAACTATGAAGTCAAATACAGACCTGGAGCGGAGATGGTACTGGCAGACACACTCAGTAGACTGCCAAACCCTGAAAATGATGGTGAGATTCAATTGGATGAACGCATAGATGGAGTCAACGCTAAAATAGACGACCCAGGAAAGTACACAATTGCCATGATAAACTTCTCCTGCGAGAAGCAAGAAGCATTACGCAAACTAACTGCTGATGACCCAAAACTTGGACAGCTGAAAGAACTCATCTACAAAGGATGGCCTGACAGTATGAAGGACCTTCCCAAAGACTTGCGTGCATACTGGTCTTTCAGAGATGAGCTTGCTGTGGAAGCCGGAGTCATATTCAAGGGAAGACAGATGCTCACTCATTCCTGAACCATTGCGCAAAGACATTTTGAGTCAACTCCATGTGGGCCATCAAGGTATAGAAAAAACACGCCGGCTGGCAAGAGGAAGCGTCTACTGGATAAAGATAAATGAGGACATTGAAAAGACATGTAAGTCCTGCAGTGTGTGTGCAGAGCATCAGGATGCGAATCCAAAAGAACCTCTCACACCGCACAGCACACCTTCAAAACCATGGCAGTCAATAGCGTCTGACTTGTTTGAAATCAAGGGTCGCCAGTTCCTGCTGACTGTGGATAGATACTCCAAGTATCCACTGGTGGATGAAATGTCTACTCCAGTTTCCAGCCATTCTGTTGCACGACATCTTCAAACATACATGTCTATGTTTGGACGGCCGGATGAAATACTGACTGACAATGGACCACAATTCACTGGATAACCTTTTAAAGAACTGATGACTACTGTCAACTTCCGCCTCCCCGAAGGACTTAAATCGGGAATTATGTCCTGATCGACTCTCCAATCAAAGGGTTAGAAATTCCCCTTTTCCCTCACCGGCTCTAAGGCGTCAGCGTGAGGAGACGGGAATTAGTTAAGCCGATATCTCAAAGTGGATTCACCTAGGTTTGTTCACTGTCTTCTTATCATGAGGCCAATCCGTTTTCATCCACCTATCAATCCTGAGTGAATAACCACACAGAGCCCAGGAATAATAGTCTGAACACCTCACTTAAATTGTCAGCTCCACTTTGAGTTGTTTGCATTTGTTATTGACCTAGTCATTTAATAATCCTTGTGAGGATCATACGGATTTGTTTCATATCAAGCTGGAGTATTTGACTTTATTAATACAGATGGAGACACTGCTCTGATGTTATTCGAGTGCACTTACCTTTTCCTGGCCGTCCACTGCCGCCGTGTCCGTCTCGAAGGAAAATAATAAGGTCTTATAAAACGACCTTGGACTTATAAAATGTCCAAAAAATAAAAATAAAATCGAAGAAAAATAATAAGGTCTTATAAAACGCCCAAAAGAAATAAAATAAAACTAAAATAAACAAATAAAATAATTACTAAAAATAAGAATGAAAAGGAACAAATAAAATTATTAATTCACAATTGGTTTTTCAATCACTTCATTTGGACTTATAAAATGTCCAAAAGGAATAAAACAAAAATGAAATGAACAAATAAAGTAATTAATTCAGAAATTGTCTTTCAATAATTTTATTTGCAATAATAATGTATAGATAAAATATAATTTTCAATATCTCTCATGAGCGCTCACCAGACGCGAGGCGCAAATGTAAATCATGAAAATCACAAATAAAGTGAAACATAAAATCAATAAAATATAAATTGAAATAGAAAACGGGAAATCAAACATAATATTTAAACCTTTTATAAGAGCTTTCTAAGTTTGATCATTTCTCAAAAAAAGCTCAAGACCTGATTCAGAATAAGATGTTTTTGGCTAAAAATAATTTAAAGATATGGGAGTGGTTAAATGGCTCCCACCCTACACGCGATTAATCTTTCATATCTTCCTCTTAAACATCTTATTAATGAAAGTTTTGTACTTTACCCAATCTGTGAAGAAAGTTCCATTCACGGCTAAAAGTCAAAGATCCTTCGTGAAAAACCTAAGTCTCAAACAGCCGCGAATCCGTCTTCAGAAACACACTCCGTCCAGACCACATCGCAGGGTGAAGAAGAAAGAGCCTCGGTCCTCGCTGGGGAAGACTTTTTATAACCTTGGGTCGTATCACTGGTTTCCTCAGTGTGAGTGTCCTTCCGCGTCGTCCTTCCACATATCAATGCGCAAAGACTTGTTGAGACTTATTCTCAGTAATTTTCCACACAGATGGGCCATAAGCGCACAAACTTTAAATAAACACACAGAGGAAACTGGTTGCTAAGCTACGCACACCACAGAGCGCAACCAGTTCCTGTTTTTGTCATTCTGACACTTCTGTTCTGCTCATAATCATATGTCAAAGGTCTTGAGCTCTATTCAACAATCATGAACATTAAAATCAATAACATCATATATGTATTAATGTTCTAACCATAATTAAGCAAGCATGAATAACATGTATATACATGACATATTAAATCCCAAATTCTCTCAGGGAAACTTAACAGGTTATTTCTAGTTCTGGTCCCACATCGTGCATGTTATTGTTGAGAGGACAATACATACAGGTAACCTTTTCACTCAGTGCAGTTACAGCAATATTATCAGCGATAAAGACAGCATCGCTTGTAAAGAAAAGAAAATAAAAGACAGCAAAACTTCATAGTTGGCCTCAATGTGCTGTAATCATTGATCCATAAATCAGGTTAACAATTGTCGAATATAAATTGTGTATATGTGTATTATCACTTAGTTCAGGATCCCATTTATTTACACTTAATTTGTATTTGGCCACTTCCTTATACAGGATGTCATGGCTATGCTGAGTAGGCGGTGTTGTGGAATTTTCAGCAGTTAGGCGAGATGAATAAAATAGTCTGGAAAACAATTTGTCTTTTGGGTTTCTTTATATTTGAAGCTTCAAATATACACAAGTCTAACAGAGCAGTGTACAAGATAGTGGTCTGTGAGAGAGTGCGCAGAAAGACGAAAGCAAGATTCTTTTTGGAATTTGGGAGGCGAAGGGAGGGTCAACTGGGCAGGGAAACATGCAGTCTCTTCCAAGCAAGCTTATCAGTGAAGGTCACTTTGTTATTCCTTCATGTACAAAGAAGGAGCAGTCCATAAGAAAACAAACTCCAGGTGTCCGTAATACAATACAGTACAAACTTATGTTGATACATGTTAAATAATTATTTTCCATAACAGCGGCTTGGTTGTACAGGTTTGGCGGCATCCGGTGGTGACTTTAAGGAACTGCACCCAGAGGCCATGTAAGGGTTTGGCTTTCAATCATGTAGACACCAATTGGTCTCGAACTAAGAATTGAGTCTAGTTCATTAATTTGTTATCTCATTTTACATGATATGGCGTTTCATCTGACCCACTCAATCCACTCAATTCAACACTGCGTGGGGGGTAAGACACATTACAAGTTCACCAAATTACCCGAAAAGTAATGGTTTCACCGAAAGGCATGTAAGATACGTTAAGGCCATCGTGAAGAAAACAATACAAAACAAAGATGACCTGTACATTGCTTTGCTGCAAGTAAGGGCGACACCTATTGACAGCAACTTGCCATCACCTGCAGAGCTTCTCTTTGGCAGGAGTGTCACTACCCTGTTGCCAAGCCGGACAGATCCAGGAAGAGAGGAACACCGAGAGCATCTGGCGCATAGAGCAGCTGCAATGAAAGAGCACCATGACCGTAGCTCTCACAAGGAACTCCCTGAACTACATCCTGGACAGCATGTGACAATGTGGGACAAGGAGAGACGGACATGGCACCCAGCAGTTGTCTTGCATAAATGCAATGAGCCGCGGAGCTACATTGTTCAAACACCAAATGGAAATAATCTGAGACGCAACAGGAGCCATCTTCGTGGACCCTACAACATAAAGATGCAACAAACATAGCCTGTAAGGAGAGTGAACTTTGCAGAGCCAGATATGTGGGATGAAGATCACCAGGATCACAGAGGGCGAAGACAAGAGGATACACCAAACAGAAAAACTAAAACCAATGAGCCAATAAAAACAAGATGTGGAAGGCTTGTAGTCAAACCAGCTCTCTACAAGGACTACGTTGAATAGTGAAGCTATAGAAGAGAAAAAAAAAAAGTTTTTTGCGTTCTGTGTAAACATTTTCTGCAAAGTTGATGTGTTCAAATATGACAAGTTTGTTATCTTAAAATGGATAGAATTAGGATTTCTGTGTAGAACACAAATTTATGTTGATGCAAATTTTTGTTATGTTTTGTTATGGGATTGTTCATGTAAAACAGGGGGGATGTTGTGATATGTAACTGGAACTAGTTACTGCCTCCAGGCGGAGTGATACGCTGTGTACGATAGGCTTGAGGAGCGTATGGATATGTGTGATTAGGCTTGTGTAGTAAAGAGTGGAGTGCACTAAAAAGATCATCTGAACTCAACCAAAGGCTCATTATTGCTTCACGAATAACACAACACTTACGATGCACTAATATATTTTTGCAACCTATATTTTTCTAGTAAGATATTATTTGCTATGTGTTAATATCGCAAGCGCGTCACAGTCTTGACAAAACCTCTATTTACAGCAAAAGTGGCGACATCTGTCGGTGACCTGATGACGGTGCTTGCTTCGAAACATCAGTGCATTTCCAGCAGCCAATCATATCGCAGCAGGGGCGAGTCTCTGCCTGATTTCCGCAGCAGAGACACCGGTCTTGATTTGGTTCTTCATGTAACCAGACGCCCTCCGCTAAAGTCTTCATTGCGTTTTCGTGAACGGACTGCAGCCGCAACACAGGACCCCATCTCTACTTTGAAGGACTACAGCAATAGCGCCATTTATTAAATATCCGAGTGTGGATAAACTCGTCTCGGTGCGTGTTGATGCTTTTTGGCCTAGTTAGTATATCTTAGCTCGCTGGCCGCTAACAAAGAGAAGCATACATGTCATCAAGCAAAGATTAAACGCGGATTTGTTGGGATTATCGTGTGAAAATGTATTCAAGGACGACACCAAAGTATAAGGGGGAATCTTTTGGAGTTAAAGAAGAGAACGAGCGACATCTTCAACTGCTGGACAATGTTTGCGAGCAGCCTCGAGTTGTGTTACGCACACCAGGTTTGTCCACTTTTTTTTTTTTTTTTAAATCACTCATTCACACAAGCTCACTTCATGTAAACCACATGGGTCTCACAGACGGAGGAGCGAACCCACGCCAACCGGCACCGAAGGTAAGTGACGGGGACTTCCGACTTATGTGTTTTTGTACATCAGTTGTGATTCCGGTTCTGGGTTGCAACGTGTGGGCCGCGTTCCAACGCTCGCACCCCCCACCCCTGCGCTCCCCAACCCCTTGGTCCCGTCGATGGGCGGGAGCGAGCAGGGCGTCTTATGCCGATGTCAGACTACACGAAAACAGCCCGATTTCAGCCCGACTGACGTGTCGCGGACAAACGGGGCATGTCCCCCCCCCCCTGTTGTGGGACGCTCAGTCCAAAGATTTTTTTTTTTTTTTTTTTTTTTTAATTAACAATCATCAAACTTAACAGCACAAGTATACAATGTTAAACAATCACATGCCAGGGGGTATATACAAAAATTACATACATCCAAAAACTATATAGGTAGTACAAATACTAATTGTTTTCAAAGCCTTTTTGTTCAGTGAGCTGCTAATCAATCTTATATAAGAAAAAAAGTCATTATGGAAGTGTTCAAAATTAGGTTTTTGGTTGCTATATTTGCATTTGTGGAGATAGAATTTAGCAAAGATAATTAACAAGTTTATTATAAAATATGCATCCTTTGTTGGTTTCCTAAAATAAAATAAAACATTCTCCCATTTTAGACTAAAATCTATATGTATCTGTGAAGTAATAAATCGAGAAAAGTCCTTCCAAAAGGTTGTAACAAACGGGGCATGTCGTAAAGGATTTTGGGTTGTCTTGACGTAGCGTCGCCCGTGTAGTGTGACACGTTCAACGATTGGTCGCCTGTTGTCCGGGACGGTTCACGACCATCACGACGTTGCTGGTCTTGACGCATAATGTGACATACCTACGTCGTCGTCCGTTTGGTTCCACAGCATTGACCAATAGCGAGAGGGAGCGAAGCGTCAATCACACACTGAACAGCACTTTATAGCTCTTTTTAATTTTTTTATTTTTTTATTTATTTATTAACTTATTTATTAACTTATTTATTTATTTATTCCCTGGATATCTCACGGGATGGGGCCAGACAGGTGCATCTCGAGGGGGAAAAAAAAAAAAACTGCATGGAGCGCGCACGCATCCGTGCAACCCGTCAGGCAACGGCGACGTGAATAGAGGACCAAAATATATTGTGACTGTTGTTCTAATAATTTCAGAGATTTGGGCATATGAGTAGGGATGGGCACATATTTAGTGAAGATCGATCACATTTTCATATAGTCGGGCCAGGCCTCGCCGCCTTAACTGTCACCCGCTCTCACTTGAAATTTTCCCCCCTCGGAGTGAGTGGCGTACTATCCAATGCACCTTACTAAAACAAGTCTATGAATAAATGAAGCAGTAAAAAAATACTCAAACAATATAATATTTCAGTGTTTGATAAAATAATAAAACAAGATGTCATCCCGCAAATTAATGAACAAAATCGGCTATATTGCCCCGTTGCATGTTGGAATAAAAAAATTAAAATACAGTGTTGGCTACGAAATCATATTTGAAACACTATTTAGGAGCAGGGAGCGCAAGCAATGCGCTCACATCACCAGTGTTGCCGGTAGTAACGCGTTACTCGAAAAATTTGCTTTCCAAAGTAACTAGTAGTCTAACGCGTTACTTTATTCTACAAAGTAGTCTGATTAAAGTTACTGTCCATAGATTCAATGCATTACTCCACATTTTCATGAAGAAGGCAAAATATCTCACTGTTGCAACAGTCACAAACAACTGCCGCTAACTACGAAGATGAGACGGAAGTCATTGATCACCACACTGAATTCAGCCATGGTCTGGTCATGAATGGTTTGCACATTCAAAACAAAAGTGATGATACTTTTACTACTAGTTTTATTGACCAACAGGCACACAACGCAACAAAAAAAAGTGTACATTATGGACCATAAAAGTGGTAAAAAAAAATGTATTTCCATCCTCAACTGGTCCGTGAAGCATTATGGGATGAGGTCGTCTCCGCCCTCTCGCCAGGGGGAGTGACGTCTGTCATGACCTGTTGGACCTGCCTTGTTTGCAAAGGCGCAAAGGCGACGCAAACCTTTAGTGAATAGGCCTCAGAGTTTTAAATGGATCGCTTATATCGGCCATCAGATTAATAAAAAAAGACCGATGCCGATATGTACCAATATGTCAAATATCGGCCCCGATTATCGGTGTTGTGTCTTTAACAACTTAATGAGGAGACCACTCGAAGCTTGAGTTTAATGCAACTATTTACTCATGCGGACTCGAAGCAAATCACAGACAATGGGGCAAGACAAATCACTCCGCGCATGCATGCAGTGACGTGGTACTAGAGGAGCTGGTAACTACGCTCTAAAAAGTTACATTATGGACCATAAAAGTGGTAAAAAAAATAATTTATTTTCATCCTCAACTGGTCCGTGAAGCATTATGGGATGAGGTCGTCTCCGCCCTCTCGCCAGGGGGAGTGACGTCAGACAAGTCACGTTTTCAGTAGGCGAGTGAGGCTTTATGGAATTCAATAGCAAGAGTTCTGCGCTGTGCTCTACTTATTTTGTTTACATTTCAGTAGCATCACTATTCAAGCTACTTCCGTGTTTCCAGAGAGCTAGCAAAGTAGAGCTCAGAGACGCTTCATTCCCCGGATGTTGTAAACATAATGCAAAGACGTTACGCACCTTTTTTTGGCGGGGGGGCCTACCGTCAACGCCGTGCTCGCGACACGGCGCGCGTGCTCACAACGAGTGACATGCCACTGGAGACAGTTAGCAGAAGCCGGTGCCGTACATCTCGGTATTTCCCATGGCTATTGAGTCCTCTCGGTGCACTTGTATGTCCCGGGTCGGCGTTGGTACCGCGCGCGAGCCAAAAAGAATAACTCCCATGACGATCCAATGCATGGATTCAAACGACATAGGTATGTCCCACAGCCAACACACCAGCTATGCTAAAAGCACACTGCAAGTATCTCATTTCTCAGTTTGTGGCTCCCTGTCAATGTCTACAACTAGCATGAGCAGCAGGAAACTGAGACGTGCCCGCAATTACGTCATCAAACTCAAAATGAACGACAGCCCAAAAAACTAAATATAAACAGTAGTGGTTCTGTGGTCATCATCGTGTCTCAGATTTAAAAAAAGATGTCACACATTAACTAAAAATAAATGTGATGGCAAAAGAAAAACAAAAATTGTTAAAAACAAAAATTGTTGATTAAAAGGGAAATGAACTTTTGGAAATATGTTTGCATATATTAAGTGGTTAAAATGTGTTTGATAGATTTATTGTTCCATAAGGTGGCTTCATATTTCTTTTGGCTGGACGGTAGGTTTATTTCATGTCTTAAATTTATGTTTCTGAAATACTTCACAATGTGCACATATTCTGTTTAATTGTGTTGGTGTCTGTCTAAAGGTTAAATATTTATATTATTTATATATATATATATATTAACATCAATTATCAACCTTTTGTTTTCCTGATCCTTATTTTGATGAGTCGACTCAAGTGTACACACTGGAATAGCGGAACAAACAATAGAGGAATTAAGGGGATTTTCATTTTCAACCTGGATAGATTTTTATTTTTTGTTTTATAAAAAGTATTTACGTTACAAGAAGTCAAGAGAGAGTGCCTATTTTGTTTTTTTATAAAAAAAAAAAACTATTTTCATGTTAAAAATGCACTTTCAATAAAGTATTTGGAACTCCGTTTCTCCTGCATTATTTTTATGTTGAGATGGTGTTATCGGTAGCTGCTGAAAGTAACTAAAAAAGTAACTTTTAATCTAACTTAGTTACTTTTAAAACCAAGTAATCAGTAAAGTAACTAAGTTACTTTTTCAAGGTAACTGTGGCAACACTGCACATCACACTTGTCCCATGCGTGCTCCATTCACGCAAAGACTCCCTGTCCTTGCCTTTTCTTTTTTTTTCTGTCCCACCTCCCCGACAAACAGTGGCCGACGCGTCTTTCTTGGCAAGACAACACGCGATGATTGGCTGGTGTCTTGTCGCGTTCAGACGTGTAGTGTGACTACACGCCCCGTCCACGACACAGAGTGAATTTGTCGGGTAATGTGACAGCGCAACTGTCGTGTAAGACAAAAAAATCGCGTAGTCTGACATCGGCATTAGCTGTCTGAAGTGCTTCGGACAACTGACAGACACACTAAACACTCGCAACCGTAGCCGGAAACGCGGGGCACAAAGTCGGAAGCACAAGTATTGGGACGCGGCCCACACTTCACGAACCGTTAAACGCTGTCTATTGAGTATTTTAGTCGTGACGTCAGCGCCCGCTCAGCCATACTTCCGGGTCCAAGTGCTGAGATGACTCACAGCCTCAGTGCTGTGTACCTCGCTGTTTACACCGAACTGAGACCAAAACAACGACGAAACTGTCATTCTACCGCTTTCCCCCAAACGACAAAGATATGAGGAAATGGTTGCAGTTGATAAGGTAAGTTGTAATTTGAAGAAATATATAGAAAACTCAGTTTATCGCCGATGTTAGCGTTAGAGCCGATGTTAGCGCACTCCCTGTCGAAACGTTACTAAAGCAACATAGGCAGATATTTCATTTCTTTAGTTTGGTCAATCTGCTACAAAACTACAATCCACCTCAAGGATCGATGTATTGTGCATTTTTAGATGCTTTTATGATGAATACAGTTTAAATCAGGGCACATGTAGCCTATGTAGCCTACTGTCTATATAGCCTAGGGCACTACAACCCTGTCTGTAAAGAGATGGCGAGTTACTGGGGGGTTTTGTGAGTCAGATGAACTAATTACATAATCATAGTCCAGACAATCTGCATTCTTATACATTGCTAGTCCATGATTTGCTTAAACCTCCTATACACTACAATATTTTGATGCAATCATGAAAAGACTACATTACACAATGTAGATTCATCCTCTTTTTGTTGTTGCTATACCTATTCTCTTTTGTTGATTCTCTTTTGTTGTTGGTTTAAAATAATAATAATAATAAAATAATAATCACAAAACAGACAGAGAATGTAGTCTTGAATTTTTCCGAAGTTTTGTCAAAACGCTTATAGTATATATAGCAGGCATAAATGACCATCAGAAACAAGATGATACATTATGATCTCTCATCTCCCTTCTTTTTACAGGCCAACTTCACACCAAATGCCAACTCAAAGGTGTGTGGTTGGCATTTCCCAGATGAAAAAGCTGGTGGGCCATCACGATTTGCATGGAACCAGGGCAAGACTTTTCCCAGCCACCTCAGCCATGCACCCAAAAGATAAAAAAGCAAGGATTCCACTTCCTACCAGTGTTCAAGAGGAAGAAGAAACATCAATGTTTATCTTGTAATGCTTCAACTATTTAAAGAAAGAATCCTGTTTAATAAAAGATCCTGTTCAATAAAGAATTTTGTGTACACTACAAATAATGAAATTTTACATTAATTACTTACGGAGTGATGTAGATGGTATCATCATAGACACTCGGCGATAATCTCGTCAGATTTAGGCAGCTTGGCCTTTTTCCACGCACATTCCACATCCGTGCACGACATAAATACTATGGTTTTTAAGTATAGTATTTGTTATGTATGCTTTTTTATGTTTATTGATTTTAATGCCTTTATTGATTTAGTGCCTTTTTGCATACTTGCTCGTATGCCATTGAATTGCCCCTCGGGGACAAATAGTGTTTTTGAATTTGAATTAAAAAAACAAAACAAAATACATTTTTCTCCACCCAAATCAGTAAAGCTGCCATATGGTGGCACTTGTCTTTGCCAAGTGGGCACTGGCATGTGCTGTACTTCGCCTGCTGACTTTCTACGTGCACCTGTATTGAGAACAACTACATCCCTTACACCAACCCTAACTTTTTAAACATCGCATTTGCAATAGCCCAGGGAGGGCTTTTCATTAACCAGAACATGGAACCTGCTAAAGAACGTGGCATAATAATTTTATATACCTGGACAAGATATGAAAGGCCAGGGAATGTGGTGGCAACAACCATAAAGATCATGGTACACTGAAAGCTAGCCCTGGTCCATAGCCTAATGCATATTACTGCTGTTGCATTTATGATTAAATGGATGGATGGATGGATGGATATGCAACTGCAGTCAGGTAGGCTATGGTCCAGGTATGACTGAAAGTTCGCTTTGGATCAAGTCTGTCATATCTGTATTGTATCACATCAAACAGCAGAAAAAAACAATTTTCCAACAAAATCAATCTATGACAGCCTTCACCCAAGGTTAATGAAAAGCCACTGAACGTGGTATATAACGTTAAGAGCCAGGATTCTTAACAACAGCTCCCTGTCAACTCACCTCGACATCATATACTTTCTTTTTCATGGACGCGTGCACTTTACCCTTAATAATACCCCCTGGGAGAAGATTTAAATTTACAACTCTGAGTTAAAAGCATTAAGACCCTTTGTAACTTGCAATTGTTTTTTTTGTTTTTTTCGAAAAAGGACGTAATTGTAAAAAGATTCACTGGTTCCATTGTCGCTGTTTAAAATGGCAAGTGAATAGGGGCTGGTGCCGCTTGGACCCGGAAGAAAGATTGAACTACAAAATGACGTCAGACTAAAATACCGGATAGATAGAATTTACTGACGTCACGGGATGACGTAATCTTGCGAGCCAACACCATCTGTTAGGTCAGCTTTCACAGCGCCATAGTTGAGCTTCCATTGTGTTTACACCAAATGTTACTTTCCGTAATTGATATTGTAGCCCTCGGGCTCCTCTAACGTTACTGCAATGAAGACGTATGCGGAAGGTTTAGATAAACAGTCATTGGAGCGTTACAAGTTGAAACTTGGTCTGATTAATGGACTCGATCCCTACGAAGCGAAGGAGGACTTCTATTGGAGACTTGCCTTGCAGTTAGGACTGGGCGATATGGCTAAAAAAATAAAATGTATTTTTTTTTCCTGTCATTCTGGGCGATTACGATTTTAATCGATTTTAATCAAAAGTTCAAAAAAAGAAGAAGTTTGTTTGTTTATTGAACATATAAAACATAAACAAGTAGCAAAAAAAAAAAAAAAAAACTAGAGCTGCGAGCAGCTATAAAGGGCCCTCGCAATCCGGGCCACGTTGGGGTACTTGCACGTCGGGGTACTGGTATGTTGGGGTACTGTCAAATAGGACAAGGACCATCTAAAATGTTTTTGACAAGCCTTGTGTGTGCAAAGTTTTATCAAAAGGCCAAAGATGGTGCGCAATTCCCAAAATAAATTCAAAATGGCGGACTTCCTTTTAGGTTTAGCATATGGCTACAGAATACTTTTTGTAGGTCTTAGGCTAATAGGTATGCCTCCCAGTTTTCACAAATCTAGGTCAAGTCATCTTTAGTTATATAGCGCTTGAATCATACAATCGGAAATGCTCCATAAAAATGTCGAGAGGGCGCGATTTATTGCAAATTGCACAAGAAATCTCTAAAAATTCATGTTCATTACAAGTCTGATGTGTGTGCAGTTTCATGAGTTTTCACACGTATAGACAAAAAAAAAAAGCAGCACTTTACTTGGCAAACAATGCATCGCTATGGCAACAGCGTGCGACGAACAAAAAAAAATTTCGATAACTTTGCATCTTAAACATCTTAAGATGAAACACACCAAGTTTGAAGACGGTCGGATGAATTTTGTAGGAGGAGTTTGTTAAAATATGACCCCTAAAAAAGGCCACAAAAAATGGCTACAAATCCCATCGTAAATCAAAATGGTGGACTTCCTGTTTGGTTTTGCACATGATTCCAAGAGACTTTTTTTTTTTTTTTTTTTTTGTACATCGTGGGCTCTTAAAGGTACACTCAGTATTATACAGTGGCATCTAGTGGTGAAATAAAAAGTCATTCATTTAAAAAAAACAAATGTTTTGTGTTAGTAGTAAGCAAAAAGATATGTTGTATCGCATAAACATACTTTTTTAAAATAAGTAAGTATTAGGGGTGTTAAAAAAAATCGATTCGGCGATATATCGCGATACTACATCACGCGATTCTCGAATCGATTCAATGAAAAAAAATCGTTATTTTTTATTTTTTATTTTTATTTTTTTGTGTATGAAAACTTCCATTTTTAATGGAAAAATATTCAACAAAACGTCTGACTTCGGGTTAGGATTCACACCTTGAGCATGGAAGAATGTTATATGAACGGAACATTAAGCCTTAATATTTTATTTTAATGCTGTTCAAACATGAAACAGATTACAACCTCTATAAGACTGAAATTTCAGATAAATAAATAATACATTTTCATATAAATCTTACACTCTACAAGCTTACTGATTAGTATTTTCTAAATTTGAATGAAAAAAAATCGCAACAATCGACTTATAAATTCGTATCAGGATTAATCGGTATCGAATCGAATCGTGACCTGTGAATCGTGATACGAATCGAATCGTCAGGTACTAGGCAATTCACACCCCTAGTAAGTATATAAATCACTAATTATTTTACATGACCGCGCCTCGCCTGCTAGTGTCCGCCATGTTTCGCCGCCATCTTTCTGCTACGGGTGCCGTCAAAGACAAATTTCAGCGCTCCATTTCTTAACTTGTTTTTGGAACGCCTTTGCAGACGCACTTCCGGTTTGTATGGCGACCACATGTACACGAAGAAGAAGAGTTTCCGGTCCCCGAAGAGAGCATTATCAAGCATCACAATTGCTTTGGGAATTTATTTTATTTCAGCGCGACAAAACAAGTGTTTATGTTGTAGCCGCATTTGCCACTAGAGAGAAATGAGGAACAGACTAGGTTTGGGACGTGCCAGTGCCTTCGACTGCTTTCTACTTGACCGGTAAGTAAGAGTACATTTGTGTTTACGTTTTGAGAGCGCGAGAAAAAGTATACACCGTACTAATTAATACGATGTTCGGACTTTTGCTTTACGATCATTGTAGCTGTTGATTAGCAACTCCGCACCACTCGAACGATTTCGTTATGTAGCTACTTGCTTTGAAAAAAAAAAAAAAGATTCCCGCTGGCACGTTATATTTCGAGTAAATGCGCAAGTTATTGTGTAATGTAATGTAACTGTGATTTCGGAGGTATATTTGCCCATAACTTCAATGGAGAATCTAAATCTAGAGATAGACCGATATGCTTTTTTCAGGGCCGATACCGATTCCAATTATCGGTAGTCAAGGAGGCAGATAACCGATATTTGAAGCCGATATTCATTTGCAGTAAAAGTTAAAATGTTGGCACCAAATTTTTGAATAATGCAAACCCTAACAGTTCTTTACAATGGATTCTCACACTGCACTTTTCATTTTACATCCTTCTATCTGCAATAAGACGTTGGTGGCGGGGGGAGTTAAATGTGGGGCCAATGTGACATTACCTTTCATAGCATTTGGGATACTTGTAGTTTTATTCTATAAATGTTATATTTTTATATTTTGAAGTAATAGGAGGAACCCTGTCATTCAAAATGTGCATCAGCTGTGGCATTACTTATTACTACAGCAAAAAAAATAAAAAAAATTCCATGAGAAAAACTATTCATCCCTGAACACCATACAGTTCTTGTAGACCTTATTATGATTATTGTTATTGTTACCATATAGACAGTTTTGATAAGCTGAGGATCTTAAATCGAGAACAGCAATATCATGCTACTCCTCTCTACAAGAGAACTGTCAAAAGACAGCTTCAGGATACAACACACTTCATCATGTAGTTTACTGCCACTTAGGATGCCCCAATCAACGCAGAAAAAGGTAGAGTAAAATAACTTGGTTATAATAATAGTAAGAATAACTTGGTTAAACAGACATTGTTGCGGTGGACCGCTGCCACTTTCTGCTGTTTAATGTGTTTTACACTTATAGACACGTGTGTGTATATGGACACACTATTCTCTCACTACTGTACTGTACTGTATCACTTAATGGCACAGATGTACTTGTCTAAATAATAACTAGGCTGCAACATTGCTAATTCACATTAACAAGCACTATCTTAGCTGTCCACATGAATAGTTACTAACACACGAGAAAGTTATACAACACACCAAACATGAGCTCATTATTCAAAGTATGATGCACGTAACGAAATTACATCACTGAACATTAATTGCAGCCGACTACGGCCATAGATGTTACATAATGGCGGCGCCCATTGAGAGCATAATGTCCCAACTGACGGCAGGCATGACGTGAAAAGAGAGACAAAACGAGAAAATAAGCACACTATACTTTAGTGCACTTCTCTACTAATGCCAAACATACGGAAGAGAACACGTTCGTGTAGTTAAACGGTGTTTGAGACACTTAATTTGTTACGGAGCGGACTTTAACGAGGTGCACAACGAGCTGTCAATCAAATCGACGTCGAAGCTTAAGGCACACAATGGCAAACCAGTGCGACAAATAAACACAATATAAAGTAACTAAACGCTATTTAGTGTCACTGTGGCATCTAACTGCATAATAACGGCTATGCAACAAGTAGTGGACG
The DNA here is from genome assembly GCF_051991245.1 of Festucalex cinctus. Classification (NCBI taxonomy): domain Eukaryota; kingdom Metazoa; phylum Chordata; class Actinopteri; order Syngnathiformes; family Syngnathidae; genus Festucalex; species Festucalex cinctus. The sequence continues at coordinate 838,958 of NC_135430.1, read as the reverse complement.
TGACCCAGAATGCAATGTGTGCGTCACGAGAGGTAAATATAATGACATTACTCTACTCTTAACATGGAACTAGACAATATAATAATGACAACTGTTAATATTTGGAACCTTTGTAACAAACATTATTTACTTGATTAAGTGAAAATGTGTGTGATTCCCTCCCCGAGTAGTTCAAGTAGCGAATTAGCTACTGGGTGTTAGCCTACATGCTAAGCTGAACACACCACTGTTAGCGAGCGGGGATTCAATGCAAGACAATGCAGCACCATTCATATAGTGCATTTAATACACAACATAATTCAATGTGTTTAGCTTATCATGGTGAAAAGTTCAGCGGAGTCTCTTCTCTTTTAACTTACCTTCGAAGCATGTGTCTCTCGCGTTGTGTCCGTGGGTGCGTGTGTGACCGGCTACTGTGATACAAGGCATACACTACTGATTGGTTCTGGCTCTTGCACGGCTAACCAATCAAATGCTGCTATGGGCGTTACGTTGCTGGAGTTGGACTCCATAACAGACAGAGACGCTCTGGGCTGCATTCGAAGCGAAAAGACGGAGTTTTAAATGGATCGCTCATATCGGCCGTCAGATTAATAAAACAGACCGATACCGATATGTACCAATATGTCAAATATCGGCCCCGATAATCGGCCGGGCCTAATCGGTCTATCTCTAATACTGTATTAGTGGAGGAGTTGAAAATTATTATGTTCGTTGTGGTTGGTGAAAATAGTGTTCTCGAAATTAATTTTCGGCAGGGAATAACTTTCTGGACTTAAATGCTGGCTGTACCGTAAGCACTGCTAGAGTCTGAACTCTCTCACTCAAGTGTGTACTGGTCCATTGTGTATCCCCAATAACATCATAGAGTAGGCGAAAAGTAGTGTTACAGATCATACTATGTGTTCGGGAGAGTTTGAGGAATGTTGCAATGTTAATGGGGGACAATGTCAGCACACACACACACACACACACACACACACAAAAAAAACATCATGGTATTGAGTTAATCAGATATTTTAGCTGTGTACAACACATACCTGCTCTGTAACACTACTTTTGGCCCAAACCTGTATGTCTATTTTCCATATATTGAAATGCACAGCGTATTGGTAAATTTCTGGAACAACTGCAATTCATGTAGCTCATTATATTCTAACAGCATTTTTTTTTTTTTTTTAGTTAATATGTTCATTTCATGTAGACTTTTATTTTACTTTATTTTATTTATTCATTTTCATGTACTGTACCTTACATTCATTGGCCAATGAAGAATTCCTTGTCATTGCAAGCATTTATAATAATTCTCCAGGCTTTTGATGTTTTACATTTCTAGTCATGTAAAATAATGTTAGGTTAGGTGTCGAATGAACACTGCATGTTCACGCTCAAGGAAATAGTATTTTTTAGTTATTCAAAATGTACAAATTAACACACAAGTTATACAAGTTATACAAACTACAACAACCAGTGTCAGACGAGTAATTATATGCCAGGTAAAAAACCTTTGTATTGTCCTCGAGGATCTGGGAAAGTGTCACTTATTTGCCACAAGTCCACCAAGGTGCTGCAGTCTGGACAGGAAATCATGGTGGTGCTGATGTGCCAGCAATGTGTCAAAAAGTATTTCTTGGTGTCAGTCTATCAGCTGGACTTGGATATCTTCATGTTCCTCCATGGTCATTTCCTGTACGAGTCTCTGCAAGAAGGTAACAATTGTATGTCAGATGAGGTACCAAACAATGAACTGAAAGTCACTGAGCCAATGAAGTACATTATTACATGAGCAAGACTGTTTGTGAAAGCCATGTAAATTCCTGCACATCGAAGTACAAGGAAGCTGTTGTATCTTCAATCAAAACTAATTAAGTTGCTTAGTGATATTTATTAGGTAAAATTGTTCAACATGGTGACAAATCGATATCTGAGTAAAGGGTTTCAAATGTTTTTGTAAGAAGCACTTTTCTGAGTGGTTAGTAGCAACAAGACACGGGGGGAGATTTACGAGTCTGAGTTGCAGATGTGTAGTTCAGTTAACACCATTATTTTTGTACGATATACTAAACATATCAGCAAACGATGTAATCTAAATACCACATATTCCAAGCAAAGGTATGTTTTGAGCCATTCACATGCATGCTCGAATGGAATTATTTTTCCATGATGACATAATTGTACGTTACGAGACACCGCGTTCTCTTCCTCGTCGTCTCCCTCGCCCTCTTTGAGATGGTCCACATGTCTATAAAACATAACATAACTGTGTGTTCTCTGTTGCATGGTTTAGCTGCACTAACAAATATGAACATAGATAGCCATTATCATTAGCTGACGTACAGTTTTTCCTAACAATGCCGACAAAAATATTAATTCTGAAATTAAATGACTAAATCACAAATATTAGGGATCTGTACAGTATGTCTAACAAATGCAATTCACTTACGTCATCACTCGAGGGAATACCAGAAGTTGTTTGCGTTCTGTTCCGGTGAAATTGGTGGTAGGCTGGTGCAGTATGGTCTCTCTGGGACGCCGTAGTTCGTGTGCTTAAAATCATTGCATTATCTTGTTTGACCGATAGATGGCGGTCGTGAGCTACACACTGCGGCTTTAACGAAGCATTGCCGGTTGTAAGTTTAATCGAGAGCTATGAAAATTGGTACACATATGAAACAGACTATGACCTACAAACAAGCCTGTTGGTGCCATATGCTAAACCTAACAGGAAGTCCGCCAGAGGCGAGGCATCAAATTTTGCGTTTCAAAATTCCTTCTTAATGAAGCATTCCCAGTTGTACGAAGCAGCTAGAGCTACGAAAATTTGGAGACATATGTAACAGCCCACGATGTGCAAAAAAAGTCTCTTGGTGCCATGTGCTAAGCCCAACAGGAAGTCCCCCGGGGCCGGGCATCGCATTTTGAGCTAAAAACCCCCCACCTCTTTAACGAAGCATTCCCGGTTGTACGCTTTACCTAGCGCTATGATAATTTGCAGGCATACTTAAAGCCGCAGTGTGTAGCTCACGACCGCCATCTATCGGTCAAACAAAGTAAGTAAGTGGCAAATAAGTGACACTTTCCCAGATCCTCGAGGACAATACAAAGGTTTTTTACCTGGCATATAATTAGTCCATGTCTGACACTTGTTGTTGTACTTTGTATAACTTGTATATAGTTGTTGTGTGTTAATTTGTACATTTTGAATAACTAAAAAATACTATTTCCTTTGGCGTCAACATGCAGTATTCATTCGACACCTAACCTAACACTATTTTACATGACTAGAAATGTAAAACATCAAAAGCCTGGAGAATTATTATAAATGCTTGCAATGACAAGGAATTCTTCATTGGCCAATGAATGTAAGGTACAGTACATGAAAATGAATAAATAAAATAAAGTAAAATAAAAGTCTACATGAAATGAACATATTAACTAAAAAAAAAAAAAAATGCTGTTAGAATATAATGAGCTACATGAATTGCAGTTGTTCCAGAAATTTACCAATACGCTGTGCATTTCAATATATGGAAAATAGACATACAGGTTTGGGCCAAAAGTAGTGCTACAGAGCAGGTATGTGTTGTACACAGCTAAAATATCTGATTAACTCAATACCATGATGTTTTTTTGTGTGTGTGTGTGTGTGCTGACATTGTCCCCCATTAACATTGCAACATTCCTCAAACTCTCCCGAACACATAGTATGATCTGTAACACTACTTTTCGCCTACTCTATGATGTTATTGGGGCAAAATTAAGGAAGGCTTGTCCATTGATTGTGTGAACAGACTGCAGTAAAAATGAAGTCACTTTAATGTTTGCTGGTTTTATTAAGTTTTACATGCTCCTTGACTGCACAAGTACATGTTATGGAGTGAGGGCATGTTCCCACCGATGATATCATATTCTTCAAAGGCTTGCTGAGGAAAGTGAGGGGGGAGTCACTCCATGGCTTCAGACACCTGGTCAGCAGGTCCTGTGTAAAACAAGTGGTGCTTGTACATGTGACCATTCCGTATTGCTTCACACAAAAAGTTAATGTAGTGTGCAATGCCATCCATATGTAAATGACATACCAAGACGTCGGCTGACTTCAGGTTGTTGCAGCTCAGATATGGTAGGTGGAGATACTGGTGGTACAACACCGAAGCCTTCTGGGGTCCTCCATTCAAGTGTCCTCATTCGGGGCATTCCAATTTGGCTGCTGACTCTCCCCTTGATATTTTTTTTTCTTGCAGGTCGGTGATGTATTTAAACGGTGCATGAATGCTTGTATACATCAGAATATGGTTCTGGAACCCCTCAAGTTTGGCTGTTGATCTCGTGTGACACAAACAAAAACAAAATTATAAAATAAAATAATTGATGATACTACTATATGTCACCAACTTTCCAACAAAGCCCCCAAAATAGAGGTAAGATCTTTAGTTTTTGGGCCCAAAACATTGTATTAGCTAGATAAAAGTAACTTGACTGCATACTGCATATAGAATATGCAAAGGCTGCTTGCTTGTCGAGTTTCCGTGGAAAACGTAGCAGCCTGTAAATTCTTGTGCACCCAATTACACAATGGACCAGTACACACTTGAGTGAGAGAGTTCAGACTCTAGCAGTGCTTACGGTACAGCCAGCATTTAAGTCCAGAAAGTTATTCCCTGCCGAAAATTAATTTCGAGAACACTATTTTCACCAACCATAACGAAAATAATAATTTTCAACTCCTCCACTAATACAGTATGCTTTAGATTCTCCATTGAAGTTATGGGCAAATATACCTCAGAAATCACAGTTACGTTACATTACACAATAACTTGCGCATTTACTCTAAATATAACGTGCCAGAGGGAATCATTTTTTTTTCCAAAGCAAAGTAGCTACATAACGAAATCGTTCGAGTGGTGCGGAGTTGCTAATCAACAGCTACAGTGATCGTAAAACAAAGGTACGAACATCGTATTAATTAGTACGGTGTATACTTTTTCTCTCGCTCTCAAAACGTAAACACAAATGTACTCTTACTTACCGGTCAAGTAGAAAGCAGTCGAAGGCACCGGCACGTCCCAAACCTAGTCTGTTCCTCATTTCTCTCCATTTGGCAAATGCGGCTACAATATAAACTCTTGTTTTGTCACGCTGAAATAAAATAAATTCCCAAAGCAATTGTGATGCTTGATAATGCTCTCTTCGGGGACCGGAAACTTTTCTTCTTCGTGTACATGCGGTCGCCATACAAACCGGAAGTGCGTCTGCAAAGGCGTTCCAAAAACGCGTTAAGAAATGGAGCGCTGAAATTTGTCTTTGACGGCACCCGTAGCAGAAAGATGGCGGCGAAACATGGCAGACACTAGCAGGCGCGGCGCGGTCATGTAAAATAATTAGTGATTAAAAGACTTACCGTTATATTTTAAAAAAGTATGTTTATGCGATACAACATATCTTTTTACTTACTACTAACACAAACATTTGTTTTTTTTAAATGAATGACTTTTTATTTCACCACAAGATGCCACTGTATAATACTGAGTGTACCTTTAAGTAAAAATTTTGAAACTCTAAATTTGATGCCCCGCCGCCGTCATATAGTATGTCAAAAACTTTAGATTTTTTACCATGGTGTTGTCCCAGGTGTTGAGATGGTACATCCCAAGTTTAAAGTCAATCGGATTAACCGTGTAGGAGAAGCGGGCAAAAGTATGACCCCCGTAAATGTGTAAAAATGGGCCAAAATTGGACATTTAAATACTCATACCTCGCTTCCTGTCTATTTTAGGGTACACATATCAAAGAGGTTTTTGTTCATCTGGATGTGCTCCAGCTGCCACACAATTTTCATAGACATAGGACAATCGTAGCGGGACAGGGATCCGTTTAACCTATGTTGGTGGCGCTACAGAGCCATTTTTCTGTTCTCATGTATGCCGACTTTAAAATATCAAATTTTTCGCCAGGCCCGATCTGCGTGTAAAGTTTGGTGAGTTTTCGTTCAGGTTTAGTGTCTCAAAAATGTGATTGTTTGCGGAAAAGAATAATAACAAAGAAAAAAAGAAGAACTAGAGCTGCGAGCAGCTATAAAGGGCCCTCGCAGCCCGGGCCACATTGGGGTCCTTGCACGTTGGGGTACTTGCACGTTGGGGTACTGGCACGTTGGGGTACTGGCATATTGGAAGCAAAATTTCTTTGAAAATGGCATAATAAACGTTTACATGTAGAATATTTTTTTGCCAGTGTGTGTGTCAAGCTCAACGGGTTTTGGTGATTGTTAAGACCTGCAAAAATCAGCGTCCTTTTTTATTTTTAGGCAATGAGTTGCCCTGATTGGTATTTTTTTGTAAAAGTGTATATACACATCATCGCTCGTTGTACTCATTGCACAATGTTACTTTTATTGTCCAAAGGGGCAATCAAAAATGAATAAAACAAAATGGAAACGTACATACGTTTGGATCGGTGTGAAGCCAGTGAACAATTTGAGTGGTGGAAACTAAAAGAATATTAATAAATGACTTAGTTATCACACTTAGAATGATTGTACATTTTTTTGTACAAAATACCGTATGTGGGGTATTTTTTATTTTTTTTTATATAAGCCTCAAGGGCTAGGTGGCGCTGTATTTATAACTGAATGTTGTCATAGAGATACCTTCAGGCCTTGATTATAAGCATACATGTCAAGTGTGGGATTTTTTTTGGAGCATGTACCGTGGAGTTATTAAGCATATCCTTCATTCACGATATTGCTTTTAATGTCCATAGAGGCTATCAAAAATAAATAAAAATATATATATGTTTGGATAAGTCTGATGCCAGTGAACATTTTGAGTGGTGGAAACTAAAAGAATATTCATAAATGACTTAGTTATCACACTTAGAATGAGTTTACATTTTTTGTACAAAATACCGTATGTGTGGTATTTTTTTTTCATGCCTCAAGGGCTAGGTGGCGCTGCATATATAACTGAATGTTGTCATAGAGATAACTTCAGGCCTTGACGATAAACATACATGTCAAGTTTGGGATTTTTTGGAGCATGTACCGGGGAGATATCAAGCATATCATTTTTCATTGCGAAACACACATTTTGATGCCCCGCCCTCATCATATAGTATTTCGAAAAGTCAAAATTTTTCCCCCTGTCGTTGGCTCAGGTCTTGACATGGTCCAGGCCAAGTCTTAACTCAGTCGGATGAAACGTGTAGGAGAAGTGGGCAAAAGTCTGCCCCCTGTGAATGTGCAAAAATCGTCAAAAATGGGACATTCAAAAATTCGTAGCTCACTTCCTGTTCATTTTAGCATATGGGTCCAAGAGACTTTTTTGTAGGTCTTGGGCTCCCTCATACACCTAAAAATATTCGTCGTTCTTGCTTAAACGTACAACCGGGGCTGCTTCGTTAAAAATTTCGAGGGGGCGCTATTGAGTCATTTTTGTAAAAATAGCACAATCAACAATAAAATATTGCTCATTTTACCAGGCCAGATGTGTGTGCCAAGTTTCAGGAGTTTTTGTGCCAGTTTAGGCCCTCAAAATTGGTGTTGTTTTCTTGGCGAACAGCGCTTAGCCACGCCCACAGCGAATCGCGAAAACTCACAAACTTCGTATTGTGACATCATGAAGACCGAAACCCTCATCTGAGCAAATATGAGGTAGGTGCAGTTAATGGGGTTGGAGAAAAACATTGAAGAAAAATCGTAAGAAAAGAAATTGCCAGTAGGTGGCGCTATCAGTAAGATGAAATATAAGTACGTAGATGTCTTAAGGGCTGGACTCTCATCAAATGTGTGAAATTTTGAGAAGATAGGATCATCTGGGTCAAGTTAAAGCAGCTTTTATTGCCACGAAAAATTACCAGACTTTGCGGCACCGTAGCGGCCACGCCCTTTGGCGAAAAGTTACAATATTCGGTGTAGGGCATGATCAACATCTTAAGGCTTGTCTGACCAATTTTCAACTGGATCCCTTCAAAGAGCTTGGCACAGTAGCTAAAAACGTAAAGTATGACATTTATTGTTACCACTAGGTGGCGCTATATATATAACAGAATTGTATCATATAGATGTCTTCAGGCCGTGACTATTAAGTTGCATGAGAAGTTTGAGATTTTTTGGAGCTTGTACATGGGAGTTATTCAGCATTTTGTCTTTCTGGACAAATGAAATTTTAAAGGCAATATTTGATGCCCCGCCCCCGTCATATAGTATTTCAAAAAGGCAAGATGTTTTGCCCAGTTGTTCTCTCAGGTCTTGAGATGATACATGGCAAGTTTGAAGTCAACTGGCTGAAAAATATTTGCAAAGGGGGAAAAAGTATGACCACAGTGAATGTGCCAAAATGGGCCAAAATTGGACATTCAAAAATTCATAGCTCACTTCCTGTACATTTTAGGAAATGGCTTCCACTGACTTTTTTTGTGCGTCTCGGGGTGCTACACGTGCCTGCCAATTTTCGTAGCTCTAGCTCAAACGTGCCTGGCTTGGTTTTTATTTTTCTATGCTAGGGCGCGCTATAGAGTCGCGTTGTTATAACGACTTCATAATATCAAATTTTTCGCCGGACCTGAGGAGTGTGCAAAGTTCGGTGAGTTTTCGTGAATATTTAGGTACCCAAAATCGCGATTGTTTGCGGAGAATAAAGAAGAAGAAGAATAACTAGAGCTGCGAGCAGCTATAAAGGGCCCTCGCAGCCCGGGCCACGTTGGGGTCCTTGCACGTTGGGGTACTTGCACGTTGGGGTACTGGCACATTGGGGTACTGGCATATTGGAAGCAACATTTCTTTGAAAATGGCATAATAAACGTTTACATGTAGAATATTTTTTTGCCAGTGTGTGTATCAAGCTCAACGGGTTTTGGTGATTGTTAAGACCTGCAAAAATCAGCGTCCTTTTTTATTTTTAGGCAATGAGTTGCCCTGATTGGTATTTTTTTGTAAAAGTGTATATACACATCATCGCTCGTTGTACTCATTGCACAATGTTACTTTTATTGTACAAAGGGGCAATCAAAAATGAATAAAACAAAATGGAAACGTACATACGTTTGGATCGGTGTGAAGCCAGTGAACAATTTGAGTGGTGGAAACTAAAAGAATATTCATAAATGACTTAGTTATCACACTTAGAATGAGTGTACATTTTTTGTACAAAATACCGTATGTGGGGTATTTTATTATCTTTTTTTATATAAGCCTCAAGGGCTAGGTGGCGCTGTATTTATAACTGAATGTTGTCATAGAGATACCTTCAGGCCTTGATTATAAGCATACATGTCAAGTGTGGGATTTTTTTTGGAGCATGTACCGTGGAGTTATTAAGCATATCCTTCATTCACGATATTGCTTTTAATGTCCATAGAGGCTATCAAAAATAAATAAAAATATATATATGTTTGGATAAGTCTGATGCCAGTGAACATTTTGAGTGGTGGAAACTAAAAGAATATTCATAAATGACTTCGTTATCACACTTAGAATGAGTTTACATTTTTTGTACAAAATACCGTATGTGGGGTATTTTTTTTTCATGCCTCAAGGGCTAGGTGGCGCTGCATATATAACTGAATGTTGTCATAGAGATAACTTCAGGCCTTGACGATAAACATATATGTCAAGTTTGGGATTTTTTGGAGCATGTACCGGGGAGTTATCAAGCATATCGTTTTTCATTGTGAAACACAAATTTTGATGCCCCGCCCTCATCATATAGTATTTCGAAAAGTCAAAATTTTTCCCCCTGTCGTTGGCTCAGGTCTTGACATGGTCCAGGCCAAGTCTTAACTCAGTCGGATGAAACGTGTAGGAGAAGTGGGCAAAAGTCTGCCCCCTGTGAATGTGCAAAAATCGTCAAAAATGGGACATTCAAAAATTCGTAGCTCACTTCCTGTTCATTTTAGCATATGGGTACAAGAGACTTTTTTTGTAGGTCTTGGGCTCCCTCATACACCTAAAAATATTCGTCGTTCTTGCTTAAACGTACAACCGGGGCTGCTTCGTTAAAAATTTCGAGGGGGCGCTATTGAGTCATTTTTGTAAAAATAGCACAATCAACAATAAAATATTGCTCATTTTACCAGGCCAGATGTGTGTGCCAAGTTTCAGGAGTTTCTGTGCATGTTTAGACCCTCAAAACTGGCGTTGTTTTCTTGGCGGACAGCGCTTAGCCACGCCTACAGCAATTCGCGAAAACTCACAAACTTCGTGTTGTGACATCATGAAGGCCGAAACCCTCATCTGAGCAAATATGAGGTAGGTCCAGTTAACGTGTTTGGAGAAAAACGTAGAAGAAAATTCGTAAGAAAAAAAATTGCCACTAGGTGGCGCTATCAGTTAGATGAAATATAAGTCAGTAGATGTCTTTAGGGCTGGACTCTCATCAAATGTGTGAAATTTTGAGAAGATAGGATCATCTCGGTCAAGTTAATGCAGCTTTTATTTTCACGAAAAATCTTCAGACTTTGCGTCACCGTAGCGGCCACGCCCTTTGGCGAAAAGTTACAATATTCGGTGTGGGGCATGATCAACATCTTAAGGCTTTTCTGACCAATTTTCAAATGGATCCCTTCAACAAGCTCAGCACAGTAGCTGAAAACGTAAAGTATGACATTTATTGTAACCACTAGGTGGCGCTATATGTATAACTGAATTTTATCATATAGATGTTTTCAGGCCCTGACTATTACGTTGCCTGAGAAGTTTGAGATTTTTTGGAGCTTGAACATGGGAGTTATTAAGCATTTGCTCTTTCTGTACAAATGAAATTTTAAAGGCAATATTTGATGCCCCGCCCCCGTCATATAGTATTTCAAAAAGGCAAGATGTTTTGCCCAGTTGTTCTCTCAGGTCTAGAGATGATAAATGCCAAGTTTGAAGTCAATTGGATGAAAAATGTTTGCAAAGGGGGAAAAAGCATGACCACAGTGAATGTGCCAAAATTGGACATTAAAAAATTCATAGCTCACTTCCTGTACATTTTAGCTACATGGTCCCAATAGACTTTTTTTGTGCGTCTCGGGGTGCTACATGTGCCTGCCAATTTTTGTTGCTCTAGCTCAAACGTGCCGGGCTTGGTTTTTATTTTTCTACGCTAGGGGGCGCTATCGAGTCGCATTGTTATGACGACTTAATAATATCAAATTTTTCGCCGGGCCTGAGGAGTGTGCAAAGTTCAGTGAGTTTTCGTGAATGTTTAGGTACCCAAAATCGCGATTGTTTGCGGAGAATAAAGAAGAAGAAGAATAATAATAACTAGAGCTGCGAGCAGCTATAAAGGGCCCTCGCAACCCGGTCCACGTTGGGGTACTTGCACGTCGGGGTACTGGCACGTTGGGGTACTGTCAAATAGGACAAGGACCATCTAAAATGTTTTTGACAAGCCTTGTGTGTGCAAAGTTTCATCAAAACGCAAAATATGGTGTGCAATTCCCAAAATAAATTCAAAATGGCGGACTTCCTTTTAGGTTTAGCATACGGCTACAGAATACTTTTTGTAGGTCTTAGACTAATAGGTATGCCTCTGAGTTTTCACAAATCTAGGTCAAGTCAAGTCATCTTAAGTTATTTCGCGCTTGAATCATCCAATTGGAAATGCTCCATAAAAATGTATAGAGGGCGTGATTTATTGCAAATTGCACAAGAAATCTCTAAAAATTCATGTTCATGACAAGTCTGATGTGTGTGCAAAGTTTCATGAGTTTTCACACATGTATAGACCAAAAAAAATAAGCAGCACTTTACTTGGCAAACAATGTATCGCTATGGCAACAGCATGTGACAAAATAAAAAACTTTCGATAACTTTGCATCTTAAACATCTTAAGATGAAACACACCAAGTTTGAAGACGGTCGGATGAATTTTGTACGAGGAGTTCGTGAAAATATGACCCCTAAGAAAGGCCACAAAAAATGGCTACAAATGCCGACGTAAATCAAAATGGCGGACTTCCTGTTTGGTTTAGCAGATGGTTCAAAAAGAGTTTTTTGTACCTCCAGGGCTGTTACATACCTCTTCAAATTTTGGTAAGTCTAGGTAAAAAGTACAGCAGGGCATGCTTTGTTAAAGAGGAGTTTTTTAGCTCAAAATGTGATGCCCGGCCCCTGGGGGACTTCCTGTTGGGTTTAGCACAGGTCACCAAGAGACATTTTTGTACATCTTGGGCTGTTACATATGTCTACAAATTTTCGTAGCTCTAGCTGCTTCGTACAACTGGGAATGCTTCTTTAGGAAGATTTTTTTTTCCTTTGCAAACCGTGCATGCCACGACAACAGCGTGCGACGAAATAAAAAGCTTTCAATAACTTTTCATCTTCAACATCTTTAGATGAATCACACCAAGTTTGAAGATGATCGGATAAACACTGTAGGAGGAGTTCGTTAAAATAAGACCCCTATGAAATGGCCAAAAAATGGCAACACATTCCAAAGTAAATCAAAATGGTGGACTTCCTGTTAGGTTTAGCACATGGTTCAAAAATAGTTTTTTGTAGGTCATAGTCTGTTACATATGTGTACCAATTTTCGTAGCTCTAGATTAAACGTACAACCGGCAATGCTTCGTTCAGTAAGAATTATTAAACTCTAAATTTGATGCCCTGCCACCGTCATATAGTATGTCAAAAACTTTAGATTTTTTAGCATGATGTTGTCCCAGGTGTTGAGATGGTACATCCCAAGTTTGAAGTCAATCGGGTTAACCGTGTAGGAGAAGCGGGCAAAAGTATGACCCCTGTAAATGTGCAAAAATGGGCCAAAATTGGACATTTAAATACTCATATCTCACTTCCTGTATATTTTAGGGTACATATATCAGAGGTTTTTGTTCATCTGGATGTGCTACAGGTGCCACACAATTTTCATAGCCGTAGGACAATCATAGCGGGACAGGGATCCGTTTAACCTATGTAGGTGGCGCTCCAGAGCCATTTTTCTGTTATCATCTATGGCGACTTTAAAATATCAAATTTTTCGCCAGGCCTGATGTGTGTGTAAAATTTGGTGAGTTTACGTTCACGTTTAGTGTCTCAAAAATGCGAAGCTAATAGGTCGCTTGCACATCGTAATGCATCATGGGAGTTTTTCCTTCGGGCGCCATATTGGGTGTCCGCCGGTTCACAAGGTACACTCGCGAGTTACACGGTAGAGCTTATCAACCTGATGTAATTTTCGCAGTATTTTCACGATTTACCGGAAGATCAAAAACAACGATACAGGCAGAAGGTGTCTCTGTGTGGCGGGATTGATCCTAATTACGTCCTGACCAAGGGTGATTTTTTTTTTTGACGGAGAAAGCTTGCTGGCCAAATGTGACATCTCTGGACATCTTTCCCTACCTCGTGTTGACAACATGCTCCATAACACGCCAACAAATCCCTGGAGGCTTACAATTATTTTGTAAGCGGGTGGATACAGAGTGTAAACTTTAACATCGCATCAGAAGAAACGGTTGCTGTTGCACGTAAGTAAACCACATGGTGTTGGTAATTCTGCACACAAAAATGTTGATTTGTTCTCAGGCTTCCTGTTATCATTGTGTTTACATGCACAGCTAGGTTTACCTGATGTGGTTTTTCTAACAATTTTATAACAGGCAAATATGGCAGAGCGTATAAGAATAAAAAGTAACTATGCACAGCCTCCCCGTGGCTTAATTAAATTTAATGCTACCCTTTCACTAGTTACATGTTACTTAATCAACTTATTCTAAATGGTTAAGGTTAACCACTCTCAGAGGACGTATTTTTAGTTTCAGTTTCCAGTACAATAAAACGTGTTCATGGTAACTACTGAGCATACCGACAGCTTTTCTTATGATCTCACGGTTAAGGAGGCTGTCACAACACCCAATTTCTGTCTGGTGCCGGATGGCAACAATTCCCATCGCTTGTCACGACAACACCAATAGTATTACCAGGTATGTATGGCTTTACTTTTTGTAGTTTCTTATTTAATTCTATGTTTCATATTTTCATTACAATGTTTGTAATATTTTCAGATTCAGGCACAGATGAGTTTAACTGGACGGACTTCTGCGACTTTGTGGTGTGGACAAAGTGTGATTGAGCGAGTCCACCCAGATCGCTCGTTTTGGCCAGATGGAAAAGCCAGAGTTTTTTTTTTCCCAAAATCCCCTCCTTACCTGAATTGCTCGGGAGAGCATTTACTAGATCAGCAGTGGACTTCCAGTGTTCCTGCTCAGCCGCTGTCACCTACCACTTGCTCATGTACTTCAAAGATGCGGAATAAAGTAGTTTTTTGTGCTGCAGCAGATTGTAAAATCAAATGATATCACTTGAAGTGTGCCAATCTAGACTGCCAAAGGGACAGTGGTTTTGTGACAAGTGTGAAACAAGGATTATTGGGAAAACTGTAACACAGTACTGGTACTTGTCTTACATTAAACAAATTTAAAAGAGAGCAACTTTTTCCTCTGTACATAGCATAATGAAAGTCATTGCGTACCCCATCAACATTACATCATACCGTCATCTCAGGATGGTAGGCACCTGTGCTAAAATAAATACATTAATTAACAGTTCAATTTTATCCCTGAAATTACTACATCTAATCATTATTCACTTCATTTTTTGTGCTTTTAGAAATAATAGAGATTTATGCCATTACTTTAAGAGGGACCATATTGCACATTGAGTCAAATCCTGTCATTTGTCTTATGTATAGCTTTGTAAACAAACCCAACAATAGAATTTGTATAAACGCTGCCTTTATTAGCGCCAAACAAACAGTCGCATGTTGTCCTCCTCCAATGCTTTGATGCTCGCCTTCGTTTCCATCATGTCATTGGCAATCAAGTCGGTGTGGCATGAGATCCCTAAAGAAAAAAATAAAGAAAAAATCACAAAAAAATAAGGTACCAGTAATAGGTTTAATATAGTAAAGTAGTATAGTTTTTTTGTCAGTGTAAAAGAAATGTACACATTTTGTTGCATTTTTTTAATGTATGAACATTGCTACAGGCAAATACTTATTTCTATAAACACTTCCAAATGTCTCTAAAATATAAGGTGCGTGTACACACACAAACAAACACATACATTCACTCATGCATACAATATATCATGTAATGAATTCTGAGTGGCATACCAGAGTCAATGATGTCAGCAGTACTTGAGGGTGCAGGTTACTGGAGCCATCTGGCTGCATAACTGCAACAATCTCTGCCACTTCGAGTCGTCTTTTCTTTGCTTGTCTCTCCTGTGCACGTTCATATCTTGGCACCGACTGGGCTGAGACATAGATGTTGTAACTTGGGACCCAACTTTAATGTTGGAGCCCAGTCGGGATGATTGGACAGAAAAACGGGCGCAGGGCGACCTGTTAAAATAAACAAATATATAAACAAATAAAATATGGAAAGACTGGTTATTTTACCGCAGTAGGGTGGCCGTGAATAAGTTCTTTAGCATGATGTGTAGGCTACCGGGGGTCTGTTTTCTTGCATCACCCCCGGGGGTCTGTTTTCTTGCATCAGCCCCGGGGGTCTGTTTTCTTGCATCAGCCCCTTCTGTCTCTTTTTTTTCCAGGTTTACATTTTGCCACCAAAAAACATGTTATCGGCATTAAAAGCCCAAGACTAATCAATCCAATTTCAGCAGTAAACACTTTGCACTGGCACTACTTGGGTGAAAATGTTCGATGTTAGCTTTCGGCTAACGTCCGCTAGCCAGCTTGTACTACCGAACTTGCTTGCTCATGAATCCAAAACATAAGCAACTTGCCCATATATGGGCGGTCGAAACGTTATTAATCCTCATGCATTAAATAAAGGTAAACAAGCTTACCGCTCACAAAGTGATCGCTGCACACACGAGCCCAAAGTAACGACTTCCCTCCGGAGTCCGCACTCCTCTGTCTCCAGGCCCTGGTTCCTAATTATTTTCGGAATTCGGAAAAAAGACCGACCATTTTCCCCCTTGGCTTTGTTCGAACAGCCAACGATGCAGCAACAATGTACCATTTTAAACGCAGAAAACAAACGTGATAGATACGTGTTAGACTGAATCGCTACGTAAATGGAGGCCACCCAGCATGGCGACTACGAGAAATCCGAGGCGGAAGTGACGACATGTGCAAGCGACCTATAGGTATGCCTCCCAGTTTTCACAAATCTAGGTCAAGTCATCTTTAGTTGTGTATCGCTTGAATCATACAATTGGAAATGCTCCATAAAAATGCATAGAGGGCGCTATTGAGCACAACGTTGGGTTACTTGCACGTCAGGGTACTGGCACGTTGGGGTACTGTTACCTGGAACAAGGACCATTTAAAATGTTAGTTTTTTCCATGCCTTGTCTGTGCAAAGTTTAATGAAAAAGGCCAAAAATGATGTATAATTCCCAAAATAAAATCAAAATAGCGGACTTCCTCTTTGGTTTGGCAAATGGCTACATAATACTTTTTTGTAGGTCTAGCATAATCATACAATCGGAAATGCTTCATAAAAAGGTCTAGAGGGCGCTATTTATTGCAAATTGCACAATAAATCTCTAAAAATTCATGTTCATGACAAGTCTGATGTGTTTGCAAAGTTTCATGAGTTTTCACAATTGTATAAATAAATTTAAAAAAAAAGCAGCACTTGGCAAACAATGCATTGCTATGGCAACAGCGTGTGACAAAATAAAAAACTTTCGATTACTTTGCATCTTAAACATCTTAAGATGAAACACACCAAGTTTGAAGACAGTCGGATAAATTTTGTAGGAGGGGTTCGTTAAAATATGACCCCTGAAAAAGGCCACAAAAAATGGCAACAAATAGCAAAGTAAATCAAAATGGCGGACTTCCTGTTTGGTTTAGCACATGGTTCCAAGAGACTTTTTTTGTACATCGTGGGCTCTTATGTATGCCTGCAAATTATCATAGCGCTAGGTGAAACGTACAACCAGGAATGCTTCGTTAAAGAGGAGTTTTTTTAGCTCAAAATGTGATGCCCGGCCCCTGGGGGACTTATTGTTGGGTTTAGCACATGGCACCAAGAGACTTTTTTGTACATCCTGGGCTGTTACATATGTCTACAATTTTTCGTCGCTCTAGCTGCTTCGTACAACTGGGAATGTTTCATTAAGAAGGATTTTTTTCCTTTGCAAAAAGTGCATGCCACGACAACAGCGTGTGACGAAATAAAAAACTTTCAATAACTTTTCATTTTCAACATCTTAAGATGAATCACACCAAGTTTGAAGATGATAAACTCTGTAGGAGGAGTTCGTTAAAATAAGACCCCTATGAAATGGCCCAAAAAATGGCAACACGTTCCAAAGTAAATCAAAATGGCGGACTTCCTGTTCGGTTTAGCATATGGTTCAAAAAGAGTTTTTTGTACCTTGAGGGCTGTTACATATGTCTTCAAATTTTGATAACTCTAGGTGAAATGTACAGCCGGGAATGCTTCATTAAGTTAGAATTTTGTAACACAAAATTTGATGCCTCGCCTCTGGCGGACTTCCTGTTAGGTTTAGCATATGGCACCAACAGGCTTTTTTGTAGATCATAGTCTGTTACATATGTGTACCAATTTTCATAGCTCTAGGTTAAACGTACCACCGGCAATGCTTCGTTAAGTAAGAATTTTGAAACTGTAAATTTGATGCCCCACCGCCGTCATATAGTATGTCGAAAACTTTAGATTTTTTACCATGGTGTTGTCCCAGGTCTTGAGATGGTACATCCCAAGTTTGAAGTCAATCGGATTAACCGTGTAGGAGAAGCGGGCAAAAGTATGACCCCTGTAAATGTGCAAAAATTGGCCAAAATTGGACATTTAAATACTCATATCTCACTTCCTGTCTATTTTAGGGTACACAGATCAAAGAGGTTTTTGTTCATCTGGATATGCTACAGGTGCCACACAATTTTCATAGCCGTAGGACAATCGTAGCGGGACAGGGATCCGTTTAAGCTATGTAGGTGGCGCTACAGAGCCATTTTTCTGTTATCATGTATGGCGACTTTAAAATATCAAATTTTTCGCCAGGCCCGATCTGCGTGTAAAGTTTGGTGAGTTTTCGTTCACGTTTAGTGTCTCAAAAATGTGATTGTTTGCGGAAAAGAATAATAACAAACTAGAGCTGCGAGCAGCTATAAAGGGCCCTCGCAACCCGTGCCACGTTGGGGTATTTGCACGTCGGGGTACTGGCACGTTAGGGAACTGTTTCATAAGAAACCGTCTAAATTGTAAATGTTTTGCCTTGCTTTTTGTGTTTGTTCACATTGCTATGGAATGCTTTGTCGAGGTATTCGGCTGATAGGTATGCCTCCCAATATTCACACATCTAGCTGAATCATATAAAAAAAAAAATTCTTTGCAAACAATGCATCGCTACAGCAAAGGCGTGCCACGTTGGGGTACTTGCACGTCGGGGTACTGGCACGTTGGGGTACTGTCAAATAGGACAAGGACCATCTAAAATTTTTTTGACAAGCCTTGTGTGTGCAAAGTTTAATCAAAACGCAAAATATGGTGCGCAATTCCCAAAATAAATTCAAAATGGCGGACTTCCTTTTAGGTTTAGCATACGGCTACAGAATACTTTTTGTAGGTCTTAAGCTAATAGGTATGCCTCCCAGTTTTCACAAATCTAGGTCAAGTCATCTTTAGTTGTGTATCACTTGAATCATACAATTGGAAATGCTCCATAAAAATGCATAGAGGGCGCTATTGAGCACAACGTTGGGTTACTTGCACGTCAGGGTACTGGCACGTTGGGGTACTGTTACATGGAACAAGGACCATTTAAAATGTTAGTTTTTTCCATGCCTTGTCTGTGCAAAGTTTAATGAAGAAGGCCAAAAATTATGTATAATTCCCAAAATAAAATCAAAATAGCGGACTTCCTCTTTGGTTTGGCAAATGGCTACATAATACTTTTTTGTAGGTCTAGCATAATCATACAATCGGAAATGCTTCATAAAAATGTCTAGAGGGCGCTATTTATTGCAAATTGCACAATAAATCTCTGAAAATTCATGTTCATGACAAGTCTGATGTGTTTGCAAAGTTTCATGAGTTTTCATGTGTATAAAAAAAAAAAAAAAGCAGCACTTGACAACTGTTACATGGAACAAGGACCATTTAAAATGTTATTTTTTTCCATGCCTTGTCTGTGCAAAGTTGAATGAAAAAGGCCAAAAATGATGTATAATTCCCAAAATAAAATCAAAATAGCGGACTTCCTCTTTGGTTTGGCAAATGGCTACATAATACTTTTTTGTAGGTCTAGCATAATCATACAATCGGAAATGCTTCATAAAAATGTCTAGAGGGCGCTATTTATTGCAAATTGCACAATAAATCTCTGAAAATTCATGTTCATGACAAGTCTGATGTGTTTGCAAAGTTTCATGAGTTTTCATGTGTATAAAAAAAAAAAAAAGCAGCACTTGACAACTGTTACATGGAACAAGGACCATTTAAAATGTTATTTTTTTCCATGCCTTGTCTGTGCAAAGTTGAATGAAAAAGGCCAAAAATTATGTATAATTCCCAAAATAAAATCAAAATAGCGGACTTCCTCTTTGGTTTGGCAAATGGCTACATAATACTTTTTTGTAGGTCTAGCATAATCATACAATCGGAAATGCTTCATAAAAAGGTCTAGAGGGCGCTATTTATTGCAAATTGCACAATAAATCTCTGAAAATTCATGTTCATGACAAGTCTGATGTGTTTGCAAAGTTCCATGAGTTTTCATGTGTATTAAAAAAAAAAAGCAGCACTTGACAAACAATGCATTGCTATGGCAACAGCGTGTTACAAAATAAAAAACTTTCGATTACTTTGCATCTTAAACATCTTAAGATGAAACACACCAAGTTTGAAGACAGTCGGATAAATTTTGTAGGAGGGGTTCGTTAAAATATGACCCCTGAAAGTTTTTCCTTGCCCGGTTGGAGGGTTAGATCAGGGGATGTTGCAACTTGTTTGTGGTTAAGTGCTACAGAAGTAAATGTGTCTTAACAACCTCATGATTGAATGTGTTTTCAATTCTCTAGGATGTGATTGGATTGTATCAATTAAATGTTCTTATAACTGATTCAGTGAGTAGTAAAAATAGTGTGTCAAGTATAATGACATGAAATATAAGGAATACAAAAAACAAAACAAGAACCCTCTAAATTACACATTTTGTTCCAGGCTTTATGTGCGTGCATAGTTTGAGTATACACCTAGGTTTAGGCCAGGAGTGTTCAAACCTTTTGCAAAGAGGGCCGGGTATGGTAAGGTGAAAATGTGTGGGGCCTAATCAACCATTTAGTTTAGCCTGACATAATTTTTTTACATGCATATGTAAATATATATATGTGGACAAATGTGTACATATGTCTACAAATTTTTGTAGCTCGAGCTGCTTCGTCCAACTGGGAACGCTGCATTAAGAAGGATTTTTTTTTCCTTTGCCAACAGTGCATGCCACGACAACAGCGTGCGACGAAATAAAAAGCTTTCAATAACTTTTCATCGTCAACATCTTAAGATGAATCACACCAAGTTTGAAGATGATCGGATAAACTCTGTAGGAGGAGTTCGTTAAAATAAGACCCCTATGAAATGGCCAAAAAAATGGCAACATGTTCCAAAGTAAATCAAAATGGCAGACTTCCTGTTAGGTTTAGCATATGGTTCAAAAAGAGTTTTTTTGTACCTCGAGGGCTGTTACATATGTCTTCAAATTTTGGTCACTCTAGGTGAAACGTACAGCCGGAAATGCTTCATTAAGTAAAAATTTTGAAATGCAAAATTTGATGCCCTGCCTCTGGCGGACTTCCTGTTAGGTTTAGCATATGGCACCAACAGGCTTTTTTGTAGATCATAGTCTGTTACATATGTGTACCAATTTTCGTAGCTCTAGATTAAACGTATAACCGGCAATACTTCAGATGAAACATGCCAAAGAATGAAGACAATCTGATAAGTTTTGTAGAAAATATGAGGCCTATAAAAGGCCCCCAAAAAATGGCTACAAATAGCAAAGTAAATCAAAATGCCGGACTTCCTGTTTGGCTTAGCATATGGTTCTAAAAGACTTTTTTGTACATCGTGGGCTCTTATGTATGCCTCCAAATTATCATAGCGCTAGGTGAAAGGTACAACCGGGAATGCTTCGTTAAAGAGGAGTTTTTTAGCTCAAAAAGTGATGCCCGGCCCTTACGGGACTTCCTGTTGGGTTTAGCACAAAGCAGCAAGAGACTTTTTTTGTACATCGTGGGCTGTTACATATGTCTACAAATTTTCGTAGCTCTAGCTGCTTCGTACAACTGAGAATTCTTCATTAAGAAGAATTTTTTTCCTTTGCAAACAAGTGCATGCCACGACAACAGCGTGCAGCGAAATAAAAAGCTTTCAATAACTTTTCATCTTCAACATCTTAAGATGAATCACACCAAGTTTGAAGATGATCGGATAAACTCTGTAAGAGGAGTTCGTTAAAATAGGACCCCTATGAAATGGCCAAAAAAATGGGAACACGTTCCAAAGTAAATCAAAATGGTGGACTTTCTGTTAGGTTTAGCATATGGTTCAAAAAGAGTTTTTTGTACCTTGAGGGCTGTTACATATGTCTTTAAATTTTGGTAACTCTAGGTGAAACGTACAGCCGGGAATGCTTCATTAAGTAAGAATTTTGAAACTCAAAATTTGATGCCCCACCTCTGGCGGACTTCCTGTTGGGTTTAGCATATGGCACCAACAGGCTTTTTTGTAGGTCATAGTCTGTTACATATGTGTACCAATTTTCGTAGCTCTAGGTTAAACATACAACCGGCAATACTACGTTTAGTAAGAGTTTTGAAACTCTAAATTTGATGCCCCACCGCCGTCATATAGTATGTCGAAAACTTTAGATTTTTTACCATGGTGTTGTCCCAGGTCTTGAGATGGTACATCCCAAGTTTGAAGTCAATTGGATTAACCGTGTAGGAGAAGCAGGCAAAAGTATGACCCCTGTAAATGTGCAAAAATTGGCCAAAATTGGACATTTAAATACTCATATCTCACTTCCTGTCTATTTTAGGGTACACACATCAAAGAGGTTTTTGTTCATCTGGATGTGCTACAGGTGCCACACAATTTTCATAGCCGTCGGACAATCGTAGCGGGCCAGGGATCTGTTTAACCTATGTAGGTGGCGCTATGGAGCCATTTTTCTGTTATCACCTATGGCGACTTTAAAATATCAAATTTTTCGCCAGGCCTGACGTGTGTGTAAAGTTTGGTGAGTTTTCGTTCACGTTTAGTGTCTCAAAAATGTGATTGTTTGCGGAAAAGAATAATAACAAATAAAAAGAAGAAGAATAATAAGAATTCCTTGAAAAACAATAGGGACCTCGCAGCGGTCGCTGCTCGGGCCCTAACTAGAGCTGCGAGCAGCTATAAAGGGCCCTCGCAACCCGTGCCACGTTGGGGTATTTGCACGTCGGGGTACTGGCACGTTAGGGTACTGTTTCATAAGAAACCGTCTAAATTGTAAATGTTTTGCCATGCTTTTTGTGTTTGTTCACATTGCTATGGAATGCTTTGTCGAGGTATTCGGCTGATAGGTATGCCTCCCAATATTCACACATCTAGCTGAATCATATAAAAAAAAAAATTCTTTGCAAACAATGCATCGCTACAGCAAAGGCGTGCCACGTTGGGGTACTTCCACGTCGGGGTACTGGCACGTTGGGGTACTGTCAAATAGGACAAGGACCATCTAAAATGTTTTTGACAAGCCTTGTGTGTGCAAAGTTTAATCAAAACGCAAAATATGGTGCGCAATTCCCAAAATAAAATCAAAATGGCGGACTTCCTTTTAGGTTTAGCATACGGCTACAGAATACTTTTTGTAGGTCTTAAGCTAATAGGTATGCCTCCCAGTTTTCACAAATCTAGGTCAAGTCATCTTTAGTTGTGTATCGCTTGAATCATACAATTGGAAATGCTCCATAAAAATGCATAGAGGGCGCTATTGAGCACAACGTTGGGTTACTTGCACGTCAGGGTACTGGCACGTTGGGGTACTGTTACATGGAACCAGGACCATTTAAAATGTTAGTTTTTTCCATGCCTTGTCTGTGCAAAGTTTAATGAAGAAGGCCAAAAATTATGTATGATTCCCAAAATAAAATTAAAATAGCGGACTTCCTCTTTGGTTTGGCAAATGGCTACATAATACTTTTTTGTAGGTCTAGCATAATCATACAATCGGAAATGCTTCATAAAAATGTCTAGAGGGCGCTATTTATTGCAAATTGCACAATAAATCTCTGAAAATTCATGTTCATGACAAGTCTGATGTGTTTGCAAAGTTTCATGAGTTTTCATGTGTATAAAAAAAAAAAAAAAGCAGCACTTGACAACTGTTACATGGAACAAGGACCATTTAAAATGTTAGTTTTTTCCATGCCTTGTCTGTGCAAAGTTGAATGAAAAAGGCCAAAAATGATGTATAATTCCCAAAATAAAATCAAAATAGCGGACTTCCTCTTTGGTTTGGCAAATGGCTACATAATACTTTTTTGTAGGTCTAGCATAATCATACAATCGGAAATGCTTCATAAAAAGGTCTAGAGGGCGCTATTTATTGCAAATTGCACAATAAATCTCTGAAAATTCATGTTCATGACAAGTCTGATGTGTTTGCAAAGTTCCATGAGTTTTCATGTGTATAAAAAAAAAAAAAAGCAGCACTTGACAACTGTTACATGGAACAAGGACCATTTAAAATGTTAGTTTTTTCCATGCCTTGTCTGTGCAAAGTTGAATGAAAAAGGCCAAAAATGATGTATAATTCCCAAAATAAAATCAAAATAGCGGACTTCCTCTTTGGTTTGGCAAATGGCTACATAATACTTTTTTGTAGGTCTAGCATAATCATACAATCGGAAATGCTTCATAAAAAGGTCTAGATGGCGCTATTTATTGCAAATTACACAATAAATCTCTGAAAATTCATGTTCATGACAAGTCTGATGTGTTTGCAAAGTTCCATGAGTTTTCATGTGTATAAAAAAGAAAAAGCAGCACTTGACAAACAATGCATTGCTATGGCAACAGCGTGTTACAAAATAAAAAACTTTCGATTTCTTTGCATCTTAAACATCTTAAGATGAAACACACCAAGTTTGAAGACAGTCGGATAAATTTTGTAGGAGGGGTTCGTTAAAATATGACCCCTGAAAGTTTTTCCTTGCCCGGTTGGAGGGTTAGATCAGGGGATGTCGCAACTTGTTTGTGGTTAAGTGCTACAGAAGTAAATGTGTCTTAACAACCTCATGATTGAATGTGTTTTCAATTCTCTAGGATGTGATTGGATTGTATCAATTAAATGTTCTTATAACTGATTCAGTGAGTAGTAAAAATAGTGTGTCAAGTATAATGACATGAAATATAAGGAATACAAAAAACAAAACAAGAACCCTCTAAATTAAATCACTTCAATCAGGTGAACTTCCTAAATGTCTGAAAGTAGCCGCCGTCAAGCCCATTCTAAAAAAGAGAACACTGGATGTCTCCCTGCTAGCAAATTATAGACCAATCGCAAACCTTCCCTTTGTAACTAAAATAGTTGAAAAAGTGGTTTTTAATCAACTCAGCAATTTTTTTAGCTTAAACGGACTTTTGGATAAATTCCAGTCAGGTTTCCGAGCTCATCACAGTACAGAAACAGCTCTGATTAAAGTACTGAATGATATAAGATTGAGCACTGATGCAGGGAAGGTATCAGTGCTCGTCTTGTTGGACCTCAGTGCAGCATTTGACACGATTGATCATAATATACTGTTAGACAGGCTGGAAACTTGGGTGGGGTTAAATGGAACAGTCCTTAAATGGTTCAGGTCCTATTTGGAGGAAAGGAGTTACTTTGTGACCATTGGAAATTTTGAATCTGATCGAAAGGCCATGACATGTGGGGTCCCTCAAGGGTCAGTCCTTGGACCCCTGTTGTTCAGTCTGTATATGTTACCTTTGGGTCAAATGCTTCAGAACACCGATGTTGACTATCATAGTTATGCAGATGACACACAACTGTATTTATCTATGTCCCCAAATGACAGCAGTTCTATTAACGCATTGTGTCATTCTCTAGAGCAAGTTAACAACTGGATGAACCAAAATTTCCTTCAGCTGAACGAAAACAAAACGGAGCTCATTGTTTTCGGCAATAAAGAAAAGAGGATTGCTGTTAAAAAACAGCTTGAGTCACTGTCTTTAGAAACTAAAGACCAAGTTCGAAATCTTGGGGTATTAATAGACTCAGATCTGACCTTCAGTAATCATATTAAATTTATCACTAAAACAGCCTTTTACCAGCTGAAAAACATATCCAGACTGAAGGACTGCATGCGTCAAGCAGACCAAGAGAAGCTTATCCATGCTTTTATCTCCAGCAGACTAGATTACTGTAACGGTCTTCTGACTGGACTCTCTCAAAAGAACATAAGACAATTGCAGCTCATTCAGAACGCTGCAGCTCGAGTTCTGACCAAAACAAAAAGATCAGAACATATTACTCCAGTACTTAAGGATTTACACTGGCTCCCTGTCAGCTGTAGAATCGATTTTAAAGTTCTGCTACTCGTCTATAAATCACTAAATGGTTTGGGTCCTGAATATATCCAAGAAATGCTGATTGAGTACAAACCCAGCAGGGCTCTGAGATCGACAGACTTGGGCCAACTAGTGGAACCCAGAGTTCGAAGCAAACATGGTGAAGCTGCATTTAGCTATTATGCTGCACACAGATGGAATAGGCTGCCAACAGAAGTGAAGTCAGCCCCGAGTGTAAATGCTTTCAAATCCAGGTTAAAAACTTTGCTTTTTTCTTATACCTTTGATTAGGGACTTTTAAACAGCTTTAATTAAGTTTTTTTTTAATTATTATTTTTATTTTTATTTTTATTTTTATTTTTATTTTTTTTATTATCATTTTAAACTTCCTTATGTTAAATTTTTTAAAGTTTGTTGAATAATGTTTTAAGATTGTTAGTTTGTAACCTATTTTTATTTAGTTTTCTTCCTCTGAATGTTAACTACTGTTTCTTGATGCTTATGTGTTGTCTTTCCTCGTGTAAAGCACATTGAGTTGCCTTGTGTATGAAATGTGCTATACAAATAAACTTGCCTTGCCTTGCCTTGCCTAAATTACACATTTTGTTCCAGGCTTTATGTGCGTGCATAGTTTGAGTATACACCTAGGTTTAGGCCAGGAGTGTTCAAACCTTTTGCAAAGAGGGCCGGGTATGGTAAGGTGAAAATGTGTGGGGCCTAATCAACCATTTAGTTTAGCCTGACATAATTTTTTTACATGCATATGTAAATATATATATGTGGACAAATGTGTACATATGTCTACAAATTTTTGTAGCTCGAGCTGCTTCGTCCAACTGGGAACGCTGCATTAAGAAGGATTTTTTTTTCCTTTGCCAACAGTGCATGCCACGACAACAGCGTGCGACGAAATAAAAAGCTTTCAATAACTTTTCATCGTCAACATCTTAAGATGAATCACACCAAGTTTGAAGATGATCGGATAAACTCTGTAGGAGGAGTTCGTTAAAATAAGACCCCTATGAAATGGCCAAAAAAATGGCAACATGTTCCAAAGTAAATCAAAATGGCAGACTTCCTGTTAGGTTTAGCATATGGTTCAAAAAGAGTTTTTTGTACCTCGAGGGCTGTTACATATGTCTTCAAATTTTGGTCACTCTAGGTCAGGGGTGTCAAACTCATGTTAGCTCAGGGGCCGCATGGAGGTAAATATATTACCAAGTGGGCCACATCGGTAAAATAACGGTATATAACTTAAAAACAATTACCGTCAATTATCCGCAGATTTTCGTTATTTGTGTGCCA
The DNA here is from genome assembly GCF_051991245.1 of Festucalex cinctus. Taxonomy (NCBI): domain Eukaryota; kingdom Metazoa; phylum Chordata; class Actinopteri; order Syngnathiformes; family Syngnathidae; genus Festucalex; species Festucalex cinctus. Next base: position 812,114 of record NC_135430.1, on the reverse strand, counting down.
GCCCTAAATTACAGAGCTGAACTGTAATCATGTTGTTCCAAAAAATTATACAAATGCAAATGAACGCGGCAACACTGAGTCCTGGACGTGTTAAATCTATATGTTTTATATATTGTTCCCAGAATGCATTGCGTAGTGCAGAAAATGATGTTAAAAGGACGCTAATCCTTGTCATGTCTATTTGTGTTACCAATTGAATTTGTGTCGTATGTAACACGTTTGTTGGTCTATGATTAAAAAAATAATAATAATACTTAAACAAACCTTAACTTTAAGTTGTATGTAAAATAATGACATCCAGGACGATTCCCCCGTACAAGTTGTACTGCTCATCTGAGGACTGCTTGTGAAGTTCCAAATTTTATATATTTGATTGTGGCCGACTGATTAATTAGTCCAACATTACAATTTTTTATTTTATTTTTTTTTAACTTTACAAAAACATCTCATGGGCCGGATTAAATCCCTTTGCGGGCCTGATCCGGCCCGCGGGCCTTATGTTTGACACCCCTGCTCTAGGTGAAACGTACAGCCGGAAATGCTTCATTAAGTAAAAATTTTGAAATGCAAAATTTGATGCCCTGCCTCTGGCGGACTTCCTGTTAGGTTTAGCATATGGCACCAACAGGCTTTTTTGTAGATCATAGTCTGTTACATATGTGTACCAATTTTCGTAGCTCTAGATTAAACGTATAACTGGCAATACTTCAGATGAAACATGCCAAAGAATGAAGACAATCTGATAAGTTTTGTAGAAAATATGAGGCCTATAAAAGGCCCCCAAAAAATGGCTACAAATAGCAAAGTAAATCAAAATGCCGGACTTCCTGTTTGGCTTAGCATATGGTTCTAAAAGACTTATTTGTACATCGTGGGCTCTTATGTATGCCTCCAAATTATCATAGCGCTAGGTGAAAGGTACAACCGGGAATGCTTTGTTAAAGAGGAGTTTTTTAGCTCAAAAAGTGATGCCCGGCCCTTGCGGGACTTCCTGTTGGGTTTAGCACAAAGCAGCAAGAGACTTTTTTTGTACATTGTGGGCTGTTACATATGTCTACAAATTTTCGTAGCTCTAGCTGCTTCGTACAACTGAGAATTCTTCATTAAGAAGAATTTTTTTCCTTTGCAAACAAGTGCATGCCACGACAACAGCGTGCAGCGAAATAAAAAGCTTTCAATAACTTTTCATCTTCAACATCTTAAGATGAATCACACCAAGTTTGAAGATGATCGGATAAACTCTGTAAGAGGAGTTCGTTAAAATAGGACCCCTATGAAATGGCCAAAAAAATGGGAACACGTTCCAAAGTAAATCAAAATGGTGGACTTTCTGTTAGGTTTAGCATATGGTTCAAAAAGAGTTTTTTGTACCTTGAGGGCTGTTACATATGTCTTTAAATTTTGGTAACTCTAGGTGAAACGTACAGCCGGGAATGCTTCATTAAGTAAGAATTTTGAAACTCAAAATTTGATGCCCCGCCTCTGGCGGACTTCCTGTTGGGTTTAGCATATGGCACCAACAGACTTTTTTGTAGGTCATAGTCTGTTACATATGTGTACCAATTTTCGTAGCTCTAGGTTAAACATACAACCGGCAATACTACGTTTAGTAAGAGTTTTGAAACTCTAAATTTGATGCCCCACCGCCGTCATATAGTATGTCGAAAACTTTAGATTTTTTACCATGGTGTTGTCCCAGGTCTTGAGATGGTACATCCCAAGTTTGAAGTCAATTGGATTAACCGTGTAGGAGAAGCAGGCAAAAGTATGACCCCTGTAAATGTGCAAAAATTGGCCAAAATTGGACATTTAAATACTCATATCTCACTTCCTGTCTATTTTAGGGTACACACATCAAAGAGGTTTTTGTTCATCTGGATGTGCTACAGGTGCCACACAATTTTCATAGCCGTCGGACAATCGTAGCGGGCCAGGGATCTGTTTAACCTATGTAGGTGGCGCTATGGAGCCATTTTTCTGTTGTCAACTATGGCGACTTTAAAATATCAAATTTTTCGCCAGGCCTGACGTGTGTGTAAAGTTTGGTGAGTTTTCGTTCACGTTTAGTGTCTCAAAAATGTGATTGTTTGCGGAAAAGAATAATAACAAATAAAAAGAAGAACTAGAGCTGCGAGCAGCTATAAAGGGCCCTCGCAACCCGTGCCACGTTGGGGTATTTGCACGTCGGGGTACTGGCACGTTAGGGTACTGTTTCATAAGAAACCGTCTAAATTGTAAATGTTTTGCCATGCTTTTTGTGTTTGTTCACATTGCTATGGAATGCTTTGTCGAGGTATTCGGCTGATAGGTATGCCTCCCAATATTCACACATCTAGCTGAATCATATAAAAAAAAAAATTCTTTGCAAACAATGCATCGCTACAGCAAAGGCGTGCCACGTTGGGGTACTTCCACGTCGGGGTACTGGCACGTTGGGGTACTGTCAAATAGGACAAGGACCATCTAAAATGTTTTTGACAAGCCTTGTGTGTGCAAAGTTTAATCAAAACGCAAAATATGGTGCGCAATTCCCAAAATAAAATCAAAATGGCGGACTTCCTTTTAGGTTTAGCATACGGCTACAGAATACTTTTTGTAGGTCTTAAGCTAATAGGTATGCCTCCCAGTTTTCACAAATCTAGGTCAAGTCATCTTTAGTTGTGTATCGCTTGAATCATACAATTGGAAATGCTCCATAAAAATGCATAGAGGGCGCTATTGAGCACAACGTTGGGTTACTTGCACGTCAGGGTACTGGCACGTTGGGGTACTGTTACATGGAACAAGGACCATTTAAAATGTTAGTTTTTTCCATGCCTTGTCTGTGCAAAGTTTAATGAAGAAGGCCAAAAATTATGTATGATTCCCAAAATAAAATCAAAATAGCGGACTTCCTCTTTGGTTTGGCAAATGGCTACATAATACTTTTTTGTAGGTCTAGCATAATCATACAATCGGAAATGCTTCATAAAAATGTCTAGAGGGCGCTATTTATTGCAAATTGCACAATAAATCTCTGAAAATTCATGTTCATGACAAGTCTGATGTGTTTGCAAAGTTTCATGAGTTTTCATGTGTATAAAAAAAAAAAAAAAGCAGCACTTGACAACTGTTACATGGAACAAGGACCATTTAAAATGTTAGTTTTTTCCATGCCTTGTCTGTGCAAAGTTGAATGAAAAAGGCCAAAAATTATGTATGATTCCCAAAATAAAATCAAAATAGCGGACTTCCTCTTTGGTTTGGCAAATGGCTACATAATACTTTTTTGTAGGTCTAGCATAATCATACAATCGGAAATGCTTCATAAAAATGTCTAGAGGGCGCTATTTATTGCAAATTGCACAATAAATCTCTGAAAATTCATGTTCATGACAAGTCTGATGTGTTTGCAAAGTTTCATGAGTTTTCATGTGTATAAAAAAAAAAAAAAAGCAGCACTTGACAACTGTTACATGGAACAAGGACCATTTAAAATGTTAGTTTTTTCCATGCCTTGTCTGTGCAAAGTTGAATGAAAAAGGCCAAAAATGATGTATAATTCCCAAAATAAAATCAAAATAGCGGACTTCCTCTTTGGTTTGGCAAATGGCTACATAATACTTTTTTGTAGGTCTAGCATAATCATACAATCGGAAATGCTTCATAAAAAGGTCTAGAGGGCGCTATTTATTGCAAATTGCACAATAAATCTCTGAAAATTCATGTTCATGACAAGTCTGATGTGTTTGCAAAGTTCCATGAGTTTTCATGTGTATAAAAAAAAAAAAAAGCAGCACTTGACAACTGTTACATGGAACAAGGACCATTTAAAATGTTAGTTTTTTCCATGCCTTGTCTGTGCAAAGTTGAATGAAAAAGGCCAAAAATGATGTATAATTCCCAAAATAAAATCAAAATAGCGGACTTCCTCTTTGGTTTGGCAAATGGCTACATAATACTTTTTTGTAGGTCTAGCATAATCATACAATCGGAAATGCTTCATAAAAAGGTCTAGATGGCGCTATTTATTGCAAATTACACAATAAATCTCTGAAAATTCATGTTCATGACAAGTCTGATGTGTTTGCAAAGTTCCATGAGTTTTCATGTGTATAAAAAAGAAAAAGCAGCACTTGACAAACAATGCATTGCTATGGCAACAGCGTGTTACAAAATAAAAAACTTTCGATTTCTTTGCATCTTAAACATCTTAAGATGAAACACACCAAGTTTGAAGACAGTCGGATAAATTTTGTAGGAGGGGTTCGTTAAAATATGACCCCTGAAAGTTTTTCCTTGCCCGGTTGGAGGGTTAGATCAGGGGATGTCGCAACTTGTTTGTGGTTAAGTGCTACAGAAGTAAATGTGTCTTAACAACCTCATGATTGAATGTGTTTTCAATTCTCTAGGATGTGATTGGATTGTATCAATTAAATGTTCTTATAACTGATTCAGTGAGTAGTAAAAATAGTGTGTCAAGTATAATGACATGAAATATAAGGAATACAAAAAACAAAACAAGAACCCTCTAAATTAAATCACTTCAATCAGGTGAACTTCCTAAATGTCTGAAAGTAGCCGCCGTCAAGCCCATTCTAAAAAAGAGAACACTGGATGTCTCCCTGCTAGCAAATTATAGACCAATCGCAAACCTTCCCTTCGTAACTAAAATAGTTGAAAAAGTGGTTTTTAATCAACTCAGCAATTTTTTTAGCTTAAACGGACTTTTGGATAAATTCCAGTCAGGTTTCCGAGCTCATCACAGTACAGAAACAGCTCTGATTAAAGTACTGAATGATATAAGATTGAGCACTGATGCAGGGAAGGTATCAGTGCTCGTCTTGTTGGACCTCAGTGCAGCATTTGACACGATTGATCATAATATACTGTTAGACAGGCTGGAAACTTGGGTGGGGTTAAATGGAACAGTCCTTAAATGGTTCAGGTCCTATTTGGAGGAAAGGAGTTACTTTGTGACCATTGGAAATTTTGAATCTGATCGAAAGGCCATGACATGTGGGGTCCCTCAAGGGTCAGTCCTTGGACCCCTGTTGTTCAGTCTGTATATGTTACCTTTGGGTCAAATGCTTCAGAACACCGATGTTGACTATCATAGTTATGCAGATGACACACAACTGTATTTATCTATGTCCCCAAATGACAGCAGTTCTATTAACGCATTGTGTCATTCTCTAGAGCAAGTTAACAACTGGATGAACCAAAATTTCCTTCAGCTGAACGAAAACAAAACGGAGCTCATTGTTTTCGGCAATAAAGAAAAGAGGATTGCTGTTAAAAAACAGCTTGAGTCACTGTCTTTAGAAACTAAAGACCAAGTTCGAAATCTTGGGGTATTAATAGACTCAGATCTGACCTTCAGTAATCATATTAAATTTATCACTAAAACAGCCTTTTACCAGCTGAAAAACATATCCAGACTGAAGGACTGCATGTGTCAAGCAGACCAAGAGAAGCTTATCCATGCTTTTATCTCCAGCAGACTAGATTACTGTAACGGTCTTCTGACTGGACTCTCTCAAAAGAACATAAGACAATTGCAGCTCATTCAGAACGCTGCAGCTCGAGTTCTGACCAAAACAAAAAGATCAGAACATATTACTCCAGTACTTAAGGATTTACACTGGCTCCCTGTCAGCTGTAGAATCGATTTTAAAGTTCTGCTACTCGTCTATAAATCACTAAATGGTTTGGGTCCTGAATATATCCAAGAAATGCTGATTGAGTACAAACCCAGCAGGGCTCTGAGATCGACAGACTTGGGCCAACTAGTGGAACCCAGAGTTCGAAGCAAACATGGTGAAGCTGCATTTAGCTATTATGCTGCACACAGATGGAATAGGCTGCCAACAGAAGTGAAGTCAGCCCCGAGTGTAAATGCTTTCAAATCCAGGTTAAAAACTTTGCTTTTTTCTTATACATTTGATTAGGGACTTTTAAACAGCTTTAATTAAGTTTTTTTTTAATTATTATTTTTATTTTTATTTTTATTTTTTTTATTATCATTTTAAACTTCCTTATGTTAAATTTTTTAAAGTTTGTTGAATAATGTTTTAAGATTGTTAGTTTGTAACCTATTTTTATTTAGTTTTCTTCCTCTGAATGTTAACTACTGTTTCTTGATGCTTATGTGTTGTCTTTCCTCGTGTAAAGCACATTGAGTTGCCTTGTGTATGAAATGTGCTATACAAATAAACTTGCCTTGCCTTGCCTTGCCTAAATTACACATTTTGTTCCAGGCTTTATGTGCGTGCATAGTTTGAGTATACACCTAGGTTTAGGCCAGGAGTGTTCAAACCTTTTGCAAAGAGGGCCGGGTATGGTAAGGTGAAAATGTGTGGGGCCTAATCAACCATTTAGTTTAGCCTGACATAATTTTTTTACATGCATATGTAAATATATATATGTGGACAAATGTGTACATATGTCTACAAATTTTTGTAGCTCGAGCTGCTTCGTCCAACTGGGAACGCTGCATTAAGAAGGATTTTTTTTTCCTTTGCCAACAGTGCATGCCACGACAACAGCGTGCGACGAAATAAAAAGCTTTCAATAACTTTTCATCGTCAACATCTTAAGATGAATCACACCAAGTTTGAAGATGATCGGATAAACTCTGTAGGAGGAGTTCGTTAAAATAAGACCCTTATGAAATGGCCAAAAAAATGGCAACATGTTCCAAAGTAAATCAAAATGGCAGACTTCCTGTTAGGTTTAGCATATGGTTCAAAAAGAGTTTTTTGTACCTCGAGGGCTGTTACATACGTCTTCAAATTTTGGTCACTCTAGGTGAAACGTACAGCCGGAAATGCTTCATTAAGTAAAAATTTTGAAATGCAAAATTTGATGCCCTGCCTCTGGCGGACTTCCTGTTAGGTTTAGCATATGGCACCAACAGGCTTTTTTGTAGATCATAGTCTGTTACATATGTGTACCAATTTTCGTAGCTCTAGATTAAACGTTGTCTGATCCTGCTTACCTGGCCAACTCTCCGTTACAAAGGGTTAAGGCCCCCCTTTTATCTCCAACCGTAGTAACACGGGATTTACAGAGATGACGGGGACGCTTCAAGCTGGCGTCGAAAAGGATTCGTTTAGGTTCTCACCGCCCCAGTTTTAGAGTGTCAGCCCCGGCTTCCATTAGACTACACCCTTAACGAGTAACCTTTGATGATTTAAGGATATAAAATCTAATCACACTCTTTTTACAGCGGCTCCTTTCCTTATGATCGGTTGCACTTAGAATGACCTAAATATGTTTTACTGTCCTTGTTAGAACCGTAAGGGCTTGTTTTATTTGTTTATGTAAGCCGAAATAACCTTTCAGGAATTTTTGGGAACGCAGCCGACATGTAGATGGAACTATTATCTATTCAATAAGGTATCTCTAAGTATGACTCAAATAGTGAGAGAAAAGTGTTAAAGCAGGAAGGTGAAGGTTGGGTTTAAAAAATCAATGATTAATGTGACCACACACATGAAAACCCTAAACCACATCTTGTCTTTCTTGATTTATTACTTGATCAGTGTTCAAACCAATAGCAAAGCAAAATTTGTACAATAATGAATATATGTTGATTAATGACAAAAATTAATGAGTCACATCATAAATTCAAACAGAACAGAATCACATGTACTCACAAATTTGTTGCTCCTTACTCCAGACCATCAATTGAAGAAACAAGAAAAAATAAAAAGAAAAGAAAAATCAAAAACCAAAAAGGAGGGCAAAAGCTTTGAAAAAGAATTATTCCTTTGCTGGGTAGTCACGACAGGTAGCTATTCTGTGATGAACCACCTGGGCCTAATTATCCTTGAGCTAAACTAGTAGCTCAAAGAAAATAATTGAGGAAGTTTACCATTTACTACCCCGGCTGTTTAATTTAATAAAACTGATCAAAACAAGGGGAACTATTATCTTCTAACAGCCAATCAAGACAATGTGTCTACCACAAATTACTCTTATTTTGATTGTTAGAATTACTCCCTCATTTAGCATATAGGGGTAAATGGGGCGCAGAGACGAAAATGCCCTTCTCGACAGAGAGAGAGCCTCGATCTTTTTTGCACACCCGCCTCGTTTCGTCCCCGCCAATTTATAACCTCGGGATGCTGAACATAGCATGACTAAGCACAGATGAGTGTGTTCCAGTCAGTCCGTACCAAAGTTTGAACTGCTGAGTTCTAAATGTCTGGTGTTTACTTCCTCTTCTCAGTTCCTCTTAAAACTGCGACCTTAACAGCTTTGCAAAACCCATTTGTTGACATGGTCCAATTTTTTATGCAGACAAAACATTCATGACTTTAAAATAAACTGTACTTCCCATTTGTGAATAAAATCCCTTCAAAGCTTTTTACTCATAATGCCCCACACCAATACTGATTAATATGCACATAAAACTCAAACCACACTCAAATAAAATACATGTTATGTCAAAACCACGTTTCTTGCAATCTCATGGCGACATGTCAAAAAGGCCTTTACTCCCGCACTCCATTTAAGTATGTGCTTTGACATGTGAGCGTGTTGTGTGTGCAAAGTGTGTGCAATTGTGTTACCGTAAATGGATATGTGTATATGTGTTTTATGCTGGCTGCTGGCTCACAAGTATATTTACCAATTATGGGGCATGTTTAAACGCTAATGAAGTTGACAACCACACCAAAGACATTTCAGACTAGTGTTGTGTGACATACCAGATTTGTGTGACATAGCGATTATCTCAAACAATCATTGCATCGTTGCATTCATTTGTTAATACATGGCACAGGTTCACATTATACATGTTAGTGACATCATCTATGTTTTAACTTTTGGTGACATCCGCTCAGCCCTCAGCCCGTGTTACTCGTCACCCCCCACATGAGATATGAGATAGGGAACACACAACAGCTGAGAGACAGGTCCCGCACTGACATCAGGCATCACATTGAACCCCGGATGAACCGCTCACCGCACGCTCCTCATCAATCACCATGGGGCTGTGGTCAGCCCCCGAGATCCCCTCTCCCAGCTCGGAGAGATCGTAAACACGCACCAAGAGCCCGCTGCGACCATCAATACGGTAGCTGACAGGGCCGCCAGGCGAGGGGGGGGGGGGGGGCACAAAGATCAGAGTCAAAGAGGCGCCTCAACACCTCGGACGCCGAGGTATCCCCATCGAGCGGAAGGGGCGATGGCGTAGGGAGAAGTCCTAAGCCACTTAGTGTCTCAGGAGAAGGGGGGGATACGAGCAATTCTGTTGGAGCAGCACCCGCACCCCCAACCGGAGGCTCCCCAGCAGTTGGTTCGGGTGATGCAGGGGTGACCTCACCATCGTGAGGGTCGTCCGGAACGACCTGTTCCACCGCAACCGGCGGATCCCGTTGAACAGCCCTCGGCCGGGCTGCAGGCGCCAAGGGGAGAGGTCCACCTCTCCACGGATTCCAGTCAGCGCGTGAATGCCAAGACGAGATCAGCAGGCATGCGCCATCATCAAGGTGTGTTGTAATGCAACGGATGTCATCTCAGGATGCCGAGGCTCTCCTCGGGCCGACTGCAGTGTGCCGGAGGACTTAGAGACCACCGTATGGAAGTCAGATTGTGCCAAGTCACGTCGTATGTCAACTTCATTCTCGTTTTTAACAGCCCCTCGCAGAAGAACCAATTGGAGTGGGAAGAGAGGGGGAAACAGCCGTTTCCCATCATCACGTCCCCCACCAGCCAAGCATATTTCACGTGGATTGTTCCACACAGGATACATCGTGGAGTAGGGTTCTAAAACAAAAACCAAAATTACCACTCAAAATAAAATCATAACAGAACAAATGAGCAACAGCAGGTTAAATGTAGCCTTTTTTTTCTTTTTTTTTCTCTCGGCTATTTATTTAATCAACTTTCATCATTATTGTTTTCTGTACTGTTCAGTTGGTGAACCCCCGTTCATCCAGATTGGTGGATCGTTACAGACACATCATGAGGGATTCTGGCTGGTTCAAGCGACCTCTCAGTTCTGGATGACAGTGAAGCAACAGAACGAGCCACCAGAATCGGCGCTCTGTTGACATCACTCTCTCCCTGGGGTGGAACGACAACAAAAAACAAAACAAAAAAAACGCTCCTATATAAGAAGGAGCAGCTCTTTGGCGCATGTTTTGGTCAGGAGGCAGGCTGTGGCCGCTGCTGTAAGCAAAAACAAACCAAGTAAAATCCACTTCCCTGATTTACTTATAGCACGCCACAATCCTGAACCAATGGTTTCAAGACCTTGTTCCACAAAATAAATCTAATCTAAATCTAAATCTAATGTGGAATCAATTACAACTCTTGTAGTTTGAACAAATACCAATTCAATTTTTTCATACCACGTGCAGTCATGAAGGTCGCTGCCGTGTCCACATTGGAGCCAATGTTCAGCAGGGGAAAAACAAGTTCCTCTGTTATAAATTTTGTTTGGTCCAATTCAATCAAAACCTAAAACTTGATTACCCTGGCAAAGCGACTTTCTAAATGCATGTCCCTCCCCAATTTGCAATAAAGCATCAGGTCGATCAGGCATGAATTTTGGATATTCAATTTGTGTAAGCCCATAATCATTCACCCATTTAAGACATGTTTGTTTGTCAGCTTGCATTCGTCTTTTCCATATTTTGGTATTAGGTAATTTGACCCAAAGGGCTCCTTCAGGAGTACTAAAATTTGCATAAGGATATTTATTTTTGCAAAACCCACCCCAATTTGGCACTGATCCACAATTTTCGCGGGCCAGCTGAATCAAACAGGATGTTTTTTCGGAATTGCAACTCATCATCCAAGGCCTGGGGCCAAAATATAAATATGGTGACCACAGCGACGTACCTGGATAAGTGTCCTGTTCTTTAAAATACACTGTGGCCAAATATTGACATTTAATCCAATAATTAAATGACATATTAAGGCAAGGCAGAACCCATTTTTTTTTTCCCATTTCCCAGCTTCGAAAGCCCCACCAGGTCCTGGCGAGATCACGAGTGCGAAATTCTTTCCAAGCCTGCAAAACACCTTTTACAGTATTATTCACAAGTAACCCTGAACAATTATGCACCCATTTTGTTCCTATCAATTTGTGATTGATGATTCAGTGTGGCTGTGCTTCTCTTACCTCTAAAAGAGGATTTCCCCAGCATTCCTCCACTGCTGTGGTTAAAAATCCACACCTTGCATTTTCCAAAATGCAATCTGCCAATCCGGCCATTATGCCTCTTGGCGAGCGGCGTGTAATTACCGCACCCTTGACTGAAGCTAGTTTGATAAAGGGCGGGATGTCGGCGATGTTCGCTGCCATTCTGATTCCCTGGTTATTTCCTGGCTTGAGCTGGATGTAGCTTTAAGCTGCTCCACGCCTTGAATTCCTTTTTTTTTCAGTCGGACCGTGTTTCTGTCAGGAATCCAAAGTTCCAGCTTTTCCAGCTCTTTCCTTGTGGGGATGGGGCCAGAATGGCCTATAGCTTGGTGTACAGCCGCAGCCACCTCCCGCACGGACTCGTCTGGAACCACCTATCCCTGCGGTGTTCTGCTCCAGTTTTCTGCTCCTACAACTATTAACCTTCTTTCTTGAACATATCGGTCCACTTCGTCATTTCCTTGCCAGTGGCTTCCTTCCCTAAGGTGTGCCTTTCGATGGACAACATCAATTTTTAATAAAAGTCTCATTTCAGCTATTTTCCTCCATAACTCACTGTGAGCTACCATCTTCCCTTTCACTCCCTCATAACAATTTTCTTCCCATATGGCTAGATCTTTTTTTGAGGGCTTGTGCATAATAAAAGCTATCGGTTATTACCTGCACATGACTTATGTGTCTTTTTATGACTTCCGACAGCCCTTCTAGCACTGCTGTTACTTCTCCTGCTTGTGCGCTTCCGGCAACTTTGCCGCGACTGCGACAAACCTCTCTCCCGTTCTGTTTGAGGATGAAGCCCCAGTGTGCTGCGGGCCAGCATACGCAGCTCTTCGAGGCTGCTGGCTATAAATGTCTCTTTGCTGGACAGGCTGGGGTGCCTTCGGGGTAGATTGACGCAGCTGGTCGCCCTCACGCCGGTTGTCAACCTCTTTCCTTCTCTCATTATAATGCTTTGTCAACCTGTCCCATTGTCTGATAGATTCTTCAATCCTCAAGACTGAACTCTCCGGTCCCATCTTCACAAACATAGCTTGGTTTGCTTTATCAGCTACAAGCATCCTCAGGACTTTGACGTACCTGTTTGGTGTTATAATCTGCTTCAACTTGTACCACACATTCATCAGGGTGACTCCCCTCTTGAGTTGTTCTTTGGCCCGGGTTACATATGTCTCTTCGTCTTCTTCGTCTTCATCAACCCATCGTTCATAAACTCCTTGTGCGGTTTCGTGGGACATCACTGGGTCGGAAATCACTAATTGCAACCACATCTATTTGGCTATTTCTCCTCCCGGGGCATCCTTGATCATGGGCCAAGTAGCATACAAATACTCTTTCACTGTTTCTTTTGGGTCTTTATCTCGAACCATGGCCTTCAAGGCCTTAAATGCTTGCATGTTTTTTTCCTGATCATCCAACGTAGCCAAATCATTTGGGGCCTGTGTTATTAACACAGGCTGTGCCGTGTTTTGCTGTTGCTGAGGAACAGTGACTGAGACAGGCAATGAGGAAGTTGCATATCCTGCTTGAGCGCCAGCAGGCCCCACTCCGGCCCCGTCTTGATTTATGACGTCATCCTGTTCTCTCAACTCTGTCTGAGCTTTGCAATAAGCCGCCTGTTTCACCAATTTAAGCAAAACATCATACAACACGGTCACAAAACCTTCTCTGAAATTTTTAGTCAACATTGTACAATTTACTAATGTACGATATGCGGGGGTCATCAACACATTAATTATCTCTCCATAACTCGTTTTCACAGTTAGGGATGCTTCTTCGCTGAGTTTGTCCAACCAAGCAGCAGGATAAGGATACTCTGTTTGACCTACTGACGGCACATACACACGCCTGTCATCCTTAGTCTGCAGGTAACCAACCCGGGTGTCCAGGGCTATCCTTTCCGAGGCCTTCAAAACGCTTAGAACTGGCTGCTGTTTTTTGGTCCCCTTGCGGATCGCTCCTTTTATTACTTTTGGCTGCTGAGCATGGTTAGGGCTGGTCGGGGGGGCAAATGACTCCAAGGACCCGAGGTCATCTCTCTCATCCTCAGGTGGCGCCCTCGGGCCGGTGTCCCCTTCATCCTCACTCTCTTCTTCTTCGCCGGATGAAGATGAAATTGGCGGAGCCATCAACTCAGCGTCTCTGTTTGTTTTCTTCAACGCTTTCCTACCCATGACCTCTTTGGTAACAGGGGTCGGAGGAGGCAACTCCCTATATGAGTCATCCACTCCCTGCGGCGAGGAGGCCGCTAAGCCCGGGTCTATCACATCATCCTGCATGCTATTTCTACCTGGTGATTTTTTTATCTCCGTTTGTTTTTCCCTACCTTCTCCAGGTAGCGAGGGCCTCCAAGGCGTGGTGGGAAGGCCGCTGGGGCCGAGTTGTTCATCATCTGACACCATCTCCTTGGCAACACTCACCAGTGAACCTGTGACAGAGGAAGGGTGGGGGCCGAAGGTTACATTTTGAGTGCTCATACCTTGTTCCGTCGCCGGTGACCCGGCTCCTTCAGGAGATTTCATCGGGCGAGGCTTCTGACGCTGTGATTTCTCCTCCAGTTGCAGCCTGGCCTCCTGCAAGGCTCGTGCAGTCCATCTCTCCATGGCCTCGGTCTCCCTCCTGTTATGCTGTTCTTGTGATATGGCCACCACGAACTCTGTATCTGGAAGCTGGGTGACAGGGGTCGCGATCTGCAGCCTAAAGGCCCCTAGGGCCACCGACTCGGCTATTGTCCACAACATTCTTCCTGATCTTATACCGTTTACATCGATCACGACACGCGTAGCTTCCTGATCAATAGCTCCATTTATAGCCCTCTCCAAAAGTTTCATCACATTTTTTATATATACTCTTTGATCTAATTCCGGAGTCCATTTTTGCCCTGGGCAATGAACTATCATGTAAAAGTTAGAACTTCCTCCACTTGTTATTCTGTATTCCCTTGCATCAGATACTTCCTCAATTGGAGCTTGGCTCCGTATGTCTCTTCTCTCTCTTTCATATTCTATTCCAGCTGATGATTTTAAACTCGCCCTGAATTTACTATTGTACGGCCTGAGTTTTACATCAGTGAGAACAATAAGAGCGCTTCCACCAATCTCCCACACATTTCCATGGAATTGACATAGCATTATACCATTTCCTACATTCACTTTTTTGGTGGTTTCATCCGGCAAAGGAATTAGCGGAGGCTGCAGCCGAAGAGGACTCATTTTTTGAGTTCGTGCTTTATGTCTCACTTCCTCTCTAGCCTGCCACTCACTTTCTTTGTTGTCATATTCTGTGTCTGTATCTTCCATCGTAATTCCTTCAGGTGTGAGTTCATAATCTGAATCAATTTCACTTCCACTTTCCAGTATATTTCCCTGTTTTCGATATACTGCTATTTCGGTTATTTGATCCAATAGTGGTTGATACTCTTTTAAGCGGGGCATAGCTCTCGTTTCACTAGGCTTTATCAACTTCCCTTCTATCTGGGCTGTTGCGGCGAGCATTTTTACCACCGGATCAAATTCTGGTTGGGTGCTGACCAATTGCACAACATTATATTCGCTGAATATTTCCACCCCCCATTTTAGCCATATTTCACCTTTTTCTTTTGTCTGTCCAACACTTGGATGTTTAACTACAGCAGTTAGCAAATATCCCTGTCCTGTGAGTTCAGCATAAAAAATGCCTTTATCCTGAATAGTATCTTCTATCAACCCTCCGAGTTTATCTGGGGGGATAGACGGGTTTAGACAGTTAATTGCTTCTCTTCTTTCATGATGCCAATTTCCTATACCTTGCCCATGAAGAAAAAGCCGTGTTTGAATATGAGGTTGTCCATGAACTGACTGTTGCAGTGCCTCAGGCCCTTCTTGACCCGAGGTCACTAAATTTTCACTGGATTCGCTTGGCCTTTGCATTCTGCTGCCTTACGATTTTACAATAGTTGTAGGTCGAAGCTATTTTTTCAGTTGCCTCCCTCTTGCGCATAGAGGGTCAGGGACTTACTATAGCCTCTGGTTACTCAATGCCTCTGGTTACAGAGTCACTTCTTCTCTACTAACAAAAGGGCTATTACTTTAGCTAACTTTTATTAGTAACTACTAGTGGTGGGATATTTCAATTAGGTTTCATACCTATTTCAACATTCCCCTTGATCAGCCTTTTTGGCGTATTTCTGAGCCCGCCTTGCCGTACTTTGGACCTGAGCAGTCAGCCCAAATAAACTGGTGTTATTTATATTCCCTAAGGTTTTCAAACAACCAAACAAATTTTTATTTGTTACTTTAAGACTGATCTCCACTATTTTTAGACCTATTCCAGTTGTAGCCTACAGCACAATTTCCCTCTTGGATATTTATGTTGCAGGTGCTGTTCCAGGAAACTCTATTCCTCACAGCCACTGTTTATATGTCTAATTAAGCTTATCTGACACTAAATTTATGTCCTTTCTGGGGTAGCGAGGTCCTGGGAAGTCAACCCCAGCTACTCCCCGTCCAGGTTCTTCCTACGGACATGAATCAATTAACTTTAATCAATCTCATGTCCCTGTTCGGGCGCCAAGTGTCTGATCCTGCTTACCTGGCCAACTCTCCGTTACAAAGGGTTAAGGCCCCCCTTTTATCTCCAACCGTAGTAACACGGGATTTACAGAGATGACGGGGACGCTTCAAGCTGGCGTCGAAAAGGATTCGTTTAGGTTCTCACCGCCCCAGTTTTAGAGTGTCAGCCCCGGCTTCCATTAGACTACACCCTTAACGAGTAACCTTTGATGATTTAAGGATATAAAATCTAATCACACTCTTTTTACAGCGGCTCCTTTCCTTATGATCGGTTGCACTTAGAATGACCTAAATATGTTTTACTGTCCTTGTTAGAACCGTAAGGGCTTGTTTTATTTGTTTATGTAAGCCGAAATAACCTTTCAGGAATTTTTGGGAACGCAGCCGACATGTAGATGGAACTATTATCTATTCAATAAGGTATCTCTAAGTATGACTCAAATAGTGAGAGAAAAGTGTTAAAGCAGGAAGGTGAAGGTTGGGTTTAAAAAATCAATGATTAATGTGACCACACACATGAAAACCCTAAACCACATCTTGTCTTTCTTGATTTATTACTTGATCAGTGTTCAAACCAATAGCAAAGCAAAATTTGTACAATAATGAATATATGTTGATTAATGACAAAAATTAATGAGTCACATCATAAATTCAAACAGAACAGAATCACATGTACTCACAAATTTGTTGCTCCTTACTCCAGACCATCAATTGAAGAAACAAGAAAAAATAAAAAGAAAAGAAAAATCAAAAACCAAAAAGGAGGGCAAAAGCTTTGAAAAAGAATTATTCCTTTGCTGGGTAGTCACGACAGGTAGCTATTCTGTGATGAACCACCTGGGCCTAATTATCCTTGAGCTAAACTAGTAGCTCAAAGAAAATAATTGAGGAAGTTTACCATTTACTACCCCGGCTGTTTAATTTAATAAAACTGATCAAAACAAGGGGAACTATTATCTTCTAACAGCCAATCAAGACAATGTGTCTACCACAAATTACTCTTATTTTGATTGTTAGAATTACTTCCTCATTTAGCATATAGGGGTAAATGGGGCGCAGAGACGAAAATGCCCTTCTCGACAGAGAGAGAGCCTCGATCTTTTTTGCACACCCGCCTCGTTTCGTCCCCGCCAATTTATAACCTCGGGATGCTGAACATAGCATGACTAAGCACAGATGAGTGTGTTCCAGTCAGTCCGTACCAAAGTTTGAACTGCTGAGTTCTAAATGTCTGGTGTTTACTTCCTCTTCTCAGTTCCTCTTAAAACTGCGACCTTAACAGCTTTGCAAAACCCATTTGTTGACATGGTCCAATTTTTTATGCAGACAAAACATTCATGACTTTAAAATAAACTGTACTTCCCATTTGTGAATAAAATCCCTTCAAAGCTTTTTACTCATAATGCCCCACACCAATACTGATTAATATGCACATAAAACTCAAACCACACTCAAATAAAATACATGTTATGTCAAAACCACGTTTCTTGCAATCTCATGGCGACATGTCAAAAAGGCCTTTACTCCCGCACTCCATTTAAGTATGTGCTTTGACATGTGAGCGTGTTGTGTGTGCAAAGTGTGTGCAATTGTGTTACCGTAAATGGATATGTGTATATGTGTTTTATGCTGGCTGCTGGCTCACAAGTATATTTACCATTTATGGGGCATGTTTAAACGCTAATGAAGTTGACAACCACACCAAAGACATTTCAGACTAGTGTTGTGTGACATACCAGATTTGTGTGACATAGCGATTATCTCAAACAATCATTGCATCGTTGCATTCATTTGTTAATACATGGCACAGGTTCACATTATACATGTTAGTGACATCATCTATGTTTTAACTTTTGGTGACATCCGCTCAGCCCTCAGCCCGTGTTACTCGTCAACGTATAACCGGCAATACTTCAGATGAAACATGCCAAAGAATGAAGACAATCTGATAAGTTTTGTAGAAAATATGAGGCCTATAAAAGGCCCCCAAAAAATGGCTACAAATAGCAAAGTAAATCAAAATGCCGGACTTCCTGTTTGGCTTAGCAATATGGTTCTAAAAGACTTTTTTGTACATCGTGGGCTCTTATGTATGCCTCCAAATTATCATAGCGCTAGGTGAAAGGTACAACCGGGAATGCTTCGTTAAAGAGGAGTTTTTTAGCTCAAAAAGTGATGCCCGGCCCTTGCGGGACTTCCTGTTGGGTTTAGCACAAAGCAGCAAGAGACTTTTTTGTACATCGTGGGCTGTTACATATGTCTACAAATTTTCGTAGCTCTAGCTGCTTCGTACAACTGAGAATTCTTCATTAAGAAGAATTTTTTTCCTTTGCAAACAAGTGCATGCCACGACAACAGCGTGCAGCGAAATAAAAAGCTTTCAATAACTTTTCATCTTCAACATCTTAAGATGAATCACACCAAGTTTGAAGATGATCGGATAAACTCTGTAAGAGGAGTTCGTTAAAATAGGACCCCTATGAAATGGCCAAAAAAATGGGAACACGTTCCAATGTAAATCAAAATGGTGGACTTTCTGTTAGGTTTAGCATATGGTTCAAAAAGAGTTTTTTGTACCTTGAGGGCTGTTACATATGTCTTTAAATTTTGGTAACTCTAGGTGAAACGTACAGCCGGGAATGCTTCATTAAGTAAGAATTTTGAAACTCAAAATTTGATGCCCCGCCTCTGGCGGACTTCCTGTTGGGTTTAGCATATGGCACCAACAGACTTTTTTGTAGGTCATAGTCTGTTACATATGTGTACCAATTTTCGTAGCTCTAGGTTAAACATACAACCGGCAATACTACGTTTAGTAAGAGTTTTGAAACTCTAAATTTGATGCCCCACCGCCGTCATATAGTATGTCGAAAACTTTAGATTTTTTACCATGGTGTTGTCCCAGGTCTTGAGATGGTACCTCCCAAGTTTGAAGTCAATTGGATTAACCGTGTAGGAGAAGCAGGCAAAAGTATGACCCCTGTAAATGTGCAAAAATTGGCCAAAATTGGACATTTAAATACTCATATCTCACTTCCTGTCTATTTTAGGGTACACACATCAAAGAGGTTTTTGTTCATCTGGATGTGCTACAGGTGCCACACAATTTTCATAGCCGTCGGACAATCGTAGCGGGCCAGGGATCTGTTTAACCTATGTAGGTGGCGCTATGGAGCCATTTTTCTGTTATCACCTATGGCGACTTTAAAATATCAAATTTTTCGCCAGGCCTGACGTGTGTGTAAA
This sequence comes from Festucalex cinctus, assembly GCF_051991245.1. NCBI lineage: Eukaryota > Metazoa > Chordata > Actinopteri > Syngnathiformes > Syngnathidae > Festucalex > Festucalex cinctus. The sequence goes on along the minus strand of NC_135430.1, from coordinate 793,181 downwards.
GTTTGGTGAGTTTTCGTTCACGTTTAGTGTCTCAAAAATGTGATTGTTTGCGGAAAAGAATAATAACAAAAAATAAAAAGAAGAATAATAAGAATTCCTTGAAAAACAATAGGGACCTCGCAGCGGTCGCTGCTCGGGCCCTAACTAGAGCTGCGAGCAGCTATAAAGGGCCCTCGCAACCCGGGCCACGTTGGGGTACTTGCACGTCGGGGTACTGTCACGTTGGGGTACTGTCAAATAGGACAAGGACCATCTAAAATGTTTTTGACAAGCCTTGTGTGTGCAAAGTTTAATCAAAACGCAAAATATGGTGCGCAATTCCCAAAATAAATTCAAAATGGCGGACTTCCTTTTAGGTTTAGCATACGGCTACAGAATACTTTTTGTAGGTCTTAAGCTAATAGGTATGCCTCCCAGTTTTCACAAATCTAGGTCAAGTCATCTTTAGTTGTGTATCGCTTGAATCATACAATTGGAAATGCTCAATAAAAATGCATAGAGGGCGCTATTGAGCACAACGTTGGGTTACTTGCACATCAGGGTACTGGTACGTTGGGGTACTGTTACATGGAACAAGGACCATTTAAAATGTTAGTTTTTTTCATGCCTTGTCTGTGCAAAGTTTAATGAAAAAGGCCAAAAATGATGTATAATTCCCAAAATAAAATCAAAATAGCGGACTTCCTCTTTGGTTTGGCAAATGGCTACATAATACTTTTTTGTAGGTCTAGCATAATCATACAATCGGAAATGCTTCATAAAAATGTCTAGAGGGCGCTATTTATTGCAAATTGCACAATAAATCTCTGAAAATTCATGTTCATGACAAGTCTGATGTGTTTGCAAAGTTTCATGAGTTTTCATGTGTATAAAAAAAAAGCAGCACTTGACAAACAATGCATTGCTATGGCAACAGCGTGTTACAAAATAAAAAACTTTCGATTAATTTGCATCTTAAACATCTTAAGATGAAACACACCAAGTTTGAAGACAGTCGGATAAATTTTGTAGGAGGGGTTCGTTAAAATATGACCCCTGAAAAAGGCCACAAAAAATGGCAACAAATCCCATCATAAATCAAAATGGCAGACTTCCTGTTTGGTTTAGCACATGGTTCCAAGAGACTTTTTTGTACATCATGGGCTCTTATGTATGCCTGCAAATTATCATAGCGCTAGGTGAAACGTACAACCGGGAATGCTTCGTTAAAGAGGAGTTTTTTAGCTCAAAATGTGATGCCCGGCCCCTGGGGGACTTCCTGTTGGGTTTAGCACATGGCACCAAGAGACTTTTTTGTACATCCTGGGCTGTTACATATGTCTACAATTTTTCGTCGCTCTAGCTGCTTCGTACAACTGGGAATGCTTCATTAAGAAGTATTTTTTTCCTTTGCAAAAAGTGCATGCCACGACAACAGCGTGTGACGAAATAAAAAACTTTCAATAACTTTTCATCTTCAACATCTTAAGATGAATCACACCAAGTTTGAAGATGATCGGATAAACACTGTAGGAGGAGTTCGTTAAAATAAGACCCCAATGAAATGGCCAAAAAAATGGCAACACGTTCCAAAATAAATCAAAATGATGGACTTCCTGTTAGAGGTGTGCAAAATTTCCGATTCTTAGATTATTCACGATTCGGCCGTGCAACAATCGAGAACGATTCACAAATGTCCAAATTCCGATTATATAAATATGCCAAGGGAAGCGAAACTAGCGAAAAGTACGCGGAACTGAAACGCAGTAGCGCGCGCGGTCTTCGGGACGCTTTTTGGGACGGACCGAGAGTACACATCCACAACTCACGCCTCGAGATTCAAAACAACAACAAGCATGGCTGAGCTGACCAACCCACCTCTTCGTGAGATCAGACCTGCTCCGAAAAGGCAAACAACTTCAGGCGGAAGTATCAGCTAGCTGGCTGCAGTGCGTCGGTTAGCGTTCTACAGGGCGCCGCGCAGTGATACGAACGAACGAACAGAAAAGTAGTGGCTGGCGGTAATGGCGTCTGACTTTATTCAGAAAAGAGTATTGTGGTGGAAATGTATCACGCTTTTGAAAACAAATAGTTTTTAGAAGAAAAACGCTTTATTTCCGAGACCCCAGCCAGCTTGCTGGACTATTTTCCTCTCGTCCAACGCCGAAGTCAGCGCTGATCGCACACACGGGAGGTGAGGATCAAATTGAGATTCATGTTAAAAAAGCCGAACGATCCCATTAATGTTTACACGTTCATGTTTACACAAGTTAAAAAGCAGAAAAGCACTTGAGGGTTTTTTTTTTTGTACCTCTGAGAAACTTTAATGTTTACATGTTCATCTTTACACAACTTAAAAAGCAGGAAAGCACTTTTTTTTTTAAGGCATTTGTATTGAAGTAGTAGTTCACATTGTCTTTCATTTATACCTCAGTGCACTTTTGAGTGGATAAAAATAATATATTTTTGCTCAATGCTATGTTTTATTCTGTTGAAGACTGAATATACTTAAAAGCTGTTGTTACAGAATGAGGACTTGAGTATTTTATTTACTGTTTTGAACTGTTAACTTGATACTGAAATAGTAGTTTATTTAGGCCTGAGAGGACTTTTGTACTATTTTTGTAACTAATGTACGAAACATTAAAAGCGCCAAAATACATTGTTTTTTTTCTGCTGCCTGGGGGGAAATCAATAATCGTTTTATAATCGAATCGTCGCCTCTGAATCGTAATCGCAATCGAATCGTGAGGTGCCCCAAGATTCCCACCTCTACTTCCTGTTAGGTTTAGCATATGGTTCAAAAAGAGTTTTTTGTACCTCGAGGGCTGTTATATACCTCTACAAATTTTGGTAACTCTATGTGAAACGTACAGCCGGGTATGCTTTGTTAAAGAGGAGTTTTTTAGCTCAAAATGTGATGCCCGGCCCCTGGGGGACTTCCTGTTGGGTTTAGCACAGGGCACCAAGAGACTTTTTTTGTACATCTTGGGCTGTTACATATGTCTACAAATTTTCGTAGCTCTAGCTGCTTCGTACAAACGGGAATGCTTCTTTAAGGATATATTTTTTCCTTTAAAAACAGTGCATGCCATGACAACAGCGTGCGACGAAATACAAAGCTTTCAATAACTTTTCATCTTCAACATCTTAAGATGAATCACACCAAGTTTGAAGATGATCGGTTAAACACTGTAGGAGGAGTTCGTTAAAATAAGACCCCAATGAAATGGCCAAAAAAATGGCAACACGTTCCAAAATAAATCAAAATGGTGGACTTCCTGTTAGGTTTAGCATATGGTTCAAAAAGAGTTTTTTGTACCTCGAGGGCTGTTATATACCTCTACAAATGTTGGTAACTCTATGTGAAACGTACAGCCGGGTATGCTTTGTTAAAGAGGAGTTTTTTAGCTCAAAATGTGATGCCCGGCCCCTGGGGGACTTCCTGTTGGGTTTAGCACAGGGCACCAAGAGACTTTTTTGTACATCTTGGGCTGTTACATATGTCTACAAATTTTCGTAGCTCTAGCTGCTTCGTACAAATGGGAATACTTCTTTAAGGATATTTTTTTTCCTTTAAAAACAGTGCATGCCATGACAACAGCGTGCGACGAAATACAAAGCTTTCAATAACTTTTCATCTTCAACATCTTAAGATGAATCACACCAAGTTTGAAGATGATCGGATAAACACTGTAGGAGGAGTTCGTTAAAATAAGACCCCAATGAAATGGCCAAAAAAATGGCAACACGTTCCAAAATAAATCAAAATGGTGGACTTCCTGTTAGGTTTAGCATATGGTTCAAAAAGAGTTTTTTGTACCTCGAGGGCTGTTATATACCTCTACAAATGTTGGTAACTCTATGTGAAACGTACAGCCGGGTATGCTTTGTTAAAGAGGAGTTTTTTAGCTCAAAATGTGATGCCCGGCCCCTGGGGGACTTCCTGTTGGGTTTAGCACAGGGCACCAAGAGACTTTTTTGTACATCTTGGGCTGTTACATATGTCTACAAATTTTCGTAGCTCTAGCTGCTTCGTACAAATGGGAATGCTTCTTTAAGGATATTTTTTTTCCTTTAAAAACAGTGCATGCCATGACAACAGCGTGCTACGAAATACAAAGCTTTCAATAACTTTTCATCTTCAACATCTTAAGATGAATCACACCAAGTTTGAAGATGATCGGATAAACACTGTAGGAGGAGTTCGTTAAAATAAGACCCCAATGAAATGGCCAAAAAAATGGCAACACGTTCCAAAATAAATCAAAATGGTGGACTTCCTGTTAGGTTTAGCATATGGTTCAAAAAGAGTTTTTTGTAGGTCATAGCCTGTTACATATGTGTACCAATTTTCGTAGCTCTGGATTAAACGTACAACCGGCAATGCTTCGTGAAGTAAGAATTTTTAAACTCTAAATTTGATGCGCCGCCGCCGTCATATAGTATATCAAAAACTTTTCATTTTTCACAATGATGTTGTCCCAGGTGTTGAGATGGTACATCCCAAGTTTGAAGTCAATTGGGTTAACCGTGTAGGAGAAGCGGGCAAAAGTATGACCCCTGTAAATGTGCAAAAATTGGACATTTAAATACTCATACCTCACTCTGTCTATTTTAGGGTACACACTTCAAAGAGGTTTTTGTTCATTGGGATGTGCTACAGGTGCCACACAATTTTCATAGCCGTCGGACAATCGTAGCGGGACAGGGATCCGTTTAACCTATGTAGGGGGCGCTAAGGAGCCATTTTTCTGTTATCATGTATGGCGACTTTAAAATATCAAATTTTTCGCCAGGCCTGATGTGCGTGTAAAGTTTGGTGAGTTTTCGGTCACGTTTAGTGTCTCAAAAATGCGATTGTTTGCGGAGAAGAATAATAAGAAGAATAACTAGAGCTGCGAGCAGCTATAAAGGGCCCTCGCAACCTGGGCCACGTTGGGGTACTTGCACGTCGGGGTACTGGCATGTTGGGGTACTGTTTCATAGGAAACCGTCTAAATTGTAAATGTTTTTGCCATGCTTTGTGCTTGCAAAGTTTCATGGAAAGGCCAAAGATGATGCACAATTAACAAAATAAAATCACAATGGTTTGGCACATGGCTATAGAATAATTTTTGTAGGTATTAGACTGATAGGTGTGCCTCCAAATATTCACACATCTAGCTGAATCATATAATCGGAAATACTTCATAAAAATGTCTAGAGGGCGCTATTGAGCCATTTATTACAAATTGCACAACAAATCTCTAAAATATTCATGTTCTTGAGAGGTCTGATCTGTGTGCAAAGTTTTGAGTTTTCGCTCATGTTTAGACTTTCAAAAAAAAAAGTATTTTTCTTTGCAAACAATGCATCGCTAGAGCAAAGGCGTGACAAACAATTTCAATAACTTCATCTTAAATATCTTCAGATGAAACACGCCAAAGAATGAAGACGATCTGATAAGTTTTGTAGAAAATATGAGGCCTATAAAAGGCCCCAAAAAATGGCTACAAATAGCAAAGTAAATCAAAATGGCAGACTTCCTGTTTGGTTTAGCATATGGCTTTAGAAACTTTTTTGTCAGTCTTAGGCTGATAGGTATCCCAATTTTTACAAATCTAGCTGAATCATACATTTCCAAAAGCTTCATAAAAATATCTATAAGGCGCTATTGAGCCATTTATTGCAAATTGCACAAGAAATCTCTAAAATATTCATGTTTATGACAAGTCTGATGTGTGTGTAAAGTTCCATGAGTTTTCGCTCATTTAGACAAAAAAAAAAAAAAAGCAGCATTTTACTTGGCAAATAATGCATCGCTATGGCAACGGCTTGCGACAAAATAAAAAAAACTTTCGATAACTTTGCATCTTAAACATCTTAAGATGAAACACACCAAGTTGGAAGACAGTCGGATAAATTTCGTAGGAGTTCGTTAAAATGTGACCCCTAAAAAAGGCCTAAATCAAAATGCCGGACTTCCTGTTTGGTTTAGCACATGGTTCCAAGAGACTTTTTTGTACATCGTGGGCTCTTATGTATGCCTGCAAATTATCATAGCGCTAGGTGAAACGTACAACCGGGAATGCTTCGTTAAAGAGGAGTTTTTTTAGCTCAAAATGTGATGCCCGGCCCCTGGGGGACTTCCTGTTGCGTTTAGCACATGGCACCAAGAGACATTTTTGTACATCCTGGGCTGTTACATATGTCTACAATTTTTCGTCGCTCTAGCTGCTTCGTACAACTGGGAATGCTTCATTAAGAAGGATTTTTTTCCTTTGCAAAAGGTGCATGCCACGATAACAGCGTGTGACGAAATAAAAAACTTTCAATAACTTTTCATTTTCAACATCTTAAGATGAATCACACCAAGTTTGAAGATGATCGGATAAACTCTGTAGGAGGAGTTTGTTAAAATATGACCCCTATGAAATGGCCAAAAAAAATGGCAACACATTCCAAAGTAAATCAAAATGGCGGACGTCCTGTTAGGTTTAGCATATGGTTCAAAAAGAGTTTTTTGTACCTCGAGGGCTGTTGTATACCTCTACAAATTTTGGTAACTCTAGGTGAAACGTACAGCCGGGTATGCTTTGTTAAAGAGGAGTTTTTTTAGCTCAAAATGTGATGCCCGGCCCCTGGGGGACTTCCTGTTGGGTTTAGCACAGGGCACCAAGAGACTTTTTTTGTACATCTTGGGCTGTTACATATATCTACAAATTTTCGTAGCTCTAGCTGCTTCGTACAACTGGCAATGCTTCTTTAAGGATATTTTTTTTCCTTTGCAAACAGTGCATGCCATGACAACAGCGTGCGACGAAATACAAAGCTTTCAATAACTTTTCATCTTCAACATCTTAAGATGAATCACACCAAGTTTGAAGATGATCGGATAAACACTGTAGGAGGAGTTCGTTAAAATAAGGCCCCAATGAAATGGCCAAAAAAATGGCAACACGTTCTAAAATAAATCAAAATGGTGGACTTCCTGTTAGGTTTAGCATATGGTTCAAAAAGAGTTTTTTGTAGGTCATAGTCTGTTACATATGTGTACCAATTTTCGTAGCTCTAGATTAAACGTACTACCGGCAATGCCTCGTGAAGTAAGAATTTTTAAACTCTAAATTTGATGCGACGCCGCCGTCATATAGTATATCAAAAACTTTTCATTTTTCACAATGATGTTGTCCCAGGTGTTGAGATGGTACATCCCAAGTTTGAAGTCAATCGGGTTAACCGTGTAGGAGAAGCGGGCAAAAGTATGACCCCTGTAAATGTGCAAAAATTGGACATTTAAATACTCATACCTCACTTTCTGTCTATTTTAGGGTACACACTTCAAAGAGGTTTTTGTTCATTGGGATGTGCTACAGGTGCCACACAATTTTCATAGCCGTCGGACAATCGTAGCGGGACAGGGATCCGTTTAACCTATGTAGGGGGCGCTAAGGAGCCATTTTTCTGTTATCATGTATGGCGACTTTAAAATATCAAATTTTTCGCCAGGCCTGATGTGCGTGTAAAGTTTGGTGTTTTCGGTCACGTTTAGTGTCTCAAAAATGTGATCGTTTGCGGAGAAGAATAATAATAAGAATAATAATAATAACTAGAGCTGCGAGCAGCTATAAAGGGCCCTCGCAACCCGGGCCACGTTGGGGTATTTGCATGTCGGGGTACTGGCATATTGGGGTACTGTTTCATAGGAAACCGTCTAAATTGTAAATGTTTTAGACATGCTTTGTGTTTGCAAAGTTTCATGGAAGGCCAAAAATGATGCACAATTTAAAATCAAAATGGATTGGCACATACGCTATAGAATACTTTTTGGAGGTATTAGGCTGATAGGTATGCCTCCCAATATTCACACATCTAGCTGAACCATATAATCGGATATACTTCATAAAACTATCTAGACGACGCTATTGAGCCATATATTACAAATTGCACAACAAATTATAAAATATTCATGTTCATGAGAGATCTGATCTGTGTGCAGTTTTGTGAGTTTTTCCCCGTGTTTAGACTCTCAAAAAAACATTCTTTGCAAACAATGCATCCCTAAAGCAAAGGCATGTGACAAAATAAAAAATTTCAATAACTTTTCATCTTAAATATCTTAAGATGAAACATGCCAAAGAATGAAGACGATGTGATAAGTTTTGCAGAAAATATGACCCCTATAAAAGGCCCCAAAAAGTGGCTACAAATACCAAAGTAAATCAAAATGTCAGACTTCCTGTTTGGTTTAACATATGGTTCCAAGAGACCTTTTTTGTACATCGTGGGCTCTTATGTATGCCTCCAAATTATCAAGAAAAGAAGTTGGGTTTAGCACTTGACACCAAGAGACTTTTTTTAAACATCGTGGGCTGTTACATATGTCTACAAATTTTCGTAGAATACTTTTTGGAGGTATTAGGCTGATAGGTATGCCTCCCAATATTCACACATCTAGCTGAATCATATAAAAAACATTTTTCTTTGCAAACAATGCATCGCTACAGCAAAGGCGTGCAACAAAATAAAAAATTTAAATAACTTTTCATCTTAAATATCTTAAGATGAAACGCGCCAAAGAATATATGACGCCTATAAAAGGCCCCAAAAATGGCAACAAATACCAAAGTTAATCAAAATGGCAGACTTCCTGTTTGGTTTAGCATATGGCTTTAGAAACTTTTTTGTAAGTCTTAGGCTGATCTCCCAATATTCACACATCTAGCTGAATCATATAAAAAACATTTTTCTTTTCAAACAATGCATCGCTACAGCAAAGGCGTGCGACAAAATAAAAAATTTCAATAACTTTTCATCTTAAATATCTTAAGATGAAACGTACCAAAGAATATATGACGCCTATAAAAGGCCCCAAAAATGGCATCAAATATCAAAGTTAATCAAAATGGCAGACTTCCTGTTTGGTTTAGCATATGGCTTTAGAAACTTTTTTGTAAGTCTTAGGCTGATAGGTATCCAAATTTTTTCACATCTAGCTGAATCATACATTTCCAAAAGCTTCATAAAAATGTCGAGATGGCGCTATTGAGCCATTTATTGAAAATTGCAGAAAAACTCTCTAAAATGTACATTTTTTATGGCAAGTTTGATGTGTGTGCAAAGTTTCATGAGTTTTCGCATGTTTAGAAAAAAAAAAAAAAAAAAGCAGCATTTTACTTGGCAAACAATGCACCGCTATGGCAACGGCGTGCGACAAAATAAAACACTTTCGATAACTTTGCATCTTAAACATCTTAAGATGAAGCACACCAAGTTTGAAGACAGTCGGATAAATTTTGTAGGAGGAGTTCGTTAAAGTATGACCCCTAAAAAAGGCCACAAAAAAATGGCTACAAATCCCAACGTAAATCAAAATGGCGGACTTCCTGTTTGGTTTAGCACATGGTTCCAAGAGACTTTTTTTGTACATCGTGGGCTCTTATGTATGCCTCTAAATTATCATAGCGCAAGGTGAAACGTACAACTGGGAATGCTTTGTTAAAGAGGAGTTTTTTAGCTCAAAATGTGATGCCCGGCCCCTGGGGGACTTCCTGTTGGGTTTAGCACATGGCACCAAGAGACTTTTTTGTACATCTTGGGCTGTTACATATGTCTACAAATTTTCGTAGCTCTAGCTGCTTCGTACAAATGGGAATGCTCCTTTAAGGATATTTTTTTTCCTTTAAAAACAGTGCATGCCATGACAACAGCGTGGGACGAAATACAAAGCTTTCAATAACTTTTCATCTTCAACATCTTAAGATGAATCACACCGAGTTTGAAGATGATCGGATAAACACTGTAGGAGGAGTTCGTTAAAATAAGACCCCAATGAAATGGCCAAAAAAATGGCAACACGTTCCAAAATAAATCAAAATGGTGGACTTCCTGTTAAGTTTAGCATATGGTTCAAAAAGAGTTTTTTGTAGGTCATAGCCTGTTACATATGTGTACCAATTTTCGTAGCTCTAGATTAAACGTACAACCGGCAATGCTTCGTGAAGTAAGAATTTTTAAACTCTAAATTTGATGCGCCGCCGCCGTCATATAGTATACCAAAAACTTTTCATTTTTCACAATGATGTTGTCCCAGGTGTTGAGATGGTACATCCCAAGTTTGAAGTCAATCGGGTTAACCGTGTAGGAGAAGCGGGCAAAAGTATGACCCTTGTAAATGTGCAAAAATTGGCAAAAATTGGACATTTAAATGCTCATACCTCACTTTCTGTCTATTTTAGGGTACACACTTCAAAGAGGTTTTTGTTCATTAGGATGTGCTACAGATGCCACACAATTTTCATAGCCGTCGGACAATCGTAGCGGGACAGGGATCCGTTTAACCTATGTAGGGGGCGCTAAGGAGCCATTTTTCTGTTATCATGTATGGCGACTTTAAAATATCAAATTTTTCGCCAGGCCTGATGTGCGTGTAAAGTTTGGTGAGTTTTCGTTCACGTTTAGTGTCTCAAAAATGCGATTGTTGGCGGAGAAGAAAAAGAAGAATAACTAGAGCTGCGAGCAGCTATAAAGATCCCTCGCAACCCGGGCCACGTTGGGGTATTTGCACGTTGGGGTACTGGCATGTTGGGGTACTGTCAAATAGGAAACCATCTAAATTGTAAACGTTTTTGCCATGCTTTGTGTTTTTAAAGTTTCATGGAAAGGCCAAAAACTATGCACAATTAACAAAATAAAATCAAAATGGATTGGCACATGGCTATATAGAATACTTTTTGAATATATTCGGCATGCCTGCCAAAATTCACACATCTAGCTGAATCATATAATCGGAAAGACTTCATAAAAATGTCTAGAGGGCGCTATTGAGCCATTTATTACAAATTGCACAACAAATCTCTAAATAAAATATTCATGTTCCAGACAGGTCTGGTGTGTGTGCAAAGTTTTGTGAGTTTTCACCCATATTTAGACTCTCAAAAAAGCATTTTTCTTCACAAACAATGCATGGCTACAGCAAAGGCGTGTGACAAAATAAAAAAATTCAATAACTTTTCATCTTAAATATCTTAAGATGAAACACGGCAAAGAATGAAGACGATCTGATAAGTTCTGTTGAAAATATGACCCCTATAAAAGGCCCCAAAAAATGGCTACAAATACCAAAGTAAATCAAAATTGCAGACTTCCTTTTTGATTCAGCATATGGCTTTAGGAACCTTTTTGTAAGTCTTAGGCTGATAGGTATCCCAATTTTTACAAATCTAGCTGAATCATAAAACACAAAACATTTGCAAAAGCTTCATAAGAATGTCTAGAGGACGCTATTGAACCATTTATTGCAAATTGAATAAGAAATCTCTAAAATATTCATGCTGATGACAAGCCTGATGTGTGTGTAAAGTTTCATGAGTTTTTGCACATGTTTAGACCCCCCCAAAAAAAGCAGCATTTTACTTGGCAAACAATGCATCGCCATGACAACGGCGTGCGACAAAATCAATAACTTTCGATAACTTTGCATCTTAAACATCTTAAGATGAAGCACACCAAGTTTAAAGACAGTCGGATAAATTTTGTAGGAGGAGTTCGTTAAAATATGACCCCTAAAAAAGGCCACAAAAAATGGCTACAAATCCCAACGTAAATCAAAATGGTGGACTTCCTGATTGGTTTAGCATATGGCTCCAAGAGACTTTTTTGTACATCCTGAGCTCTTATGTTTGCCTGCAAATTATCATAGCTTTAGGTGAAACGTACAACCAGGAATGCTTTGTCTGTTTAATCAAAACGCAAAATATGGTGTGCAATTCCCATGCATTGCTATGGCAACAGCGTGTGACAAAATAAAAAACTTTAGATTACTTTGCATCTTAAACATCTTAAGATGAAACATACCAAGTTTGAAGACAGTCGGATAAATTTTGTAGGAGGGGTTCGTTAAAATATGACCCCTGAAAAAGGCCACAAAAAATGGCAACAAATCCCATCATAAATCAAAATGGCGGACTTCCTGTTTGGTTTAGCACATGGTTCCAAGAGACTTTTTTGTACATCGTGGGCTCTTATGTATGCCTGCAAATTATCATAGCGCTAGGTGAAACGTACAACCGGGAATGCTTCGTTAAAGAGGAATTTTTTAGCTCAAAATGTGATGCCCGGCCCCTGGGGGACTTCCTGTTGCGTTTAGCACATGGCACCAAGAGACATTTTTGTACATCCTGGGCTGTTACATATGTCTACAATTTTTCGTCGCTCTAGCTGCTTCGTACAACTGGGAATGCTTCATTAAGAAGGATTTTTTTCCTTTGCAAAAAGTGCATGCCACGATAACAGCGTGTGACGAAATAAAAAACTTTCAATAACTTTTCATTTTCAACATCTTAAGATGAATCACACCAAGTTTGAAGATGATCGGATAAACTCTGTAGGAGCAGTTTGTTAAAATATGACTCCTATGAAATGGCCAAAAAAAAATGGCAACACATTCCAAAGTAAATCAAAATGGCGGACGTCCTGTTAGGTTTAGCATATGGTTCAAAAAGAGTTTTTTGTACCTCGAGGGCTGTTACATACCTCTACAAATTTTGGTAACTCTAGGTGAAACGTACAGCCGGGTATGCTTTGTTAAAGAGGAGTTTTTTTTAGCTCAAAATGTGATGCCCGGCCCCTGGGGGACTTCCTGTTGGGTTTAGCACAGGGCACCAAGAGACTTTTTTGTACATCTTGGGCTGTTACATATGTCTACAAATTTTCGTAGCTCTAGCTGCTTCGTACAACTGGCAATGCTTCTTTAAGGATACTTTTTTTCCTTTGCAAACAGTGCATGCCATGACAACAGCGTGCGACGAAATACAAAGCTTTCAATAACTTTTCATCTTCAACATCTTAAGATGAATCACACCAAGTTTGAAGATGATCGGATAAACACTGTAGGAGGAGTTCGTTAAAATAAGACCCCAATGAAATGGCCAAAAAAATGGCAACACGTTCCAAAATAAATCAAAATGGTGGACTTCCTGTTAGGTTTAGCATATGGTTCAAAAAGAGTTTTTTGTAGGTCATAGTCTGTTACATATGTGTACCAATTTTCGTAGCTCTAGATTAAACGTACAACCGGCAATGCCTCGTGAAGTAAGAATTTTTAAACTCTAAATTTGATGCGCCGCCGCTGTCATATAGTATATCAAAAACTTTTCATTTTTCACAATGATGTTGTCCCAGGTGTTGAGATGGTACATCCCAAGTTTGAAGTCAATCGGGTTAACCGTGTAGGAGAAGCGGGCAAAAGTATGACCCCTGTAAATATGCAAAACTGGGCCAAAATTGGACATTTAAATACTCATACCTCACTTTCTGTCTATTTTAGGGTACACACTTCAAAGAGGTTTTTGTTCATTGGGATGTGCTACAGGTGCCACACAATTTTCATAGCCGTCGGACAATCGTAGCAGGACAGGGATCCGTTTAACCTATGTAGGGGGCGCTAAGGAGCCATTTTTCTGTTATCATGTATGGCGACTTTAAAATATCAAATTTTTCGCCAGGCCTGATGTGCGTGTAAAGTTTGGTGAGTTTTCGGTCACGTTTAGTGTCTCAAAAATGCGATTGTTTGCGGAGAAGAATAATAATAAGAATAATAATAAGAAGAATTCCTACAAAAACAATAGGGCCTCGCAGCGGCACCGCCGCCGCCGCTGCTCGGGCCCTAATAATAATAAGAATTCCTACAAAAACAATAGGGCCTCGCAGCGGCACCGCCGCCGCCGCTGCTCGGGCCCTAATAATAAGAATTCCTTGAAAAACAATAGGGACCTCGCAGCGGTCGCTGCTCGGGCCCTAATAAAAAGAAGAAGAATAAAGGGCCCTCGCAACCTGGGCCACGTTGGGGTACTTGCACGTCGGGGTACTGACATGTTGGGGTACTGTTTCATAGGAAACCGTCTAAATTGTAAATGTTTTTGCCATGCTTTGTGCTTGCAAAGTTTCATGGAAAGGCCAAAAATGATGCACAATTAACAAAATAAAATCAAAATGGTTTGGCACATGGCTATAAAATATTTTTTGTAGGTATTAGACTGATAGGTTTGCCTCCAAATATTCACACATCTAGCTGAATCATATAATCGGAAATACTTCATAAAAATGTCTAGAGGGCGCTATTGAGCCATTTATTACAAATTGCACAACAAATCTAAAAAATATTCATGTTCTTGAGAGGTCTGATCTGTGTGCAAAGTTTTGAGTTTTCGCTCGTTTAGACAAAAAAAAAAAAGCAGCATTTTACTTGGCAAATAATGCATCGCTATGGCAACGGCTTGCGACAAAATAAAAAAAACTTTCGATAACTTTGCATCTTAAACATCTTAAGATGAAACACACCAAGTTGGAAGACAGTCGGATAAATTTCGTAGGAGTTCGTTAAAATGTGACCCCTAAAAAAGGCGTAAATCAAAATGCCGGACTTCCTGTTTGGTTTAGCATATGGTTCTAAGAGACTTTTTTGTACATCGTGGGCTCTTATGTATGCCTCCAAATTATCATAGCGCTAGGTGAAACGTACAACCGGGAATGCTTCGTTAAAGAGGAGTTTTTTAGCTCAAAATGTGATGCCCGGCCCCTGCGAGACTTCCTGTTGGGTTTAGCACAAAGCAGCAAGAGATTTTTGTTGTACATCGTGGGCTGTTACATATGTCTACAAATTTTCGTAGCTCTAGCTGCTTCGTACAACTGAGAATTCTTCATTAAGAAGAATTTTTTTCCTTTGCAAACAAGTGCATGCCACGACAACAGCGTGCGGCGAAATAAAAAGCTTTCAATAACTTTTTATCTTCAACATCTTAAGATGAATCACACCAAGTTTGAAGATGATCGGATAAACTCTGTAGGAGGAGTTCGTTAAAATAGGACCCCTATGAAATGGCCAAAAAAATGGCAACACGTTCCAAAGTAAATCAAAATGGCGGACTTCCTGTTAGGTTTAGCACATGGTTCAAAAAGAGTTTTTTGTACCTTGAGGGCTGTTACATATGTCTTCAAATTTTGGTAACTCTAGGTGAAACGTACAGCCGGGAATGCCTCATTAAGTAAGAATTTTGAAACTCAAAATTTGATGCCCCGCCTCTGGCGGACTTCCTGTTGGGTTTAGCATATGGCACCAACAGACTTTTTTGTAGATCATAGTCTGTTACATATGTGTACCAATTTTCGTAGCTCAAGGTACAACTGGCAATGCTTCGTTAAGTAAGAATTTTGAAACTGTAAATTTGATGCCCCGCCACCGTCATATAGTATGTCAAAAACTTTTGATTTTTTACCATGATGTTGTCCCAGGTGTTGAGATGGTACAGCCCAAGTTTGAAGTCAATCGGGTTAACCGTGTAGGAGAAGCGGGCAAAAGTATCACCCCTGTAAATGTGCAAAAATTGGCCAAAATTGGACATTTAAATACTCATATCTCACTTCCTGTCTATTTTAGGGTACACAGATCAAAGAGGTTTTTGTTCCTCTGGATATGCTACAGGTGCCACACAATTTTCATAGCCGTAGGACAATCGTAGCGGGACAGGGATCCGTTTAAGCTATGTAGGTGGCGCTACAGAGCCATTTTTCTGTTATCATGTATGGCGACTTTAAAATATAAAATTTTTCGCCAGGCCCGATCTGCGTGTAAAGTTTGGTGAGTTTTCGTTCACGTTTAGTGTCTCAAAAATGTGATTGTTTGCGGAAAAGAATAATAACAAACTAGAGCTGCGAGCAGCTATAAAGGGCCCTCGCAGCCCGGGCCACGTTGGAGTCCTTGCACGTTGGGGTACTTGCACGTTAGGGTACTGGCACGTTGGGGTACTGGCACGTTGGGGTACTGGCATATTGGAAGCAAAATTTCTTTGAAAATGGCATAATAAACGTTTACATGTAGAATATTTTTTTTGCCAGTGTGTGTCAAGCTCAACGGGTTTTGGGGATTGTTAAGACCTGCAAAAATCTGCGTCCTTTTTTATTTTTAGGCAATGAGTTGCCCTGATTGGTATTTTTTGTAAAAGTGTATATAACATCATCGCTCGTTGTACTCATTGCACAATGTTACTTTTATTGTCCAAAGGGGCAATCAAAAATGAATAAAACAAAATGGAAACGTACATACGTTTGGATCGGTGTGAAGCCAGTGAACAATTTGAGTGGTGGAAACTAAAAGAATATTCATAAATGACTTAGTCATCACACTTAGAATGAGTTTACATTTTTTGTACAAAATACCGTATGTGGGTTGTTTTTTTTTATATAAGCCTCAAGGGCTAGGTGGCGCTGTATTTATAACTGAATGTTGTCATCGAGATACCTTCAGGCCTTGATTATAAGCATACATGTCAAGTGTGGGATTTTTTTTGGAGCATGTACCGTGGAGTCATTAAGCATATCCTTCATTCACGATATTGCTTTTAATGTCCACAGAGGCTATCAAAAATAAATAAAAATATATATATGTTTGGATAAGTCTGATGCCAGTGAACATTTTGAGTGGTGAAAACTAAAAGAATATTCATAAATGACTTAGTTATCACACTTAGAATGAGTTTACATTTTTTGTACAAAATACCGTATGTGGGGTAATTTTTTTTTATGCCTCAAGGGCTATGTGGCGCTGCATATATAACTGAATGTTGTCATAGAGATAGCTTCAGGCCTTGACGATAAACATACATGTCAAGTTTGGGATTTTTTGGAGCATGTACCGGGGAGTTATTAAGCATATCCTTTTTCAGTGCGAAACACAAATTTTGATGCCCCGCCTTCATCATATAGTATTTCGAAAGGTCAAGATTTTTCCCCCTGTCGTTGGCTCAGGTCTTGACATGGTCCAGGTCAAGTCTTAACTCAGTCAGATGAAACGTGTAGGAGAAGTGGGCAAAGGTCTGCCCCCTGTGAATGTGCAAAAATTGTCAAAAATGGGACATTAAAAAATTCGTAGCTCACTTCCTGTTCATTTTAGCATATGGGTCCAAGAGACTTTTTTTGTAGGTCTTGGGCTCCCTCATACACCTAAAAATATTCGTCGTTCTTGCTTAAACGTACAACCGGGGCTGCTTCGTTAAAAACTTCTAGGGGGCGCTATTGAGTCATTTTTGTAAAAATAGCACAATCAACAATAAAATATTGCTCATTTTACCAGGCCAGATGTGTGTGCCAAGTTTCATGAGTTTCTGTGCATGTTTAGACCCTCAAAACTGGCGTTGTTTTCTTGGCGAACAGCGCTTAGCCACACCCACAGCAATTCGCGAAAACTCACAAACTTCGTGTTGTGACATCATGAAGGCCGAAACCCTCATCTGAGCAAATATGAGGTAGGTCCAGTTAACGTGTTTGGAGAAAAACATTGAAGAAAAATCGTAAGAAAAAAATTGCCACTAGGTGGCGCTATCAGTTAGATGAAATATAAGTCAGTAGATGTCTTTAGGGCTGGACTCTCATCAAATGTGTGAAATTTTGAGAAGATAGGATCATCTCGGTCAAGTTAATGCAGCTTTTATTTTCACGAAAAATCTTCAGACTTTGCGTCACCGTAGCGGCCACGCCCTTTGGCGAAAAGTTACAATATTCGGTGTGGGGCATGATCAACATCTTAAGGCTTTTCTGACCAATTTTCAAATGGATCCCTTCAACAAGCTCAGCACAGTAGCTAAAAACGTAAAGTATGACATTTATTGTAACCACTAGGTGGCGCTATATGTATAACTGAATTTTATCATATAGATGTTTTCAGGCCGTGACTATTACGTTGCCTGAGAAGTTTGAGATTTTTTGGAGCTTGAACATGGGAGTTATTAAGCATTTGCTCTTTCTGGACAAATGAAATTTTAAAGGCAATATTTGATGCCTGAATTTTGTCATAGAGATAGCTTCAGTCCTTGACGATAAACATACATGTCAAGTTTGGGATTTTTTGAAGCATGTACCTGGGAGTTATTCAGCATAGCCTTCATTCACGATATTGCTTTTAATGTCCATAGAGGCTATCAAAAATACATAAAACTAAATAACAAAAATATGTGTGTTTGGTTAGGTCTGATGCCAGTGAATATTTTGAGTGGTGGAAAGTAAAAGAATATTCCTAAATGACTTAGTTGTCACACATAGAATGAGTTTTCCTTTTTTGTACAAAATACCGTAAGTGGGGTATTTTTTTTTCATGCCTCAAGGGCTAGGTGGCGCTGCATATATAACTGAATGTTGTCATAGAGATACCTTCAGGCCTTGACAATAAACATACATGTCAAGTTTGGGATTTTTTGGAGCATGTATTGGGGAGTTATTAAGCATATCCTTTTTCAGTGCGAAACACAAATTTTGATGCCCCGCCCTCATCATATAGTATTTCCAAAAGTCAAGAATTTTCCGTCTGTTGTTGGCTCAGGTCTTGGCATGGTCCAGGTCAAGTCATAAGTCAGTCGGATAAAACGTGTAGGAGAAGTGGGCAAAAGTATGCCCCCTGAAAATGTGCAAAAATCGTCAAAAATGGGACATTCAAAAATTCGTAGCTCACTTCCTGTTCATTTTAGCATATGGGTCCAAGAGACTTTTTTTTGTAGGTCTTTGGCTCCCTCATACACCTAAAAATTTTCGTAGATCTTGCTTAAACGTACAATCGGGGCTGCTTCGTTAAAAATTTCTAGGGGGCGCTATTGAGTCATTTTTGTAAAAATAGGACAATACATGAAAAAATATTGCTCATTTTGCCAGGCCAGATGTGTGTGCCAAGTTTCATGAGTTTCTGCGCATGTTTAGACCATCAAAACTGGCGTTGTTTTCTTGGCGAACAGTGCTTAGCCACGCCCACAGTGATTCGCGAAAACTCACAAACTTCGTGTTGTGACATCATGAAGGCCGAAACCCTCATCTGAGCAAATATGAGGTTGGTCCAGTTAACGTGTTTGGAGAAAAATGTACAAGAAAATTCGTAAGAAAAAAAATTGCCACTAGGTGGCGCTATCAGTAAGATGAAATATAAGTTCGTAGATGTCTTTAGGGCTTGACTCTCATCAAATGTGTGAAATTTTGAGAAGATAGGATCATCTCGGTCAAGTTCATGCAGCTTTTATTGTCACGAAAAATCTTCAGACTTTGCGGCACCGTAGCGGCCACGCCCTTTGGCGAAAAGTTACAATATTCGGTGTGGGGCATGATCAACATCTTAAGGATTTTCTGACCAACTTTCAACTGGATCCCTTCAACGAGCTCAGCGCAGTAGCTAAAAACGTAAAGTATGACATTTATTGTTACCACTAGGTGGTGCTATATGTATAACTGAATTTTATCATATAGATGTTTTCAGGCCGTGACTATTACGTTGCCTGAGAAGTTTGAGATTTTTTGGAGCTTGAACATGGGAGTTATTAAGCATTTTCTCTTTCTGGACAAATGAAATTTTAAAGACAATATTTGATGCCCCGCCCCCATCATATAGTATTTCTAAAAGGCAAGACTTTTTGCCCAGTTGTTCTCTCAGGTCTTGAGATGATAAATGCCAAGTTTGATATGAATTGGATGAAAAATGTTTGCAGAGGGGGAAAAAGCATGACCACAGTGAATGTGCCAAAATAGGCCAAAATTGGACATAAAAAAATTCATAGCTCATTTCCTGTACATTTTAGCTACATGGTCCCAATAGACTTTTTTTGTGCGTCTCGGGGTGCTACACGTGCCTGCCAATTTTCGTTGCTCTAGCTCAAACGTGCCAGGCTTGGTTTTTATTTTTCTACGCTAGGGGGCGCTATAGAGTCGCGTTGTTATGACGACTTCATAATATAAAATTTTTCGCCGGGCCTGAGGAGTGTGCAAAGTTTGGTGAGTTTTCGTGAATGTTTAGGTCCTCAAAAATGCGATCGTTTACGGAGAATAATAATAATAATAATAATAATAATAATAATAATAACTAGAGCTGCGAGCAGCTATAAAGGGCCCTCGCAGCCCGGGCCACGTTGGGGTACTTGCACGTTGGGGTACTTGCACATTGGGGTACTGGCACATTGGAAGCAGAATTTCTTTGAAAATGGCATGATAAACATGTGGATTTTTTTTTTTTTTGCCAGGTGTGATGAGTGTGTCAAGCTCAATGGGTTGTGGTGATTGTTAAGATCTGCAAAAATCAGCGTCTTTTTTTTATTTTTAGGCAATGAGTTGCCCTGATTGGTATTTTTCGTAAAAGTATATATACACACATCATTGCTCGTACTCATTGCACAATGTTGCTTTTATTGGCCATAGAGGCGATCAAAGAAAATGAAACTAAATTAAGAAAGTACATATGTTTGGATCGGTCTGATGCCAGTGAACACATTGAGTGGTGGAAAGTAAAAGAATATTCATAAATGACTTAGTTATCACACTTACAATGAGTTTACAATTTTTTCAAAAATACCGTAAGTGAGGCATTTTTTTTTTTTATGCCTTAATGACTAGGGGGCGCTGTATTTATAACTGGATTTTGTCATAGAGATACCTTCAGGCCTTGACTATAAATATACATTTCAAGTATGGGATTTTTTGGAGCATGTACCTGGGAGTTATTAAGCATAGCCTTCATTCACGATATTGCTTTTAATGTCCATAGAGGCTATCAAAAATACATAAAACTAAATAACAAAAATATGTATGTTTGGTTAGGTCTGATGCCAGTGAACATTTTGAATGGTGGAAAGTAAAAGAATATTCATAAATGACTTCGTGATCACACTGAGAATGAGTTTACAATTTTTGTAAAAATACCGTAAGTGGGGTATTTTTTTTTCATGCCTCAAGGGCTAGGTGGCGCTGTATTTATAACTGAATGTTGTCATAGAGATACCTTCAGGCCTTGACGATAAACATACATGTCAAGTTTGGGATATTTTGGAGCATGTATCGGGGAGTTATTAAGCATATCCTTTTTCAGTGCGAAACACAAATTTTGATGCCCCGCCCTCATCATATAGTATTTAGAAAAGTCAAGATTTTTCTCCCTGTCGTTGGCTCAGGTCTTGACATAGCCCAGGTCAAGTCGGAAGTCAGTCGGATGAAACGTGTAGGAGAAGTGGGCAAAAGTATGCCCCCTGTAAATGTGCTAAAATCGTAAAAAATGGGACATTCAAAAATTCGTAGCTCACTTCCTGTTCATTTTAGCATATGGGTCCAAGAGACTTTTTTTGTAGGTCTTGGGCTCCCGCATACACCTAAAAATTTTCGTAGATCTTGCTTAAACGTACAACCGGGGCTGCTTCATTAAAATTTTCTAGGGGGCACTATTGAGTCATTTCTGTAAAAATAGCACAATCCAGGATAAAATATCGCTCATTTTGCCAGGCCAGATGTGTGTGCCAAGTTTCATGCGTTTCTGTGCCGGTTTAGGCCCTCAAAATTGGTGTTGTTTTCTTGGCGAACAGCTCTTAGCCACGCCCACAGCGATTCGCGAAAACTCACAAACTTCGTGTTGTGACATCATGAAGACCGAAGCCCTCATCTGAGCAAATATGAGATAGGTGCAGTTAATGTGGTTGGAGAAAAACATTTAAGAAAAATCGTAAGAAAAAAAATTGCCAGACGGTGGCGCTAACAGTAAGATGAAATATAAGTTTGTAGATGTCTTAAGGGCTGGACTCTCATCAAATGTGTGAAATTTTGAGAAGATAGGATTACCTGGATCAAGTAAAAGCAGCTTTTATTGCCACGAAAAATTACCAGACTTTGCGGCACCGTAGAGGCCACGCTCTTTGGCGAAAAGTTACAATATTCGGTGTGGGGCATGATCAACATCTTAAGGCTTGTCTGACCAATTTTCAACTGGATCCCTTCAAAGAGCTTGGCACAGTAGCTAAAAACGTAAAGTATGACATTTATTGTCACCACTAGGTGGCGCTATATATATAACAGAATTGTATCATATAGATGTTTTCAGGCCGTGACTATTAAGTTGCATGAGAAGTTTGAGATTTTTTGGAGCTTGTTCATCGGAGTTATTCAGCATTTTGTCTTTCTGGACAAATTAAATTTTAAAGGCAATATTTGATGCCCCGCCCCCGTCATATAGTATTCCAAAAAGTCAAGATATTTTGCCCAGTTGTTGTCTTGGGTCTTGAGATGACACATGGCAAGTTTGAAGTCAACTGGCTGAAAAATATTTGCAAAGGGGGAAAAGGTATGACCACAGTGAATGGGCCAAAATGGGCCAAAATTGGACATTCAAAAATTCATAGCTCACTTCCTGTACATTTTAGGAAATGGCTTCCAATGACTTTTTTGTGCGTCTCGGGGTACTACACGTGCCTGCCAATTTTCGTTGCTCTAGCTCAAACGTGCCGGGCTTGTTTTTTTTTTTTCTACGCTAGGGGGCGCTATAGAGTCGCATTGTTATGGCAACTACATAATATCAAATTTTTCGCCGGGCCCGAAGAGACTGCAAAGTTTGGTGAGTTTTCGTAAATGTTTAGGCCCTCAAAAATGCGATCGTTTACGGAGAAGAAGAAGAAGAAGAATTCTTACAAAAACAAGAGGGACCTCGCAGCGGTCGCTGCTCGGGCCCTAATAATAATAATAATTCGAACGAAAAACAATAGGGACCTCGCAGCGGTCGCTGCTCGGGCCCTAATAAAAAGAATAATAATAAGAATTCCTTCAGGAACAATTGGGACCTCGCAGCGGTCGCTGCTCGGGCCCTAATAATAACTAGAGCTGCGAGCAGCTATAAAGGGCCCTCGCAACCCGGGCCACGTTGGGGTACTTGCACGTCGGGGTACTGGCACGTTGGGGTACTGTCAAATAGGACAAGGACCATCTAAAATGTTTTTGACAAGCCTTGTGTGTGCAAAGTTTAATCAAAACGCAAAATATGGTGTGCAATTCCCAAAATAAATTCAAAATGGTGGACTTCCTTTTAGGTTTAGCATACGGCTACAGAATACCTTTTGTAGGTCTTAAGCTAATAGGTATGCCTCTCAGTTTTCATAAATCTTGGTCAAGTCATCTTTAGTTGTGTATCGCTTGAATCATACAATTGAAAATGCTCCATAAAAATGCATAGAGGGCGCTATTGAGCACAACGTTGGGTTACTTGCACGTCAGGGTACTGGCACGTTGGGTTACTGTTACATGGAACAAGGACCATTTAAAATGTTAGTTTTTTTCCATGCCTTGTCTGTGCAAAGTTTAATGAAAAAGGCCAAAAATGATGTATAATTCCCAAAATAAAATCAAAATAGCGGACTTCCTCTTTGGTTTGGCAAATGGCTACATAATACTTTTTTGTAGGTCTAGCATAATCATACAATCGGAAATGCTTCATAAAAATGTCTAGAGGGCGCTATTTATTGCAAATTGCACAATAAATCTCTGAAAATTCATGTTCATGACAAGTCTGATGTGTTTGCAAAGTTTAATGACTTTTCATGTGTATAAAAAAAAAAAAAAAGCAGCACTTGACAAACAATGCATTGCTATGGCAACAGCGTGTTACAAAATAAAAAACTTTCGATTACTTTGCATCTTAAACATCTTAAGATGAAACACACCAAGTTTGAAGACAGTCGGATAAATTTTGTAGGAGGGGTTCGTTAAAATATGACCCCTGAAAAAGGCCACAAAAAATGGCAACAAATCCCATCATAAATCAAAATGGCAGACTTCCTGTTTGGTTTAGCACATGGTTCCAAGAGACTTTTTTGTACATCATGGGCTCTTATGTATGCCTGCAAATTATCATAGCGCTAGGTGAAACGTACAACCGGGAATGCTTCGTTAAAGAGTTTTTTTTAGCTCAAAATGTGATGCCCGGCCCCTGGGGGACTTCCTGTTGGGTTTAGCACATAGCACCAAGAGACTTTTTTGTACATCGTGGGCTGTTACATATGTCTCCAAATTTTCGTAGCTCTAGCTGCTTCGTACAACTGGGAATGCTTCATTGAGAAGAATTTTTTTTTCCTTTGCAAACAAGTGCATGCCACGACAACAGCGTGCAACGAAATAAAAAGCTTTCAATAAATTTTCATCGTCAACATCTTATGATGAATCACACCAAGTTTGAAGATGATGGGATAAACTCTGTAGAAGGAGTTCGTTAAAATGAGACCCCTATGAAATGGCCAAAAAAATGGCAACACGTTCCAAAGTAAATCAAAATGGTGGACTTTCTGTTATGTTTAGCACATGGTTCAAAAAGAGTTTTTTGTACCTTTAGGGCTGTTACATAAGTCTTCAAATTTTGGTAACTCTAGGTGAAACGTACAGCCAGGAATGCTTCTTTAAGTAAGAATTTTGAAACGCAAAATTTGATGCCCCGCCTCTAGCGGACTTCCTGTTGGGTTTAGCATATGGCACCAACAGACTTTTTTGTAGATCATAGTCTGTTACATATGTGTACCAATTTTCGTAGCTCTAGGTTAAACGTACAACCGGCAATACTACGTTAAGCAAGAATTTTGAAACTCTAAATTTGATGCCCCGCCACCGTCATATAGTATGTCAAAAACTTTAGATTTTTTACCATGGTGTTGTCCCAGGTGTTGAGATGGTACATCCCAAGTTTGAACTCAATCGGGTTAACCGTGTAGGAGAAGTGGGCAAAAGTATGACCCCTGTAAATGTGCAAAAATAAGCCAAAATTGGACATTCAAATGATCATACCTCACTTCCTGTCTATTTTAGGGTACAACTATCAAAGAGGTTTTTGTTCATCTGGATGTGCTACAGGTGCCACACAATTTTCGTAGCCGTAGGACAATCGTAGCGGGACAGGGATCCGTTAAACCTATGTAGGTGGCGCTACAGAGCCATTTTTCTGTTATCATGTATGGCGACTTTAAAATATCAAATTTTTCGCCAGGCCTGATGTGCGTGTAAAGTTTGGTGAGTTTTCGTTCACGTTTAGTGTCTCAAAAATGCGATTGTTTGCGGAGAAGAAGAAGAAGAATAATAAGAAGAATTCCTACAAAAACAATAGGGCCTCGCAGCGGCACCGCCGCCGCCGCTGCTCGGGCCCTAATAATAATAATAATAATAATAATAATAATAATTTTTACAAAAACAATAGGGACCTCGCAGCGGTCGCTGCTCGGGCCCTAATAATAACTAGAGCTGCGAGCAGCTATAAAGGGCCCTCGCAGCCCGGGCCACGTTGGAGTCCTTGCACGTTGGGGTACTGGCACGTTGGGGTACTGGCATATTGGAAGCAAAATTTCTTTGAAAATGGCATAATAAACGTTTACATGTAGAATATTTTTTTTGCCAGTGTGTGTCAAGCTCAACGGGTTTTGGTGATTGTTAAGACCTGCAAAAATCAGCGTCCTTTTTTATTTTTAGGCAATGAGTTGCCCTGATTGGTATTTTTTTGTAAAAGTGTATATACACATCATCGCTCGTTGTACTCATTGCACAATGTTACTTTTATTGTCCAAAGGGGCAATCAAAAATGAATAAAACAAAATGGAAACGTACATACGTTTGGATCGGTGTGAAGCCAGTGAACAATTTGAGTGGTGGAAACTAAAAGAATATTCAGAAATGACTTAGTCATCACACTTAGAATGAGTTTACATTTTTTTGTACAAAATACCGTATGTGGGTTTTTTTTTTTATATAAGCCTCAAGGGCTAGGTGGCGCTGTATTTATAACTGAATGTTGTCATCGAGATACCTTCAGGCCTTGATTATAAGCATACATGTCAAGTGTGGGATTTTTTTTGGAGCATGTACCGTGGAGTTATTAAGCATATCCTTCATTCACGATATTGCTTTTAATGTCCACAGAGGCTATCAAAAATAAATAAAAAAATATATATGTTTGGATAAGTCTGATGCCAGTGAACATTTTGAGTGGTGGAAACTAAAAGAATATTCATAAATAACTTAGTTATCACACTTAGAATGAGTTTACATTTTTTGTACAAAATACCGTATGTGGGGTATTTTTTTTTTTATGCCTCAAGGGCTAGGTGGCGCTGCATATATAACTGAATGTTGTCATAGAGATAGCTTCAGGCCTTGACGATAAACATACATGTCAAGTTTGGGATTTTTTGGAGCATGTACCGGGGAGTTATTAAGCATATCCTTTTTCAGTGCGAAACACAAATTTTGATGCCCCGCCTTCATCATATAGTATTTCGAAAGGTCAAGATTTTTCCCCCTGTCGTTGGCTCAGGTCTTGACATGGTCCAGGTCAAGTCTTAACTCAGTCAGATGAAACGTGTAAGAGAAGTGGGCAAAAGTCTGCGCCCTGTGAATGTGCAAAAATTTTCAAAAATGGGACATTCAAAAATTCGTAGCTCACCTCTGTTCATTTTAGCATATGGGTCCAAGAGACTTTTTTGTAGGTCTTGGGCTCCCTCATACACCTAAAAATATTCGTCGTTCTTGCTTAAACGTACAACCGGGGCTGCTTCGTTAAAAACTTCTAGGGGGCGCTATTGAGTCATTTTTGTAAAAATAGCACAATCAACAATAAAATATTGCTCATTTTACCAGGCCAGATGTGTGTGCCAAGTTTCATGAGTTTCTGTGCATGTTTAGACCCTCAAAACTGGCGTTGTTTTCTTGGCGAACAGCGCTTAGCCACACCCACAGCAATTCGCGAAAACTCACAAACTTCGTGTTGTGACATCATGAAGGCCGAAACCCTCATCTGAGCAAATATGAGGTAGGTCCAGTTAACGTGTTTGGAGAAAAACGTAGAAGAAAATTCGTAATAAAAAAAATTGCCACGAGGTGGCGCTATCAGTTAGATGAAATATAAGTCAGTAGATGTCTTTAGGGCTGGACTCTCATCAAATGTGTGAAATTTTGAGAAGATAGGATCATCTCGGTCAAGTTAATGCAGCTTTTATTTTCACGAAAAATCTTCAGACTTTGCGTCACCGTAGCGGCCACGCCCTTTGGCGAAAAGTTACAATATTCGGTGTGGGGCATGATCAACATCTTAAGCCTTTTCTGACCAATTTTCAAATGGATCCCTTCAACAAGCTCAGCACAGTAGCTAAAAACGTAAAGTATGACATTTATTGTAACCACTAGGTGGCGCTATATGTATAACTGAATTTTATCATATAGATGTTTTCAGGCCGTGACTATTACGTTGCCTGAGAAGTTTGAGATTTTTTGGAGCTTGAACATGGGAGTTATTAAGCATTTGCTCTTTCTGGACAAATGAAATTTTAAAGGCAATATTTGATGCCCCGCCCCCGTCATATAGTATTTCAAAAAGGCAAGATGTTTTGCCCAGTTGTTCTCTCAGGTCTTGAGATGATAAATGCCAAGTTTGAAGTCAATTGGATGAAAAATTTTTGCAAAGGGGGAAAAAGCATGACCACAGTGAATGTGCCAAAATAGGCCAAAATTGGACATTAAAAAATTCATAGCTCACTTCCTGTACATTTTAGCTACATGGTCCCAATAGACTTTTTTTTGTGCGTCTCGGGGTGCTACACGTGCCTGCCAATTTTTGTTGCTCTAGCTCAAACGTGCCGGGCTTGGTTTTTATTTTTCTACGCTAGGGGGAGCTATCGAGTCGCATTGTTATGACGACTTAATAATATCAAATTTTTCGCCGGGCCCGAGGAGTGTGCAAAGTTCGGTGAGTTTTCGTGAATGTTTAGGTACCCAAAATCGCGATCGTTTGCGGAGAATAAAGAATAATAATAATAATAATAATAATAATAATAATAATTTTTACAAAAACAATAGGGACCTCGCAGCGGTCGCTGCTCGGGCCCTAATAATAATAATAATTTTTACAAAAACAATAGGGACCTCGCAGCGGTCGCTGCTCGGGCCCTAATAATAATTTTCACAAAAACAATAGGGACCTCGCAGCGGTCGCTGCTCGGGCCCTAATAATAATAATAATAATAATAATAATTTTTACAAAAACAATAGGGACCTCGCAGCGGTCGCTGCTCGTGCCCTAATAATAATAATAATAATAATAATAATTTTTACAAAAACAATAGGGACCTCGCAGCGGTCGCTAAATAATTAAAAAACTAAAAAGAGTATAATAGTGCGAGCACGGACTTTCTGTTGCGTCCTGACTGTTTTGATTTTGGATTCCCCACCAGCTTCCTCGCTGGCTCGCTTTCCGATTGGCTGCACGTCACTGTCAATCTGCTGCGCGGAGCGAAATCGGGCCAAAAAGTCCAACATGTTGGATATGCCCGATTTCAAGTCGGCGTTCCTTCCGAGCGCCGACATCGGGAGGCGCCGTGTGTGGTGACAATACACACTGCAGGATTATCTGTGAAGATTATCGCTTGCGTCTCGGCGTGTCTTTACGATTGTCGGGAGGGGAAATTCGGGGCTAAAATTGGGCCAATTCTCCTGCCGTGTGAACCAGGCTTTATTCAGGACATCCTTAGTTTTATAGAGTATCCCTATGATTTTTTACATTTTCCTTTTGGTATTTTCTATGTGTGACTTCCAACATAATTGATCATCAATAACTATTCAGTAGGGGTGGGTGATATGGCCTAAAAAGGAATTTGCGGTGACGATATTGGTAATAATTACTGAACAATAGATTTGTGATTGACACTTTGGAATAATAGAACTTTTATTGCAGCAGCAATATTTAAGCCAACCTTTTTTTCCCCACAATTTAAATGTAAACAAAGTGCAAATATACCAACTGTAATTAAATAAAATGGAACTACTTAAAGCACATTTACTTAGCAAATACAATGAACGCACATAGCCCACTTTCAGAAGTCAGTGGATTAGTCAATTACATGAGTCAAAAGTCCATTATTTTATCCTGTGTGGTTGATCCTCATGTTCTACGGGGCGATCGCCAATGATACTGTAGCGGCCAGTTTGTGGCGTTATGCTTTGTACATCGCTAAGCAAGTGTATTGTTAAAAAAAACGTTTTTCCTCTGCGATTGTTTAGACAGTGGTTATTTTTGTCGCAACCAGCGGCAACCCTCCTCGAGCGTTATTTTGCCGCGAATGTCTCTGATTGTTTAATCAGAGGAGCAATTAGGAGTAATTAATGAACTTTTGTTCACCCCAAACAACACGAGCTGCTTCTTTGTCCTCGGGTTAGCCTCCGCATACTCTTAAAAACTCTTTGACTGCCAAAGACGTTTAATAATGATTAGTAAAATTCCGATGAATTGAATGCAATCTTTCATTTAGTAGCCACATTGTATATGTAGTAAAGGCCAACAATATTCTTTTTGCCTTGAAAGATGAGTTAAAATGCTCAAAAGCGGCTGCCACTGTGGATGTTTTTGTTTTGTTTTTATAACGTGTGGCAGTCAGTTAACTTTACGGCAACAATTTTCCTGCAAAATTTGCAAATGATTTTTTCGTGTGTTTTTTTTATTTTTTTATTTTTTTATTTTTTAAGCATTATTATATCTGACCTCTTGTAGCAAAACAGCCTCCACACGACGAAGCTGACTCCCACTTTGCCGAAGACGCGACAGAACTAGCTGCAACTCTTGCAGCCTTACACGCTCCTCCATTTTTTATGTAGAAGCGAACGGCGCGTGTACGTTCAAATTGACACAGACGTATAATGTTACGCATTACGTCATCGCCTCAATTTCGCGATATTTCAAATTTTTACCCCCCCAAAAAAATAATACCCACGATATAATTTGGAACACCCCTACTATCCAGCCATCCATTCATCTTAACCGCTTGCTCCTCACAAGGGTCGCGGCGGTGCTGGAGCCTATTCCAGCTGGCTTCGGGTAGTAGTCGGGGTACACCCTGAACTGGTTGCCAGCCAATTGCAGGGCACACAGAGACAAACAACCACTCACACTCACTAGCACACCTAGGGACAATTCAGAGCACCCAATCAAGCTGCCATGCATGTCTTTGGAGTGTGGGAGGAGACCGGAGTGCCCGGAGAAGACCCACGCGGGCACGGGGAGAACATGCAAACTCCACCCAGGAAGCCCAAAGCCTGGACTCGATCTTGCGTCCTCAGCACTGGGAGGCAGACGTGCGGTGCTAACCACTCCCCCACCATGCCTCCCCATCAATAACTACTCCAAGAAATTTATTTTCATACACCCTTTCTATTTCAATTTAATTCACCATAATTTTGACTTGATGAGTGATTTGTCTAGTGCCAAAAACTATGAACTTGGATTTGTTTAAATGTAATAATTTGTTCATGTCAAACCAATTTTTTTATTGTGCTCAATTCATACGCCACAGTAGTAAGAAGCTGCTTCAGGTTTTCGCCTGAACAGTAGAGACTAAAGAGTTGTATCATCAGCAAATAAGACTTGAATATTTTTCAGACACAACAGATATCATTTATGTACAGTATAAATAGTTTAGGGTCGGAAACCGGAAACAGAGTCCTGATCACGTCATTTTCAGCTGATTGGTATCGGGAGAAAATGATCGAGGCTTTCATTTTTGGCAATTTTGTTTTATTATTATCATTATTTTAGGGGCTACAAAGCAACAAAATCATCCAGCGGTAAACATATTGCCAAACAAAACTTTTTTTTTTTATTCATTATTTTGTGCACTTCTGATGGCACCCCCCAAAATTACTGGGATGGTTTTGTTCAAATTAAAAAAAACAAAAACATTTGGAAGCACTGAAATGGAGTTCGGTGAGGCCATGGAAAACGACTTCCGGACAGCTTCAAGGAAATTCTGGTCCGCCATCCGCCGTCACAGGAGAGGAAAGCAGTGCACCATTAACACTGTGTATAGTGGACATGGGTTGCTGCTGACCTCGACTTGTGACGTCGTGAATCGTTGGGGGGAATACTTCAAAGACCTCCTTTGAGGAAGCACAGTCTGGGGACTCCGAGGTTGGCTCTCCTATCTCTGGGGTCGAAGTCACTGAGGTGGTTGGAAAGCTCCTCGGTGGCAGGGCCCCCCTGGGGTTGGATGAGATCCGCCCGGAGTTCCGAAAGGCTCTGGATGTTGTGGGGCTGTCATGGTTGACACGCCTCTACAACATCGCGTGGACATCGGGGACAGTGCCTCTGGATTGGCAGACCGGGGTGGTGGACCCCCTTTTTAAGAAGGGGGACCGGAGGGTGTTTTCCAACTACAGAGGGATCACACTCCTCAGTCTCCCTACTGAGGAGTGTGAGGAATCTCGGATTCAGGAGGAGCAGTGTGGTTTGAGTCCTGGCAGTGGACCAGCTCTACACCCTCAGCAGGGTCCTCGAGGGTGCGTGGGAGTTCACTCAACCAGTCCACATGTGTTTTGTGGATTTGGAGAAGACGTTCGACCATGTCCCTCAGGGAGTCCTGTGGGGGGTACTTCAGGAGTGCGGTTTACCGAACCCCCTGATACGGGCTGTTTGGTCCCTGTACGACCGTTGGCAGAGTTTGGTTCGCATTGCTGGCAATAAGTCGGATTCGTTTCCAGTAAGGTTTGCCTCTTGTCACTGATTCTGTTCATAACTTTTATGGACAGAATTTCTAGGCGCAACCGAGGCGTTGAGGGGTTCCGGTTTGGTGGCCTCAGCATTGTATCTTTGCTTTTTGCAGGTGATGTGGTGCTGTTGGCGTCATCAAGCCGAGATCTCCAATTCTCACTGGAGCGGTTCACAACAGTGTGAAGCAGTTGGGATGAAGATCAGCACCTCCAAATCCGAGAGCATGGTCCTCAGTTGGAAAAGGGTGGCGTATCCTCTCCGGGTCGGGGATGACATCCTGCCCCAAGTGGGGGAGTTCAAGTATCTAGGGGTCTTATTCACGAGTGAGGGCAGGATGGAGTGGAAGATCGACAGGCGGATCGGTGCATCGTCTGCAGTGATGCGGACTCTGTGTTGGTCCGTTGTGGTGAAGAAAGAGCTGAGCCAAAAGGCAAAGCTCTCGATTTACCGGTCGATCTACGTTCCAACCCTCACCTATGGTCATGAGCTGTGGGTCGTGACCGAAAGAACAAGATCCCGGCTGTTTGTGTGAATGCTCAGAAACATGGACAATCACCATGTCACCACTTGAGATCTGACTGGACCGAAACCAAATGTATGTTTGTCTTCTTGTGTCCTGCAGATGTCAGTGAAAAGTATCTTTGTGATGAACAACAGGAGCCAGAGTTCCTTTACGTTAAAGAGGAGGACGAGGAGGAGGAAGAGCACCCTTTCATTAAGGAGGAGGAGGATATCAGCAAGTCACCATTGACCTTTGTCCATGTAAAAAGTGAAGATAAAGACAAGGGTGAGAGTGAAGCTTTATTTTTGCCTTAGGCGTCCGCAAGGTCCACATGGCTTTGTACGGCGAAATTACGTTATTTCAGCAACCATGACCCTCCGTGCTAGGTCCGCATGGGCCAAATTTTTCGCAAAGCGCACTTGCTAAAATTTCAAAACCACGCGGACATTTGTGCTTGGAAAAACATGGCAGACGACGAAAGAGCTACTACTTGCCGAGGTTTGTAGGTACACACGTTTTCATGATTCGGCTCATAAAGGGGACAACTGATGGAAATTAGCCTGAGACTATAATCTGGTGTGGTGTGTTGACATTCATGTGTCCCATATGATCAGTGCTGGGAATAAAAGTCGACCAAGTCTGTTTGGTCAACCAGAAAAAGTGGTTGACGCAAAAATGCATGCGTCAAAGCTATTTTAATCATTTTAAAAAACATTTTTGCAGCACCTGGACGTTGCCGGGTCGCCCCGAACGAATGTTTCGGTGCCGCACAGACACTTATTGCTGACGGACTCCGATTCACCACTACTAACTAAGATGCTTCTTAGGGTTTGTTTGTGGTCTCTTTAGACTGAAGAGGGAGAACATTAACATCGTCTTATGTTTGTAACAAAACAATCCATGTCAAAATCGCAAAATAAATAAGAGCTTTAATTAATTTATCGCCACCGGCTAGACGGGTAAGATGGCGGGTGGCCCGACGCATCAGCAACAGGAGGACGTATCTACCTAGTGTTAAACAGAACAAGACTTCCGGGTACGGCCACAAGCCAAGTTTATTTATTTATTTTTCTCTCTCTTCACTCTTCCAAGTAGTGTGCAGGCATGAAAAATTCAGCATTTGCAATGAGGGCTTTTATACTACAGTTTTATGTCACCAAATGTGCAAAAACCAAGTCAAATTGACACAATGCACTTAATAACAGACGGAAGCGAGTTTGCACAGACGTTGGCGGTAGAAACAAACTCAATTCGGACGTTTATGGATTTGAATGGGATGGAATGGAACTAGGGTGACGGCGCGGGATATTGGAGAATAACGTGAGTTATTTGGAAAACCTTTCTGTGCGTGTGCGGTACCGTTAGTATGCTGCATCAATGGCCATTGTAGGCCTCGACAACTCAATGTGTTTGAATGAGACAAGTGAATACGTCAGGCTTAGTAAACATATGATGAAGATGAAGCGCTATTTAAGTGCATTAATAATCAAATTGGATTTTTCATTATGTTGGACTATGAAGTGATTTTCAGGAAGTACACCAAGTGATTCGAGTTTATTCAGGGCTAATGCTAATCGCGATGGTTAATCGTTTAGCATAGGCTAATTTTGTGGCGTTTGTGTAATATGTGCATATGTGTGCAGAAGATAAGGAGCAAAGGTATTCAAATCCACTAAATTCAACTCAGGTTCAACCTTAATGGACTTGTAAATAATAATAATATTAATAATAATTTTTTTGAATTTTTTTTTTTTCTTTTGGAATTTTTTTGGGGATGGCAGGGCTATTTTGTCGATTAATCGTTAGAATAATTGGTAGGTAAGTCAATTAAAATTTTTTTAAAAAAAAGTTAGTGACAGCACTACGTGATGTTCAGTAACATACTGTTCCGACTAAATAAAATTGAGAAACAAAGACCACCACAATCAAAATGTCATTGCCAAGAACTCCTGGAAGGAAATTGTGGGACACGTGTCTGAGAGACAAGAATGCGATCAAAAAGAATTGCAAGAATTTAAGGGATTGTTACGTAAAAGCAAGAAAGCGAGAGTGGTGATCCAGGAGGAACAAAGAATGGAGCAACAAATGTGAAAGCAATGGGCTGGTTACCACCATTCATAAAACACAGAGAAACACACACAAATGTGACATCTGACATAAGTCCATTTGTTTGTTGCTGATTTAGAAAAACAAACAGCTTCTGTGAAATTGTCTTTTTTGCTGTACAGTATTTAAAGGTCCCCTGAAATTAAATATTCACTTTTTTAGGTTTTTGATCATAAATATACCTTACCATAGGCTGACTAAGTCCCCAAAGCGTTTGTATCAAAGTAGCTCAAACAGCACTCTCACTGTTTTAGCAGATCGGTTTTACACGTCACTAATTCAGCGCGAACTCCACCTTCACAATTTTCAACCCCTCCTGCCACCGGAGATTTCAACCCACGAACACACAGCAGCAGCAGCAGCAGGACAGCATGGCAGCAAAACAACCCCATCGGAACTGCTCTGTACCAGAGTGTACAGAGGACAACAAAAAATCTTTTCTTCCCCCACAGAAAGGCTTGTGGTTGGATTTTATTTATGTATTAATATGCCCAAGCAACTCCCACAACGTGTGTTAGTTTGTGGCAAACATTTTACGGACGACTGCTTCAGGAATTTGGGACAGTACACACGTGGATTAGCAGAACATCTTTCACTTACCCCGGAATCGATACCAACTATTAAAACTAAAGCATGCAAAACCATGTGCCAATATTTGTTCAGGTGTAGACGTGAAGACTCAGTTTCTAAACATGAGCCCATAGAAAAGATGAGACTTGGCCACACCCAACTCATTATGTAGTTAAAAAAACAAAACAAAACAAGAAAGTCAGGCGAGCCTTGGCCAAACGCACCAAAATCCGCTCGTTTGATGCTAGGCTAACATTAGACCTTCCTAGTGGAGCTTGCAATTCTACAAGGTACAGTTTCGTGAAAATTTCTTTTGATACAGTATTAGGGCGTCCAGAGGATGGTTGGTGTCATTGCTCCAAAGCTCATTTCAGGGAATCTTTAAATAATTTTAGAAACTGTTTGTCTTTGTTTTTAAGTGTGAAGCACATCGAGTTGAAATGTGCTATAGAAATAAAGCAACCTCGTTGTCCTTCCTCAATGATTGTATAACATTTCAGATAAAATGTGTTCAAATTGTATTTATTTTAGCCTTTCATTCAAAATGCCTCTTCTAAAGCACACACTCCTTCCAAGGGACAAGTCGTCGTGGTGATATAAAGAAGGATGTAAAGTCCTGTCTCACTGGGGTGTCATTAAACAACTTCAAGTAAGCTCAGGCAGAATAACATAACATAATGCGCTTGCTGCACAAGCAACAGCAAGTTAAGGTGCTCTCACAACGTCAGGAACTTGCAAACCCACTGCACCATTTAGCACATTATTCTTTTTTCTTTGATTATGTTTTGAAGATTGTGATAAGCCAATAACGAAATCATGATTACATTTCGATTAATTGACCAGCCCTACTTGCACCTTCCTTGATTGACATTTTATCTTTTTATGGTTTCCATAAAAGTGAGACATAGTACAACATAATGTATGCGAAGACTCAAAAGCCGATACAGGCTCACACACTTCATATCAGAGGGCGTTCATAGATCAAATAGCTACATGCAAGGGATTGGAGTCTCCAGCTTTTTATTTATTTATTTATTTATTTATTTATTATTATTATTATTATTATTATTATTATCATTATCATTATCATTATCATTATCGTTATTGTTATTGTTATTGTTATTATTGTTATTATTGTTATTATTATTATTATTATTATTGGTCCTGACTGAGTCAGTTTCAGACATATGGCGCCATGTGCAAACAAACTAGGGCTGCACGATATTGGAAAAACATGCGATATGCGATATACTTCCTGAACATAGCGATATCGATATTATTGCGATATTTAACATTTACCTAAAGAAATTACATTTTTATTACCTAATGAAAGAAAAACATTTTTCAATCAATCAATCAACTTTATTTATATAGCACCTTTCATACATTTAAAATGCAACTCAAAGTGCTGGACATACATAATACAATAAAATAAAAGAAAGAAAAAGCCCCCTCAGAAGACCCCTATGATGATTAAAAATTTTGGAGACGCGTTTCCCTCGCCTGGACGCGGGTCACCGGGGCCCCCCTCTGGAGCCAGGCCTGGAGGCGGGGCTCGCTGGCGAGCGCCTGGTGGCCGGGCCTGCACCCATGGGGCCCGGCCGGGCACAGCCCGAAGGGGCAACGTGGGTCCCTCTTCCCACGGGCTCACCACCGGTGGGAGGGGCCAAAGGGGTCGGGTGCAGTGTGGGCTGGGTGGCGGCCAAGGGAGGAGACCTTGGCGGACCGACCCCCGGCTACAGAAGCTGGCTCTTGGGACATGGAATGTCACCTCTCTGGCAGGGAAGGAGCCCGAGCTGGTGTGCGAGGCCGAGAAGTTCCGACTAGACATAGTCGGACTCGCCTCCACACACGGCTTGGGCTCTGGTACCAGTCCTCTTGAGAGGGGTTGGACTCTCTTCCACTCTGGAGTTGCCCACGGTGTGAGGCGCAGAGCAGGTGTGGGCATACTTATTGCCCCCCGGCTCGGCGCCTGTACGTTGGGGTTTACCCCGGTGGACGAGAGGGTAGCCTCCCTCCGCCTTCGGGTGGGGGGACGGGTCCTGACTGTTGTTTGTGCATATGCACCAAACAGCAGCTCAGAGTACCCACCCTTCTTGGAGTCCGTGGAGGGTGTGCTGGAGAGCGCTCCCTCTGGGGACTCCCTCGTCCTGCTGGGGGACTTCAACGCTCACGTGGGGAATGACAGTGAGACCTGGAGGGGCGTGATTGGGAGGAACGGCCCCCCTGATCGGAACCCGAGCGGTGTTCTGTTATTGGACTTCTGTGCTCGTCACGGTTTGTCCATAACGAACACCATGTTCAAGCATAAGGGTGTCCATATGTGCACTTGGCACCAGGACACCCTAGGCCGCAGTTCGATGATCGACTTTGTAGTCGTGTCATCGGATTTGCGGCCGCATGTTTTGGACACTCGGGTGAAGAGAGGGGCGGAGCTGTCAACTGATCACCACCTGGTGGTGTGTTGGCTCCGATGGTGGGGGAAGATGCCGGTCCGACCTGGCAGACCCAAACGTATTGTGAGGGTTTGCTGGGAACGTCTGGCGGAATCCCCTGTCAGAAAGAGTTTCAATGCCCACCTCCGGCAGAGCTTCTCCCTTGTCTCGGGGGAGGTGGGGGACATTGAGTCCGAATGGACCATGTTCCGCGCCTCCATTGTTGAGGCGGCCGATCGGAGCTGTGGCCGTAAGGTGGTCGGTGCCTGTCGCGGCGGCAATCTTCGAACCCGCTGGTGGACACCAGCGGTAAAGGATGCCGTCAAGCTGAAGAAGGAGTCCTATCGGGCCTTTTTGGCCTGTCGGACTCCGGAGGCAGCTGACAGGTACCGGATGGCCAAGCGGAACGCGGCTTCGGCGGTTGCTGAGGCAAAAACTCGGACATGGGAGGAGTTCGGTGAGGCCATGGAAAACGACTTCCGGACGGCTTCGAGGAAATTCTGGTCCACCATCCGGCGTCTCAGGAGAGGAAAGCAGTGCACCATTAACACTGTGTATAGTGGCGATGGGGTGCTGCTGACCTCGACTCGGGACGTCGTGAAGCGGTGGGGGGAATACTTCGAAGACCTCCTCAATTCCACCAACACGTCTCCTTTTGAGGAAGCAGAGTCTGGGGACTCTGGGGTGGGCTCTCCTATCTCTGGGGTCGAAGTCACTGAGGTGGTTGGAAAGCTCCTCGGTGGCAGGGCCCCGGGGGTGGATGAGATCCGCCCGGAGTTCCTAAAGACTCTGGATGTTGTGGGGCTGTCGTGGTTGACACGCCTCTACAACATCGCGTGGACATCGGGGACAGTGCCTCTGGATTGGCAGGCCGGGGTGGTGGTCCCCCTTTTTAAGAAGGGGGACCGGAGGGTGTGTTCCAACTACAGAGGGATCACACTCCTCAGCCTCCCTGGTAAGGTCTATTCAGGGGTGCTGGAGAGGAGGGTCCGTCGGGAGGTCGAATCTCGGATCCAGGAGGAGCAGTGTGGTTTTCGTCCTGGCCGTGGAACAGTGGACCAGCTCTACACCCTCCGCAGGATCCTCGAGGGTGCGTGGGAGTTCGCTCAACCAGTCCACATGTGTTTTGTGGATCTGGAGAAGGCGTTCGACCGTGTCCCTCGGGGAGTTCTGTGGGGGGTGCTTCGGGAGTACGGGGTGCCGGGCCCCTTGTTACGGGCTGTTCGGTCCCTGTACGACCGTTGCCAGAGTTTGGTCCGCATTGCCGGCAGTAAGTCGGATTCGTTTCCGGTGAGGGTTGGACTCCGCCAAGGTTGCCCTTTGTCACCGATTCTGTTCATAACTTTTATGGACAGAATTTCTAGGCGCAGCCGAGGAGTGGAGGGGTTCCGGTTTGGTGGCCTCAGCATTGCATCTCTGCTCTTTGCAGATGATGTGGTGCTGTTGGCTTCATCAGGCCGGGACCTTCAGCTCTCACTGGAGCGGTTCGCAGCCGAGTGTGAAGCGGCTGGGATGAGGATCAGCACCTCCAAATCCGAGACCATGGTCCTCAGTCGGAAAAGGGTGGAGTGTCGTCTTCAGGTCGGGGATGAGATCCTGCCCCAAGTGGAGGAGTTCAAGTATCTTGGGGTCTTGTTCACGAGTGAGGGTAGGATGGAGCGGGAGATCGACAGGCGGATCGGTGCAGCGTCTGCAGTGATGCGGACTCTGTATCGGTCCGTCGTGGTGAAGAAAGAGCTGAGCCAAAAGGCAAAGCTCTCGATTTACCGGTCGATCTACGTTCCAACCCTCACCTATGGTCACGAGCTGTGGGTCGTGACCGAAAGAACGAGATCCCGGATACAAGCGGCCGAAATGAGTTTCCTCCGCAGGGTGTCCGGGCTCTCCCTTAGAGATAGGGTGAGAAGCTCGGTCATCCGGGAGGGACTCAGAGTCGAGCCGCTGCTCCTCCGCGTTGAGAGGAGCCAGCTGAGGTGGCTCGGGCATCTGGTTCGGATGCCTCCTGGACGCCTCCCTGGGGAGGTGTTCCGGGCATGTCCCACCGGTGGGAGGCCCCGGGGACGACCCAGGACACGCTGGAGAGACTATGTCTCTCGGCTGGCCTGGGAACGCCTTGGGATCCCACCGGAGGAGCTGGTTGAAGTGGCTGGGGAGAGGGAAGTCTGGGTTTCCCTCCTGAAGCTGCTGCCCCCGCGACCCGACCCCGGATAAGCGGAAGAAGATGGATGGATGGAAAAAGCCCCCCCATCCCCATGATCGTACCCACAGACACACCCAAAACCCAACAAACACATGAAAACCACAACATGGCGGGGCACAGAAGTACCCTGTAAGGAAAGGCACCCAGGAGGAGTTCATCCACAGTGAGATGGATGAAGACCAAGCATCCCTCTCACTGTGGAGGCTCCCCCATGAGAAAACACTGGAGCTAAAAATTTAATAACTACCAAATAAAAAGATTTAAACACTAAAAGAGCTGCACTAAAAGCACTAAAAGTTAAACACGATAGAAAAAATAAATAAATAAAAAACAAAGCTACAAGACAATATAGATTAAAATAGTTAAATAAATAAAAGGGGATAAAAAAAATTTTTATAAGTAATAATAATAAAAAAAAAAATGGGGCAAAATAAGCAACCTTCATGTAATCTTAGTTAATGAATTGTAATTATGTCTTGATAATTTTCAACTATTTAATGGCGATGCACATTTTAGTTAGCATCTGACTGGTCAAATTCATATAAAAAGCATAAAATTCCATATAAAACTTATTGCATGCCTTTGCGATATGCATATTGCAAGGGCCAATATCGCGATATCGTTATTTTTTCGATATATTATGCAGCCCTAAAACAAACTATATACGACTTCAAGTCATCACTTGAGACCTAACTTGACCAAACCAAGTGTGTCTTTGCCTTCTTGTGTCCTGCAGATGTCACTGAAAAATATCTTCGACCTGAGCAACAGGAGCCAGAGTTACCTCACATAAATGAGGAGAAAGAGCATCCTTACATTGAGGAGGATGATAATGACATCGCTAAGTCACCACTGATCATTGTCCTTTTAAAGAGTGAAGAGGAAGTCAAGGTTGAAAGTAAGAAGGACAGAGGGGCGGAGCCCCCACGGAGCAGCTCAAGTCAACACATGACAGATCACTGGGGAACATCACAAGGACATTACGATGACACATCGTCACACTCTCCTGACACTGATGATGATGATGATGATGATGATGATGGTGATAGTGAACACGCAAAAGGTGATAAGGCATGTCACACTGACACCAACCGTTGGGAATGTTCTCAATGTCGGAAAACATTTAGCGCAAAACGGAGTTTGAAAGTGCACACAAGAACACACACCGGGGAGAAACCTTTTATGTGCTCAGTTTGTGGTGTAAACTTCTCTTTAAAGTTAAATTTAACAAGACATACATTAACACACACTGGAGACAAACCTTATGTGTGCTCAGTTTGTGGTGTATGCTTCTCTGATAAGAATAATTTAACAAGACATACATTAACACACACTGGAGAGAAACCATTTTCCTGCTCAGATTGTGGTAAAAGCTTCTCTCAAAAATCACATTTAACAAGCCACACAAGAACGCACACTGGAGAAAAACCATTTTCCTGCTCAGATTGTGGTAAAAGCTTCTCTCAAAAATCTAATTTAGCAAGCCACACGAGAACACACAGTGGAAAGAAACCATTCTCCTGCTCAGTTTGTGGTAAAAACTTCTCTAAAAAGTCACATTTAACAAGCCACACAAGAACGCACACTGGAGAGAAACCATTTGCCTGCTCAGACTGTGGCAAAAGCTTCTCTCAGAAGTCAGATTTAACAACGCATACAAGAACACATGCAGGAGAAAAACCTTTTGCCTGCTTAGTTTGTGATAAAAGATTCTCTCACAAGTCTGATTTAACAAAACATACAAGAACACACACTGGAGAGAAACCTTTTACTTGCTCAGATTGTGGTGAGAGCTTCTCTCGCAAGTCAGGTTTAACA
This sequence comes from Festucalex cinctus, assembly GCF_051991245.1. Classification (NCBI taxonomy): domain Eukaryota; kingdom Metazoa; phylum Chordata; class Actinopteri; order Syngnathiformes; family Syngnathidae; genus Festucalex; species Festucalex cinctus. The sequence continues at coordinate 752,250 of NC_135430.1, read as the reverse complement.
AACCACACAAGAATACACACTGGAGAAAAACCTTTTGCCTGCTCAGATTGTGGCCGGAGCTTCTCTCGAAAATCTCATTTAATAAATCACACAAGAACACACGCTGGGAAAAAAACATTCGGTTGCAGTGTGTGCTCTAAAAGATTCTCTTGCAAAGAGAATGTTGAGAAACACGAGTGTGCTGGTGAGAATAGCAGCGATCTTTGAAGATTAAAAAAAATGAAGGGACTGAGTTTATGGTAATCTGTAAAAGTGTTAATGATTTTAGATTAAAAAATATATATATATATTGAATGTTGAATTTTATGGTGATGATTTTATGAGTGATAGAAGAACCATTGTGTCCTCGTGAGTTTATTTTTTTTTTAAGTGTAAGTGTATTTCAGACATGTAAATTAAGTAAGATAAAGATTTGCTTAGTCTGTAACAGTGATTGTGTAAAAGTGGCAGTGTAAGAGTGACTTGCACTTGTGACACCTGATTGGACAAACCAAAAGGAGCAACAACTTGACCTCTCTCCTATCCCTCCTCTGCTTTTTTTCCCTGTACTCTGGAGACTTTTTCCTCATTTTGATTTTTACAAAATTCTCTGGGGTCACATAAAAATTAGCCCCTCCCACACACAGAATGAGCAGTATGCCAATCACCCAGAGGAGCGAGTATGTGCTGTTGTAGCAACATTAATTGCGCATAGATTTAAATTTGAATTTGTCTTAGATGTTCCCTGTTCTGGGTTTGTTGTCGGGTTATTGTAAATATGTGCAGATTCCTCACTTGGACGGGATACATTCATCCACAGAAGATTTTATTTCGATTTTACCCAAAGTTCAAGCAATGTTTTTCTTTTCTCTTTTATTTTAACATTCAGCAGTTTTACAGTAGATCAAGAACTTTTGTTCCTCACATGAGTCACTGGCAATGAAGTGCATTGGCATTTGAATTAGATGTTGCATTTCCAGAAAAATCTATGAAAATAACACAAGAAAATATGTTCTTGTAAATAAGTCTAGGTAATGAAAGAAACTTATTTTGAATAGCGCTTAACAGCGTTAGATTTATTCATGTTTTGCTATTCTCCATCACAAATGAAGCTGTCACTCTTTAACATTAAATAATGTATGTATTTATACGTTACATGCAGATTGTCAATTTGTATTTATTTATTGTTTTGTCAAGGCATGTTCCAACCTGCAACTGTGACACCCCTGGATGGTTGTGGCAGTATTTATCTGGGATCAACGAAGCAATGGTTTGCAGTTTTATGTGCATGATGTTTGTTTGTAAAGATTAACAGAGATGACAATGGAAAGCCCATGTTACCAATATTCAAATATTTTTGTGAAGTTTTACCTGAATAAATGTATATTTTTTCAATCACAAACGAGAGACTTTGAAGCAGTCATGCATATGTGAAATGTAATTAGGGCCCGAGCAGCGACCGCTGCGAGGTCCCTATTGTTTTTGTAAAAATTATTATTATTATTAGGGCCCGAGCAGCGACCGCTGCGAGGTCCCTATTGTTTTTGTAAAAATTATTAGGGCCCGAGCAGCGACCGCTGCGAGGTCCCTATTGTTTTTGTAAAAATTATTATTATTATTATTATTATTATTAGGGCCCGAGCAGCGACCGCTGCGAGGTCCCTATTGTTTTTGTAAAAATTATTATTATTATTATTATTATTATTCTTCTTCTTCTTCTTCTTCTTCTTCTTTATTCTCCGCAAACAATCGCGATTTTGGGTACCTAAATATTCACGAAAACTCACCGAACTTTGCACACTCCTCAGGTCCGGCGAAAAATTTGATATTATGAAGTCGTTATAACAATGCGACTCGATAGCGCCCCCTAGCGTAGAAAAATAAAAACCAAGCCCGGCACGTTTGAGCTAGAGCAACAAAAATTGGCAGGCACGTGTAGTACCCCGAGACGCACAAAAAAGTCTCTTGGGACCATGTAGCTAAAATGTACAGGAAGTGAGCTATGAATTTTTTTATGTCCAATTTTGGCCTATTTTGGCACATTCACTGTGGTCATGCTTTTTCCCCCTTTGCAAACATTTTTCATCCAATTGACTTCAAACTTGGCATTTATCATCTCAAGACCTGAGAGAACAACTGGGCAAAACATCTTGCCTTTTTGAAATACTATATGACGGGGGCGGGGCATCAAATATTGCCTTTAAAATTTCATTTGTTGAGAAAGAGCAAATGCTTAATAACTCCCATGTTCAAGCTCCAAAAAATCTCAAACTTCTCAGGCAACGTAATAGTCACGGCCTGAAAACATCTATATGATAAAATTCAGTTATACATATAGTGCCACCTAGTGGTTACAATAAATGTCATACTTTACGTTTTTAGCTACTGTGCTGAGCTTGTTGAAGGGATCCATTTGAAAATTGGTCAGAAAAGCCTTAAGATGTTGATCATGCCCCACACCGAATATTGTAACTTTTCGCCAAAGGGCGTGGCCGCTACGGTGACGCAAAGTCTGAAGATTTTTCGTGAAAATAAAAGCTGCATTAACTTGACCGAGATGATCCTATCTTCTCAAAATTTCACACATTTGATGAGAGTCCAGCCCTAAAGACATCTACTGACTTATATTTCATCTAACTGATAGCGCCACCTAGTGGCAATTTTTTTTCTTACGAATTTTCTTCTACGTTTTTCTCCAAACATGTTAACTGGACCTACCTCATATTTGCTCAGATGAGGGTTTCGGCCTTCATGATGTCACAACACGAAGTTTGTGAGTTTTCGCGAATTGCTGTGGGTGTGGCTAAGCGCTGTTCGCCAAGAAAACAACGCCAGTTTTGAGGGTCTAAACATGCACAGAAACTCATGAAACTTGGCACACACATCTGGCCTGGTAAAATGAGCCATATTTTATTGTTGATTGTGCTATTTTTTACAAAAATGACTCAATAGCGCCCCCTAGAAGTTTTTAACAAAGCAGCCCCGGTTGTACGTTTAAGCAAGAACGACGAATATTTTTAGGTGTATGAGGGAGCCCAAGTCCTACAAAAAAGTCTCTTGGACCCATATGCTAAAATGAACAGGAAGTGAGCTATGAATTTTTGAATGTCCCATTTTTTACGATTTTTGCACATTCACAGGGGGCAGACTTTTGCCCACTTCTCCTACACATTTCATCCGACTGAGTTAAGACTTAGCCTGGACCATGTCAAGACCTGAGCCAACGACAGGGGGAAAAATTTTGACTTTTCGAAATACTATATGATGAGGGCGGGGCATCAAATTTTGTGTTTCGCAATGAAAAAGGATATGCTTGATAACTCCCCGGTACATGCTCCAAAAAATCCCAAACTTGACATGTATGTTTATCGTCAAGGCCTGAAGTTATCTCTGTGACAACATTCAGTTATATATGCAGCGCCACCTAGCCCTTGAGGAATAAAAAAAAAATACCCCACATACGGTATTTTGTACAAAAAATGTACACTCATTCTAAGTGTGATAACGAAGTCATTTCTGAATATTCTTTTAGTTTCCACCACTCAAAATGTTCACTGGCATCAGACTTATCCAAACATATATATATTTTTATTTATTTTTGATAGCCTCTATGGACATTAAAAGCAATATCGTGAATGAAGGATATGCTTAATAACTCCACGGTACATGCTCCAAAAAAAATCCCACACTTGACATGTATGCTTATAATCAAGGCCTGAAGGTATCTCTATGACAACATTCAGTTATAAATACAGCGCCACCTAGCCCTTGAGGCTTATATAAAAAAAATAAAAATACCCCACATACGGTATTTTGTACAAAAAATGTACACTCATTCTAAGTGTGATAACTAAGTCATTTATGAATATTCTTTTAGTTTCCACCACTCAAATTGTTCACTGGCTTGACACCGATCCAAACGTATGTACGTTTCCATTTTGTTTTATTCATTTTTGATTGCCCCTTTGGACAATAAAAGTAACTTTGTGCAATGAGTACAACGAGCGATGATGTGTATATACACGTTTACAAAAAAATACCAATCAGGGCAACTCATTGCCTAAAAATAAAAAAGGACGCTGATTTTTGCAGGTCTTAACAATCACCAAAACCCGTTGAGCTTGACACACACACTGGCAAAAAAATATTCTACATGTAAACGTTTATTATGCCATTTTCAAAGAAATTTTGCTTCCAATATGCCAGTACCCCAATGTGCCAGTACCCCAACATGCAAGTACCACAACGTGCAAGGACCCCAACGTGGCCCGGGCTGCGAGGGCCCTTTATAGCTGCTCGCAGCTCTAGTTAGGGCCCGAGCAGCGACCGCTGCGAGGTCCCTATTGTTTTTGTAAAAATTATTATTAGGGCCCGAGCAGCGACCGCTGCGAGGTCCCTATTGTTCCTGAAGGAATTCTTATTATTCTTCTTCTTCTTCTTCTTCTTTTTCTTTGTTATTATTCTTTTCCGCAAACAACCACATTTTTGAGGCACTAAACATGAACGAAAACTCACCAAACTTTACACGCAGATCGGGTCTGGCGAAAAATTTGATATTTTAAAGTCGCCATACATGATAACAGAAAAATGGCTCTGTAGCGCCACCTACATAGGTTAAACGGATCCCTGTCCCGCTACGATTGTCCTATGGCTACGAAAATTGTGTGGCACCTGTAGCACATCCAGATGAACAAAAACCTCTTTGATATGTGTACCCTAAAATAGACAGGAAGTGAGGTATGAGTATTTGAATGTCCAATTTTGGCCCATTTTTGCACATTTACAGGGGTCATACTTTTCCCCGCTTCTCCTACACGGTTAACCCGATTGACTTCAAACTTGGGCTGTACCATCTCAACACCTGGGACAACATCATGGTAAAAAATCTAAAGTTTTTGACATACTATATGACGGTGGCGGGGCATCAAATTTACAGTTTCAAAATTCTTACTTAACGAAGCATTGCCGGTGGTACGTTTAATCTAGAGCTACGAAAATTGGTACACATATGTAACAGACTATGATCTACAAAAAAGCCTGTTGGTGCCATATGCTAAACCTAACAGGAAGTCCGCCAGAGGCGAGGCATCAAATTTTGTGTTTCAAAATTCTTACTTAATGAAGCATTCCCGGCTGTACATTTCACCTAGAGTTACCAAAATTTTAAGACATATGTAACAGCCCTCAAGGTACAAAAAACTCTTTTTGAACCATATGCTAAACCGAACAGGAAGTCCGCCATTTTGATTTACTTTGGAACGTGTTGCCATTTTTTGGGCCATTTCATAGGGGTCTTATTTTAACGAACTCCTCCTACAGAGTTTATCCGATCATCTCCAAACTTTGTGTGATTCATCTTAAGATGTTGAAGATGAAAAGTTATTGAAAGCTTTTTATTTCGTCGCACGCTGTTGCCGTAGCATGCACAGTTTGCAAAGGAAAAAATTCCTTCTTAATGAAGCATTCCCAGTTGTACGAAGCAGCTAGAGCTACGAAAATTTGGAGACACATGTAACAGCCCACGATGTACAAAAAAGTCTCTTGGTGCCATGTGCTAAACCCAACAGGAAGTCCCGTAGGGGCCGGGCATCACATTTTGAGCTAAAAAAAATCTTTAACGAAGCATTCCCGGTTGTACGTTTCACCTAGCGCTATGATAATTTAGAGGCATACATAAGAGCCCACGATGTACAAAAAAGTCTCTTGGAACCATCTGCTAAACCAAACAGGAAGTCCGCCATTTTGATTTACGTTGGGATTTGTAGCCATTTTTTGTGGCCTTTTTTCGGGGTCATATTTTAACGGACTCCTCCTACAAAATTTATCCGACTGTCTTTAAACTTGGTGTGCTTCATCTTAAGATGTTTAAGATGCAAAGTTATCGAAAGTTATTTATTTTGTCGCACGCCATTGTCATGGTGATGCATTGTTTGCCAAGTAAAATAATGCTTTTTTTTTTGGTCTAAACATGTGCAAAAACTCATGAAACTTTACACAAACATCAGGCTTGTCATAAGCATGAATATTTTAGAGATTTCTTATTCAATTTGCAATACATGGTTCAATAGCGTCCGGTCTCCTCCCACATTCCAAAGACATGCATGGCAGGTTAATTGGGCGCTCCGAATTGTCCCTAGGTGTGCGTGTGAGTGTGGATGGTTGTTCGTCTCTGTGTGCCCTGCGATTGGTTGGCAACCAGTCCAGGGTGTCCCCCGCCTACTGCCCAGAGCCCGCTGAGATAGGCGCCAGCAGCCCCCGCGACCCTTGTGAGGAATAAGCGGTCAAGAAAATGGATGGATGGATGGATGGTTCAATAGCGCCCTCTAGACATTTTTATGAAGCTTTTGCAAATGTTTTGTATTTTATGATTCAGCTAGATTTGTAAAAATTGGGATACCTATCAGCCTAAGACTTACAAAAAGGTTTCTAAAGCCATATGCTGAATCAAACAGGAAGTCTGCCATTTGGATTTACTTTGGTATTTGTAGCCATTTTTTGGGGCCTTTTATAGGGGTCATATTTTCAACAGAACTTATCAGATCGTCTTCATTCTTTGGCGTGTTTCATCTTAAGATATTTAAGATGAAAAGTTATTGAATTTTTTTATTTTGTCACACGCCTTTGCTCTAGCCATGCATTGTTTGTGAAGAAAAATGCTTCTTTGAGAGTCTAAATATGGGCGAAAACACACAAAACTTTGCACACACACCAGACCTGTCTGGAACATGAATATTTTATTTAGATATTTGTTGTGCAATTGTAATAAATGGCTCAATAGCGCCCTTTAGACATTTTTATGAAGTCTTTCCGTTTATATGATTCAGCTAGATGTGTGAATATTGGCAGGCATGCCGAATATATTCAAAAAGTATTCTATATAGCCATGTGCCAATCCATTTGGATTTTTTTTTTTTTTTGTTTTGTTAATTGTGCATCATTTTTGGCCTTTCCATGAACCTTTACAAACACAAAGCATGGCAAAAACGTTTACAATTTAGATGGTTTCCTATTTGACAGTACCCCAACATGCCAGTACCCCGACGTGCAAATACCCCAACGTGGCCCGGGTTGCGAGGGCCCTTTATAGCTGCTCGCAGCTCTAGTTATTCTTCTTCTTCTTCTTCTTCTTCTTCTTCTTCTTCTTCTTCTTTATTCTCCGCAAACGATCGCGATTTTGGGTACCTAAACATTCACGAAAACTCACCGAACTTTGCACACTCCTCAGGCCCGGCGAAAAATTTGATATTATTAAGTCGTCATAACAATGCGACTCGATAGCGCCCCCTAGCGTAGAAAAATAAAAACCAAGCCCGGCACGTTTGAGCTAGAGCAACAAAAATTGGCAGGCACGTGTAGCACCCCGAGACGCACAAAAAAGTCTATTGGGACCATGTAGCTAAAATGTACAGGAAGTGAGCTATGAATTTTTTTATGTACAATTTTGGCCTATTTTGGCACATTCACTGTGGTCATGCTTTTTCCCCCTTTGCAAACATTTTTCATCCAATTGACTTCAAACTTGGCATTTATCATCTCAAGACCTGAGAGAACAACTGGGCAAAACATCTTGCCTTTTTGAAATACTATATGACGGGGGCGGGGCATCAAATATTGCCTTTAAAATTTCATTTGTCCAGAAAGAGCAAATGCTTAATAACTCCCATGTTCAAGCTCAAAAAAATCTCAAACTTCTCAGGCAACGTAATAGTCACGGCCTGAAAACATCTATATGATAAAATTCAGTTATACATATAGCGCCACCTAGTGGTTACAATAAATGTCATACTTTACGTTTTTAGCTACTGTGCTGAGCTTGTTGAAGGGATCCATTTGAAAATTGGTCAGAAAAGCCTTAAGATGTTGATCATGCCCCACACCGAATATTGTAACTTTTCGCCAAAGGGCGTGGCCGCTACGGTGACGCAAAGTCTGAAGATTTTTCGTGAAAATAAAAGCTGCATTAACTTGACCGAGATGATCCTATCTTCTCAAAATTTCACACATTTGATGAGAGTCCAGCCCTAAAGACATCTACTGACTTATATTTCATCTAACTGATAGCGCCACCTAGTGGCAATTTTTTTTCTTACGAATTTTCTTCTACGTTTTTCTCCAAACACGTTAACTGGACCTACCTCATATTTGCTCAGATGAGGGTTTCGGCCTTCATGATGTCACAACATGAAGTTTGTGAGTTTTCGCGAATTGCTGTGGGTGTGGCTAAGCGCTGTTCGCCAAGAAAACAACGCCAGTTTTGAGGGTCTAAACATGCACAGAAACTCATGAAACTTGGCACACACATCTGGCCTGGTAAAATGAGCAATATTTTATTGTTGATTGTGCTATTCTTACAAAAATGACTCAATAGCGCCCCCTAGAAGTTTTTAACGAAGCAGCCCCGGTTGTACGTTTAAGCAAGAACGACAAATATTTTTAGGTGTATGAGGGAGCCCAAGACCTACAAAAAAGTCTCTTGGACCCATATGCTAAAATGAACAGGAAGTGAGCTACGAATTTTTGAATGTCCCATTTTTGACGATTTTTGCACATTCACAGGGGGCAGACTTTTGCCCACTTCTCCTACACGTTTCATCTGACTGAGTTAAGACTTGACCTGGACCATGTCAAGACCTGAGCCAACGACAGGGGGAAAAATCTTGACCTTTCGAAATACTATATGATGAAGGCGGGGCATCAAAATTTGTGTTTCGCACTGAAAAAGGATATGCATAATAACTCCCCGGTACATGCTCCAAAAAATCCAAAACTTGACATGTATGTTTATCGTCAAGGCCTGAAGCTATCTCTATGACAACATTCAGTTATATATGCAGCGCCACCTAGCCATTGAGGCATAAAAAAAAAATACCCCACATACGGTATTTTGTACAAAAAATGTAAACTCATTCTAAGTGTGATAACTAAGTCATTTATGAATATTCTTTTAGTTTCCACCACTCAAAATGTTCACTGGCATCAGACTTATCCAAACATATATATATTTTTATTTATTTTTGATAGCCTCTGTGGACATTAAAAGCAATATCGTGAATGTAGGATATGCTTAATAACTCCACCGTACATGCTCCAAAAAAAATCCCACACTTGACATGTATGCTTATAATCAAGGCCTGAAGGTATCTCGATGTCAACATTCAGTTATAAATACAGCGCCACCTAGCCCTTGAGGCTTATATAAAAAAAAAAAACCCACATACGGTATTTTGTACAAAAAAATGTAAACTCATTCTAAGTGTGATGACTAAGTCATTTATGAATATTCTTTTAGTTTCCACCACTCAAATTGTTCACTGGCTTCACACCGATCCAAACGTATGTACGTTTCCATTTAGTTTTATTCATTTTTGATTGCCCCTTTGGACAATAAAAGTAACATTGTGCAATGAGTACAACGAGCGATGATGTATATATACACTTTTACAAAAAATACCAATCAGGGCAACTCATTGCCTAAAAATAAAAAAGGACGCTGATTTTTGCAGGTCTTAACAATCACCAAAACCCGTTGAGCTTGACACACACTGGCAAAAAAAATATTCTACATGTAAACGTTTATTATGCCATTTTCAAAGAAATTTTGCTTCCAATATGCCAGTACCCCAACGTGCCAGTACCCCAACGTGCCAGTACCCTAACGTGCAAGTACCCCAACGTGCAAGGACTCCAACGTGGCCCGGGCTGCGAGGGCCCTTTATAGCTGCTCGCAGCTCTAGTTAGGGCCCGAGCAGCTACCGCTGCGAGGTCCCTATTGTTTTTCGATCGGATTATTATTATTATTATTAGGGCCCGAGCAGCGACCGCTGCGAGGTCCCTATTGTTTTTGTAAAAATTATTATTATTATTATTATTATTATTATTCTTCTTCTTCTTTATTCTCCGCAAACAATCGCGATTTTGGGTACCTAAATATTCACGAAAACTCACCGAACTTTGCACACTCCTCAGGTCCGGCGAAAAATTTGATATTATGAAGTCGTTATAACAACGCGACTCTATAGCGCCCCCTAGCATAGAAAAATAAAAACCAAGCCCGGCACGTTTGAGCTAGAGCAACGAAAATTGGCAGGCATGTGTAGCACCCCGAGACGCACAAAAAAGTCTATTGGGACCATGTAGCTAAAATGTACAGGAAGTGAGCTATGAATTTTTTAATGTCCAATTTTGGCCTATTTTGGCACATTCACTGTGGTCATGCTTTTTCCCCCTATGCAAACATTTTTCATCCCATTGACTTCAAACTTGGGATTTATCATCTCAAGACATAAGAGAACAGCTGGGCAAAAAGTCTTGCCTTTTCGAAATACTATATGACGGGGGCGGGGCATCAAATATTGCCTTTAAAATTTCATTTGTCCAGAAAGAGCAAATGCTGAATAACTCCCATGTACAAGCTCCAAAAAATCTCAAACTTCTCAGGCAACGTAATAGTCACGGCCTGAAAACATCTATATGACAAAATTCAGTTATACATATAGCGCCACCTAGTGGTTACAATAAATGTCATACATTACGTTTTTAGCTACTGTGCTGAGCTCGTTGAAGGGATCCAGTTGAAAATTGGTCAGAAAAGCCTTAAGATGTTGATGATGCCCCACACCGAATATTGTAACTTTTCGCCAAAGGGCGTGGCCGCTACGGTGACGCAAAGTCTGAAGATTTTTCGTGACAATAAAAGCTGCATTAACTTGACCGAGATGATCCTATCTTCTCAAAATTTCACACATTTGATGAGAGTCCAGCTCTAAAGATATCTACTAACTTACATTTCATCTAACTGATAGCGCCACCTAGTGGCAATTTTTTTTCTTACGAATCTTCTTCTACGTTTTTCTCCAAACACGTTAACTGGACCTACCTCATATTTGCTCAGATGAGGGTTTCGGCCTTCATGATGTCACAACACGAAGTTTGTGAGTTTTCGCGAATTGCTGTGGGCGTGGCTAAGCGCTGTTCGCCAAGAAAACAACGCCAGTTTTGAGGGTCTAAACATGCACAGAAACTCCTGAAACTTGGCACACACATCTGGCCTGGTAAAATGAGCAATATTTTATTGTTGATTGTGCTATTTTTACAAAAATGACTCAATAGCGCCCCCTCGAAATTTTTAACGAAGCAGCCCCGGTTGTACGTTTAAGCAAGAACGACGAATATTTTCAGGTGTATGAGGGAGCCCAAGACCTACAAAAAAGTCTCTTGTACCCATATGCTAAAATGAACAGGAAGTGAGCTACGAATTTTTGAATGTCCCATTTTTGACGATTTTTGCACATTCACAGGGGGCAGACTTTTGCCCACCTCTCCTACACGTTTCATCCGACTGAGTTAAGACTTGGCCTGGACCATGTCAAGACCTGAGCCAACGACAGGGAGAAAAATTTTGACTTTTCGAAATACTATATGATGAGGGCGGGGCATCAAAATTTGTGTTTCGCAATGAAAAAGGATATGCTTGATAACTCCCCGGTACATGCTCCAAAAAATCCCAAACTTGACATGTATGTTTATCGTCAAGGCCTGAAGTTATCTCTATGACAACATTCAGTTATATATGCAGCGCCACCTAGCCCTTGAGGCATGAAAAAAAAATACCCCACATACGGTATTTTGTACAAAAAATGTAAACTCATTCTAAGTGTGATAACGAAGTCATTTATGAATATTATTTTAGTTTCCACCACTCAAAATGTTCACTGGCATCAGACTTATCCAAACATATATATATTTTTATTTATTTTTGATAGCCTCTATGGACATTAAAAGCAATATCGTGAATGAAGGATATGCTTAATAACTCCACGGTACATGCTCCAAAAAAAATCCCACACTTGACATGTATGCTTATAATCAAGGCCTGAAGGTATCTCGATGACAACATTCAGTTATAAATACAGCGCCACCTAGCCGTTGAGGCTTATATAAAAAAAAATAAAAAAAATACCCCACATACGGTATTTTGTACAAAAAATGTACACTCATTCTAAGTGTGATAACTAAGTCATTTATGAATATTCTTTTAGTTTCCACCACTCAAATTGTTCACTGGCTTCACACCGATCCAAACGTATGTACGTTTCCATTTTGTTTTATTCATTTTTGATTGCCCCTTTGGACAATAAAAGTAAACATTGTGCAATGAGTACAACGAGCGATGATGTGTATATACACTTTTACAAAAAAATACCAATCAGGGCAACTCATTGCCTAAAAATAAATAAGGACGCTGATTTTTGCAGGTCTTAACAATCACCAAAATCCGTTGAGCTTGACACTGGCAAAAAAAATATTCTACATGTAAACGTTTATTATGCCATTTTCAAAGAAATTTTGCTTCCAATATGCCAGTACCCCAACGTGCCAGTACCCCAACGTGCAAGTACCCCAACGTGCAAGGACCCCAACGTGGCCCGGGCTGTGAGGGCCCTTTATAGCTGCTCGCAGCTCTAGTTATTATTATTATTCTTCTTCTTCTTCTTCTTCTCCGTAAACGATCACGATTTTGGGTACCTAAACATTCACGAAAACTCACCGAACTTTGCACACTCCTCAGGTCCGGCGAAAAATTTGATATTATGAAGTCGTCATAACAACCCGACTCTATAGCGCCCCCTAGCATAGAAAAATAAAAACCAAGCCCGGCACGTTTGAGCTAGAGCAACGAAAATTGGTAGGCACGTGTAGCACCCCGAGACGCACAAAAAAGTCTATTGGGACCATGTAGCTAAAATGTACAGGAAGTGAGCTATGAATTTTTTAATGTCCAATTTTGGCCTATTTTGGCACATTCACTGTGGTCATGCTTTTTCCCCCTATGCAAACATTTTTCATCCCATTGACTTCAAACTTGGCATTTATCATCTCAAGACCTAAGAGAACAGCTGGGCAAAAAGTCTTGCCTTTTTGAAATACTATATGACGGGGGCGGGGCATCAAATATTGCCTTTAAAATTTCATTTGTCCGGAAAGAGCAAATGCTTAATAACTCCCATGTACAAGCTCCAAAAAATCTCAAACTTCTCAGGCAACGTAATAGTCACGGCCTGAAAACATCTATATGACAAAATTCAGTTCTACATATAGCGCCACCTAGTGGTTACAATAAATGTCATACTTTACGTTTTTAGCTACTGTGCTGAGCTCGTTGAAGGGATCCAGTTGAAAATTGGTCAGAAAAGCCTTAAGATGTTGATGATGCCCCACACCGAATATTGTAACTTTTCGCCAAAGGGCGTGGCCGCTACGGTGACGCAAAGTCTGAAGATTTTTCGTGACAATAAAAGCTGCATTAACTTGACCGAGATGATCCTATCTTCTCAAAATTTCACACATTTGATGAGAGTCCAGCCCTAAAGACATCTACTAACTTACATTTCATCTTACTGATAGCGCCACCTAGTGGCAATTTTTTTTCTTACGAATTTTCTTCTACGTTTTTCTCCAAACACGTTAACTGGACCTACCTCATATTTGCTCAGATGAGGGTTTCGGCCTTCATGATGTCACAACACGAAGTTTGTGAGTTTTCGCGAATTGCTGTGGGCGTGGCTAAGCGCTGTTCGCCAAGAAAACAACGCCAGTTTTGAGGGTCTAAACATGCACAGAAACTCCTGAAACTTGGCACACACATCTGGCCTGGTAAAATGAGCAATTTTTTATCGGCGATTGTGCTATTTTTAAAAAAATGACTCAATAGCGCCCCCTCGAAATTTTTAACGAAGCAGCCCCGGTTGTACGTTTAAGAAAGAACGACGAATATTTTTAGGTGTATAAGGGAGCCCAAGACCTACAAAAAAGTCTCTTGTACCCATATGCTAAAATGAACAGGAAGTGAGCTACGAATTTTTGAATGTCCCATTTTTGACGATTTTTGCACATTCACAGGGGGCAGACTTTTGCCCACTTCTCCTATACGTTTCATCCGACTGAGTTAGACTTAGCCTGGACCATGTCAAGACCTGAGCCAACGACAGGGGGAAAAATTTTGACTTTTCGAAATACTATATGATGAGGGCGGGGCATCAAAATTTGTGTTTCGCAATGAAAAATGATATGCTTGATAACTCCCCGGTACATGCTCCAAAAAATCCCAAACTTGACATGTATGTTTATCGTCAAGGCCTGAAGTTATCTCTATGACAACATTCAGTTATATATGCAGCGCCACCTAGCCCTTGAGGCATGAAAAAAAAATACCCCACATACGGTATTTTGTACAAAAAATGTACACTCATTCTAAGTGTGATAACTAAGTCATTTATGAATATTCTTTTAGTTTCCACCACTCAAATTGTTCACTGGCTTCACACCGATCCAAACGTATGTACGTTTCCATTTTGTTTTATTCATTTTTGATTGCCCCTTTGGACAATATAAGTAACATTGTGCAATGAGTACAACGAGCGATGATGTGTATATACACTTTTACAAAAAAATACCAATCAGGGCAACTCATTGCCTAAAAATAAAAAAGGACGCTGATTTTTGCAGGTCTTAACAATCACCAAAACCCGTTGAGCTTGATACACACACTGGCAAAAAAATATTCTAAATGTAAACGTTTATTATGCCATTTTCAAAGAAATTTTGCTTCCAATATGCCAGTACCCCAATGTGCCAGTACCCCAACGTGCAAGTACCCCAACGTGCAAGGACCCCAACGTGGCCCGGGCTGCGAGGGCCCTTTATAGCTGCTCGCAGCTCTAGTTAGGGCCCGAGCAGCGACCGCTGCGAGGTCCCTATTGTTTTTGTAAAAATTATTATTATTATTATTATTATTATTATTATTATTAGGGCCCGAGCAGCTACCGCTGCGAGGTCCCTATTGTTTTTCGATCGGATTATTATTATTATTCTTCTTCTTCTTCTCCGTAAACGATCACGATTTTGGGTACCTAAACATTTACGAAAACTCACCAAACTTTGCACACTCCTCAGGCCCGGCGAAAAATTTGATATTATGAAGTCGTCATAACAACGCGACTCTATAGCGCCCCCTAGCATAGAAAAATAAAAACCAAGCCCGGCACGTTTGAGCTAGAGCAACGAAAATTGGCAGGCACGTGTAGCACCCCGAGACGCACAAAAAAGTCTATTGGGACCATGTAGCTAAAATGTACAGGAAGTGAGCTATGAATTTTTTTATGTCCAATTTTGGCCTATTTTGGCACATTCACTGTGGTCATGCTTTTTCCCCCTTTGCAAACATTTTTCATCCAATTGACTTCAAACTTGGCATTTATCATCTCAAGACCTGAGAGAAAAACTGGGCAAAACATCTTGCCTTTTTGAAATACTATATGACGGGGGCGGGGCATCAAATATTGCCTTTAAAATTTCATTTGTCCAGAAAGAGCAAATGCTTAATAACTCCCATGTTCAAGCTCCAAAAAATCTCAAACTTCTCAGGCAACGTAATAGTCACGGCCTGAAAACATCTATATGATAAAATTCAGTTATACATATAGCGCCACCTAGTGGTTACAATAAATGTCATACTTTACGTTTTTAGCTACTGTGCTGAGCTTGTTGAAGGGATCCATTTGAAAATTGGTCAGAAAGGCCTTAAGATGTTGATCATGCCCCACACCGAATATTGTAACTTTTCGCCAAAGGGCGTGGCCGCTACGGTGACGCAAAGTCTGAAGATTTTTCGTGAAAATAAAAGCTGCATTAACTTGACCGAGATGATCCTATCTTCTCAAAATTTCACACATTTGATGAGAGTCCAGCCCTAAAGACATCTCCTGACTTATATTTCATCTAACTGATAGCGCCACCTAGTGGCAATTTTTTTTCTTACGAATTTTCTTCTACGTTTTTCTCCAAACACGTTAACTGGACCTACCTCATATTTGCTCAGATGAGGGTTTCGGCCTTCATGATGTCACAACACGAAGTTTGTGAGTTTTCGCGAATTGCTGTGGGTGTGGCTAAGCGCTGTTCGCCAAGAAAATAACGCCAGTTTTGAGGGTCTAAACATGCACAGAAACTCATGAAACTTGGCACACACATCTGGCCTGGTAAAATTAGCAATATTTTATTGTTGATTGTGCTATTTTTACAAAAATGACTCAATAGCGCCCCCTAGAAGTTTTTAACGAAGCAGCCCCGGTTGTACGTTTAAGCAAGAACGACGAATATTTTTAGGTGTATGAGGGAGCCCAAGACCTACAAAAAAGTCTCTTGGACCCATATGCTAAAATGAACAGGAAGTGAGCTACGAATTTTTGAATGTCCCATTTTTGACAATTTTTGCACATTCACAGGGGGCAGACTTTTGCCCACTTCTCCTACACGTTTCATCTGACTGAGTTAAGACTTGACCTGGACCATGTCAAGTCCTGAGCCAACGACAGGGGGAAAAATCTTGACCTTTCGAAATACTATATGATGAAGGCGGGGCATCAAAATTTGTGTTTCGCACTGAAAAAGGATATGCTTAATAACTCCCCGGTACATGCTCCAAAAAATCCCAAACTTGACATGTATGTTTATCGTCAAGGCCTGAAGCTATCTCTATGACAACATTCAGTTATATATGCAGCGCCACCTAGCCCTTGAGGCATAAAAAAAAAATACCCCACATACGGTATTTTGTACAAAAAATGTCAACTCATTCTGAGTGTGATAACTAAGTCATTTATGAATATTCTTTTAGTTTCCACCACTCAAAATGTTCACTGGCATCAGACTTATCCAAACATATATATATTTTTATTTATTTTTGATAGCCTCTGTGGACATTAAAAGCAATATCGTGAATGAAGGATATGCTTAATAACTCCACGGTACATGCTCCAAAAAAAATCCCACACTTGACATGTATGCTTATAATCAAGGCCTGAAGGTATCTCTATGACAACATTCAGTTATAAATACAGCGCCACCTAGCCCTTGAGGCATTTATATATATATATATATATATATATATATATATATAAACCCACATACGGTGTTTTGTACAAAAAATGTACACTCATTCTAAGTGTGATAACTAAGTCATTTATGAATATTCTTTTAGTTTCCACCACTCAAATTGTTCACTGGCTTCACACCGATCCAAACGTATGCACGTTTCCATTTTGTTTTATTCATTTTTGATTGCCCCTTTGGACAATAAAAGTAACATTGTGCAATGAGTACAACGAGCGATGATGTGTATATACACTTTTACAAAAAATACCAATCAGGGCAACTCATTGCCTAAAAATAAAAAAGGACGCTGATTTTTGCAGGTCTTAACAACCACCAAAACCCGTTGAGCTTGACACACACTGGCAAAAAAAAATATTCTACATGTAAACGTTTATTATGCCATTTTCAAAGAAATTTTGCTTCCAATATGCCAGTAGCCCAACGTGCAAGGACCCCAACGTGGCCCGGGCTGCGAGGGCCCTTTATAGCTGCTCGCAGCTCTAGTTATTATTATTCTTTATTCTCCGCAAACGATCGCGATTTTGGGTACCTAAACATTCACGAAAACTCACCGAACTTTGCGCACTCTTCGGGCCCGGCGAAAAATTTGATATTATGAAGGCGTCATAACAACGCGACTCTATAGCGCCCCCTAGCGTAGAAAAATAATAACCAAACCCGGCACGTTTGAGCTAGAGCAACGAAAATTGGCAGGCACGTGTAGCACCCCGAGACGCACAAAAAAGTCTATTGGGACCATGTAGCTAAAATGTACAGGAAATGAGCTATGAATTTTTTAATGTCCAATTTTGGCCTATTTTGGCACATTCACTGTGGTCATGCTTTTTCCCCCTTTGCAAACATTTTTCATCCAGTTGACTTCAAAATTGGCATTTATCATCTCAAGACCTGAGACAACAACTGGGCAAAAAACCTTGACTTTTCGAAATACTATATGACGGGGGCGGGGCATCAAATATTGCCTTGAAAATTTCATTTGTCCAGAAAGAGCAAATGCTTAATAACTCCCATGTTCAAGCTCAGAAAAATCTCAAACTTCTCAGAAAACGTAATAGTCACGACCTGAAAACATCTATATGATAAAATTCAGTTATACATATAGCGCCACCTAGTGGTAACAATAAATGTCATACTTTACGTTTTTAGCTACTGTGCTGAGCTCGTTGAAGGGATCCAGTTGAAAATTGGTCAGAAAAGCCTTAAGATGTTGATCATGCCCCACACCGAATATTGTAACTTTTCGCCAAAGGGCGTGGCCGCTACGGTGACGCAAAGTCTGAAGATTTTTCGTGACAATAAAAGCTGCATTAACTTGACCGAGATGATCCTATCTTCTCAAAATTTCACACATTTGATGAGAGTCCAGCCCTAAAGACATCTACGAACTTATATTTCATCTTACTGATAGCGCCACCTAGTGGCATTTTTTTTTTCTTACAAATTTTCTTCTACGTTTTTGTCCAAACACGTTAACTGGACCTACCTCAGATTTGCTCAGATGAGGGTTTCGGCCTTCATGATGTCACAACACGAAGTTTGTGAGTTTTCGTGAATTGCTGTGGGCGTGGCTAAGCGCTGTTCGCCAAGAAAACAACGCCGGTTTTGAGGGTCTAAACATGCACAGAAACTCATGAAACTTGGCACACACATCTGGCCTGGTAAAATGAGCAATATTTTAATGTTGATTGTGCTATTTTTACAAAAATGACTCAATAGCGCCCCCTAGAAAATTTTAACGAAGCAGCCCCGGTTGTACGTTTAAGCAAGATCTACGAAAAATTTTAGGTGTATGAGGGAGCCCAAGACCTACATAAAAGTCTCTTGGACCCATATGCTAAAATGAACAGGAAGTGAGCTACGAATTTTTGAATGTCCCATTTTTGATGATTTTTGCACATTTACAGGGGGCATACTTTTGCCCACTTCTTCTCCACGTTTCATCCGACTGAGTTAAGACTTGACCTGGACAATGTCAAGACCTGAGCCAACGACAGGGGGGAAAATCTTGACTTTTCGAAATACTATATGATGAGGGCGTGGCATCAAGATTTGTGTTTCGCAATGAAAAAGGATATGCTTGATAACTCCCCGGTACATGCTCCAAAAAATCCCAAACTTGACATGTATGTTTATCGTCAAGGCCTGAAGTTATCTCTATGACAACATTCAGTTATATATGCAGCGCCACCTAGCCCTTGAGGCATGAAAAAAAAATACCCCACATACGGTATTTTGTACAAAAAATGTACACTCATTCTAAGTGTGATAACTAAGTCATTTATGAATATTTTTTTAGTTTCCACCACTCAAATTGTTCACTGGCTTCACACCGATCCAAACGTATGTACGTTTCCATTTTGTTTTATTCATTTTTGATTGCCCCTTTGGACAATATAAGTAACATTGTGCAATGAGTACAACGAGCGATGATGTGTATATACACTTTTACAAAAAAATACCAATCAGGGCAACTCATTGCCTAAAAATAAAAAAGGACGCTGATTTTTGCAGGTCTTAACAATCACCAAAACCCGTTGAGCTTGACACACACACTGGCAAAAAAATATTCTAAATGTAAACGTTTATTATGCCATTTTCAAAGAAATTTTGCTTCCAATATGCCAGTACCCCAATGTGCCAGTACCCCAACGTGCAAGTACCCCAACGTGCAAGGACCCCAACGTGGCCCGGGCTGCGAGGGCCCTTTATAGCTGCTCGCAGCTCTAGTTATTATTCTTCTTCTTCTTCTTCTTCTTTATTCTCCGCAAACAATCGCGATTTTGGGTACCTAAATATTCACGAAAACTCACCGAACTTTGCACACTCCTCAGGTCCGGCGAAAAATTTGATATTATGAAGTCGTTATAACAACGCGACTCCATAGCGCCCCCTAGCATAGAAAAATAAAAACCAAGCCCGGCACGTTTGAGCTAGAGCAACGAAAATTGGCAGGCACGTGTAGCACCCCGAGACGCACAAAAAAGTCTATTGGGACCATGTAGCTAAAATGTACAGGAAATGAGCTATGAATTTTTTAATGTCCAATTTTGGCCTATTTTGGCACATTCACTGTGGTCATGCTTTTTCCCCCTTTGCAAACATTTTTCATCCAATTGACTTCAAACTTGGCATTTATCATCTCAAGACCTGAGAGAACAACTGGGCAAAACATCTTGCCTTTTTGAAATACTATATGACGGGGGCGGGGCATCAAATATTGCCTTTAAAATTTCATTTGTCCAGAAAGAGCAAATGCTTAATAACTCCCATGTTCAAGCTCAAAAAAATCTCAAACTTCTCAGGCAACGTAATAGTCACGGCCTGAAAACATCTATATGATAAAATTCAGTTATACATATAGCGCCACCTAGTGGTTACAATAAATGTCATACTTTACGTTTTTAGCTACTGTGCTGAGCTTGTTGAAGGGATCCATTTGAAAATTGGTCAGAAAAGCCTTAAGATGTTGATCATGCCCCACACCGAATATTGTAACTTTTCGCCAAAGGGCGTGGCCGCTACGGTGACGCAAAGTCTGAAGATTTTTCGTGAAAATAAAAGCTGCATTAACTTGACCGAGATGATCCTATCTTCTCAAAATTTCACACATTTGATGAGAGTCCAGCCCTAAAGACATCTACTGACTTATATTTCATCTAACTGATAGCGCCACCTAGTGGCAATTTTTTTTCTTACGAATTTTCTTCAACGTTTTTCTCCAAACACGTTAACTGGACCTACCTCATATTTGCTCAGATGAGGGTTTCGGCCTTCATGATGTCACAACACGAAGTTTGTGAGTTTTCGCGAATTGCTGTGGGTGTGGCTAAGCGCTGTTCGCCAAGAAAACAACGCCAGTTTTGAGGGTCTAAACATGCACAGAAACTCATGAAACTTGGCACACACATCTGGCCTGGTAAAATGAGCCATATTTTATTGTTGATTGTGCTATTTTTACAAAAATGACTCAATAGCGCCCCCTAGAAGTTTTTAACGAAGCAGCCCCGGTTGTACGTTTAAGCAAGAACGACGAATATTTTTAGGTGTATGAGGGAGCCCAAGACCTACAAAAAAGTCTCTTGGACCCATATGCTAAAATGAACAGGTAGTGAGCTACGAATTTTTGAATGTCCCATTTTTGACGATTTTTGCACATTCACAGGGGGCAGACTTTTGCCCACTTCTCCTACACGTTTCATCTGACTGAGTTAAGACTTGACCTGGACCATGTCAAGACCTGAGCCAACGACAGGGGGAAAAATCTTGACCTTTCGAAATACTATATGATGAAGGCGGGGCATCAAAATTTGTGTTTCGCACTGAAAAAGGATATGCTTAATAACTCCCCGGCACATGCTCCAAAAAATCCCAAACTTGACATGTATGTTTATCGTCAAGGCCTGAAGCTATCTCTATGACAACATTCAGTTATATATGCAGCGCCACCTAGCCCTTGAGGCATAAAAAAAAATACCCCACATACGGTATTTTGTACAAAAAATGTAAACTCATTCTAAGTGTGATAACTAAGTCATTTATGAATATTCTTTTAGTTTCCACCACTCAATATGTTCACTGGCATCAGACTTATCCAAACATATATATATTTTTATTTATTTTTGATAGCCTCTGTGGACATTAAAAGCAATATCGTGAATGAAGGATATGCTTAAAGGTACACTCAGTATTATACAGTGGCATCTAGTGGTGAAATAATAAATCATTCGGAAAAAAAAAACAATTGTTTGTGTTAGTAGTATGTAAAAAGATATGTTGTATCGCATAAACGTACTTTTTTAAAATATAACGGTTAGTCTAGAAATCGCAAATTATCTTACATGTCCGCGCCTCGCCTGCTAGTGTCTGCCATGTTTCGCCGCCATCTTTCTGCTACGGGTGCCGTCAAAGACAAATTTCAGCGCTCCATTTCTTAACGCGTTTTTGGAACGCACTTCCGGTTTGTATGGCGACCGCATGTCCACGAAGAAGAAGAGTTTCCGGTCCCCGAAGAGAGCATTATCAAGCATCACACTTACTTTGGGAATTTATTTTATTTCAGCGCGACAAAACAAGAGTTTATATTGTAGCCGCATTTGCCAGATGGAGAGAAATGAGGAACAGACTAGGTTTGGGACGTGCCGGTGCCTTCGACTGCTTTCTACTTGACCGGTAAGTAAGAGTACATTTGTGTTTACGTTTTGAGAGCGAGAGAAAAGGTATACTCCGTACTAATTAATACGATGTTCGTACCTTTGTTTTACGATCACTGTATCTGTTGATTAGCAACTCCGCACCACTCGAACGATTTCGTTATGTAGCTACTTGCTTTGAAAAAAAAAAAAGATTCCCGCTGGCACGTTATATTTAGAGTAAATGCGCAAGTTATTGTGTAATGTAATGTAACTGTGATTTCGGAGGTATATTTGCCCATAACTTCAATAGAGAATCTAAAGCATACTGTATTAGTGGAGGAGTTGAAAATTATTTTCGTTGTGGTTGGTGAAAATAGGGTTCTCGAAATTAATTTTCGGCAGGGAATAACTTTCTGGACTTAAATGCTGGCTGTACCGTAAGCACTGCTAGAGTCTGAACTCTCTCACTCAAGTGTGTACTGGTCCATTGTGTAATTGGGTGCACAAGAATTTACAGGCTGCCACGTTTTCCACGGAAATTCGACAAGCAAGCAGCCTTTGCATATTCTATGCAGTATGCAGTCAAGTTACTTTTATCTAGCTAATACAATGTTTTGGGCCCAAAAACTAAAGATCTTACCTCTATTTTGGGGGCTTTGTTGGAAAGTTGGTGACATATAGTAGTATCATCAATTATTCTATTTTATTTTATAATTGTGTTTTTGTTTGTGTCACACTAGATCAACAGCCAAACTTGAGGGGTTCCAGAACCATATTCTGATGTATACAAGCATTCATGCACCGTTTAAATACATCACCGACCTGCAAGAAAAAAAAATATCAAGGGGAGAGTCAGCAGCCATATTGGAATGCCCCGAATGAGGACACTTGAATGGAGGACCCCAGAAGGCTTCGGTGTTGTACCACCAGTATCTCCACCTACCATATCTGAGCTGCAACAAACTGAAGTCAGCCGACGTCTTGGTATGTCATTTACATATGGACGGCATTGCACACTACATGAACTTTTTGTGTGAAGCAATACGGAATGGTCACATGTACAAGCACCACTTGTTTTACACAGGACCTGCTGACCAGGTGTCTGAAGCCATGGAGTGACTCCTCCCTCACTTTCCTCAGCAAGCCTTTGAAGAATATGATATCATCGTTGGTGGGAACATGCCCTCACTCCATAACATGTACTTGTGCAGTCAAGGAGCATGTCAAACTTAATAAAACCAGCAAACATTGAAGTGACTTCATTTTTACTGCAGTCTGTTCACACAATCAATGGACAAGCCTTCCTTAATTTTGCCCCAATAACATCATAGAGTAGGCGAAAAGTAGTGTTACAGATCATACTGTGTTCGGGAGAGTTTGAGGAATGTTGCAATGTTAATGGGGGGCAATGTCAGCACACACACACACACACACACACACACACAAAAAACCATCATGGTATTGAGTTAATCAGATATTTTAGCTGTGTACAACACATACCTGCTCTGTAACACTACTTTTGGCCCAAACCTGTATGTCTATTTTCCATATTTTGAAATGCACAGCGTATTGGTAAAATTCTGGAACAACTGCAATTCATGTAGCTCATTATATTCTAACAGCATTTTTTTTTTTTTTTAGTTAATATGTTCATTTCATGTAGACTTTTATTTTACTTTATTTTATTCATTCATTTTCATGTACTGTACCTTACATTCATTGGCCAATGAAGAATTCCTTGTCATTGCAAGCATTTATAATAATTCTCCAGGCTTTTGATGTTTTACATTTCTGGTCATGTAAAATAGTGTTAGGTTAGGTGTCGAATGAACACTGCATGTTGACGCCAAAGGAAATAGTATTTTTTTAGTTATTCAAAATGTACAAATTAACACACAACAACAATATACAAGTTATACAAACTACAACAACAAGTGTCAGACATGGACTAATTATATGCCAGGTAAAAAACCTTTGTATTGTCCTCAAGGATCTGGGAAAGTGTCACTTATTTGCTACAAGTCCACCAAGGTGCTGCAGTCTGGGATCCAGGTACAGGAAATCATGGTGGTGCTGATGTGGGATCCAGGTACAGGAAATCATGGTGGTGCTGATGTGGGATCCAGGTACAGGAAATCATGGTGGTGCTGATGTGTCAAAAAGTATTTCTTGGTGTCAGTCTATCAGCTGGACTTGGATATCTTCATGTTCCTCCATGGTCATTTCCTGTACGAGTCTCTGCAAGAAGGTAACAATTGTATGTCAGATGAGGTACCAAACAATGAACTGAAAGTCACTGAGCCAATGAAGTACATTATTACATGAGCAAGACTATTTGTGAAAGCCATGTAAATTCCTGCACATCGAAGTACAAGGAAGCTGTTGTATCTTCAATCAAAACTAATTAAGTTGCTTAGTGATATTTATTAGGTAAAATTGTTCAACATGGTGACAAATCGATATCTGAGTAAAGGGTTTCAAATGTTTTTGTAAGCAGCACTTTTCTGAGTGGTTAGTAGCAACAAGACACGGGGGGGTTACGAGTCTGAGTTGCAGATGTGTCGTTCAGTTAACACCATTATTTTTGCATGATATACTAAACATATCAGCAAACTATGTAATCTAAATACCACATATTCCAAGCAAAGGTATGTTTTGAGCCATTCACATGCATGCTCGAATGGAATTATTTTTCCATGATGACATAATTGTACGTTACGAGGCACCGCGTTCTCTTCCTCGTCGTCTCTCTCGCCCCCTTTGAGATGGTCCACATGTCTATAAAACGTATAACATAACTGTGTGTTCTCTGTTGCATGGTTTAGTTACACTAACAAATATGAACATAGATAGCCATTATCATTAGCTGACGTACAGTATTTCCAAACAATGCCGACAAAAATATTAATTCTGAAATTAAATGACTAAATCACAATTATTAGGGATCTGTACAGTATGTCTAACAAATGCAATTCACTTACGTCATCACTCGAGGGAATACCAGAAGTTGTTTGCGTTCTGTTCCGGTGAAATTGGTGGTAGGCTGTTGAAGTAGGGTCTCTCTGGGACGCCGTAGTTCGTGTGCTTAAAATCATTGCATTATCTTGTTTGACCGATAGATGGCGGTCGTGAGCTACACACTGGGGCTTTAATAACTCCACGGTACATGCTCCAAAAAAAATCCCACACTTGACATGTATGCTTATAATCAAGGCCTGAAGGTATCTCGATGACAACATTCAGTTATAAATACAGCGCCACCTAGCCCTTGAGGCTTATATAAAAAAAAAAAACCCACATACGGTATTTTGTACAAAAAAATGTAAACTCATTCTAAGTGTGATGACTAAGTCATTTATGAATATTCTTTTAGTTTCCACCACTCAAATTGTTCACTGGCTTCACACCGATCCAAACGTATGTACGTTTCCATTTTGTTTTATTCATTTTTGATTGCCCCTTTGGACAATAAAAGTAACATTGTGCAATGAGTACAACGAGCGATGATGTATATATAGACTTTTACAAAAAATACCAATCAGGGCAACTCATTGCCTAAAAATAAAAAAGGACGCTGATTTTTGCAGGTCTTAACAATCACCAAAGCCCGTTGAGCTTGACACACACTGGCAAAAAAAATATTCTACATGTAAACGTTTATTATGCCATTTTCAAAGAAATTTTGCTTCCAATATGCCAGTACCCCAACGTGCCAGTACCCCAACGTGCCAGTACCCCAACGTGCCAGTACCCTAACGTGCAAGTACCCCAACGTGCAAGGACTCCAACGTGGCCCGGGCTGCGAGGGCCCTTTATAGCTGCTCGCAGCTCTAGTTATTATTATTCTTCTTCTTTATTCTCCGCAAACGATCGCGATTTTGGGTACCTAAACATTCACGAAAACTCACCGAACTTTGCACACTCCTCAGGCCCGGCGAAAAATTTGATATTATTAAGTCGTCATAACAATGCGACTCGATAGCGCCCCCTAGCGTAGAAAAATAAAAACCAAGCCCGGCACGTTTGAGCTAGAGCAACAAAAATTGGCAGGCACGTGTAGCACCCCGAGACGCACAAAAAAGTCTATTGGGACCATGTAGCTAAAATGTACAGGAAGTGAGCTATGAATTTTTTAATGTCCAATTTTGGCCTATTTTGGCACATTCACTGTGGTCATGCTTTTTCCCCCTTTGCAAACATTTTTCATCCAATTGACTTCAAACTTGGCATTTATCATCTCAAGACCTGAGAGAACAACTGGGCAAAACATCTTGCCTTTTTGAAATACTATATGACGGGGGCGGGGCATCAAATATTGCCTTTAAAATTTCATTTGTCCAGAAAGAGCAAATGCTTAATAACTCCCATGTTCAAGCTCCAAAAAATCTCAAACTTCTCAGGCAACGTAATAGTCACGGCCTGAAAACATCTATATGATAAAATTCAGTTATACATATAGCGCCACCTAGTGGTTACAATAAATGTCATACTTTCCGTTTTTAGCTACTGTGCTGAGCCTGTTGAAGGGATCCATTTGAAAATTGGTCAGAAAAGCCTTAAGATGTTGATCATGCCCCACACCGAATATTGTAACTTTTCGCCAAAGGGCGTGGCCGCTACGGTGACGCAAAGTCTGAAGATTTTTCGTGAAAATAAAAGCTGCATTAACTTGACCGAGATGATCCTATCTTCTCAAAATTTCACACATTTGATGAGAGTCCAGCCCTAAAGACATCTACTGACTTATATTTCATCTAACTGATAGCGCCACCTAGTGGCAATTTTTTTTCTTACGAATTTTCTTCTACGTTTTTCTCCAAACACGTTAACTGGGCCTACCTCATATTTGCTCAGATGAGGGTTTCGGCCTTCATGATGTCACAACACGAAGTTTGTGAGTTTTCGCGAATTGCTGTGGGTGTGGCTAAGCGCTGTTCGCCAAGAAAACAACGCCAGTTTTGAGGGTCTAAACATGCACAGAAACTCATGAAACTTGGCACACACATCTGGCCTGGTAAAATGAGCAATATTTTATTGTTGATTGTGCTATTTTTACAAAAATGACTCAATAGCGCCCCCGAGAAGTTTTTAACGAAGCAGCCCCGGTTGTACGTTTAAGCAAGAACGACGAATATTTTTAGGTGTATGAGGGAGCCCAAGACCTACAAAAAAGTCTCTTGGACCCATATGCTAAAATGAACAGGAAGTTAGCTACGAATTTTTGAATGTCCCATTTTTGACTATTTTTGCACATTCACAGGGGGCAGACTTTTGCCCACTTCTCCTACACGTTTCATCTGACTGAGTTAAGACTTGACCTGGACCATGTCAAGACCTGAGCCAACGACAGGGGGAAAAATCTTGACCTTTCGAAATACTATATGATGAAGGCGGGGCATCAAAATTTGTGTTTCGCACTGAAAAAGGATATGCTTAATAACTCCCCGGTACATGCTCCAAAAAATCCCAAACTTGACATGTATGTTTATCGTCAAGGCCTGAAGCTATCTCTATGACAACATTCAGTTATATATGCAGCGCCACCTAGCCCTTGAGGCATAAAAAAAAAATACCCCACATACGGTATTTTGTACAAAAAATGTAAACTCATTCTAAGTGTGATAACTAAGTCATTTATGAATATTCTTTTAGTTTCCACCACTCAAAATGTTCACTGGCATCAGACTTATCCAAACATATATATATTTTTATTTATTTTTGATAGCCTCTGTGGACATTAAAAGCAATATCGTGAATGAAGGATATGCTTAATAACTCCACGGTACATGCTCCAAAAAAAATCCCACACTTGACATGTATGCTTATAATCAAGGCCTGAAGGTATCTCGATGACAACATTCAGTTATAAATACAGCGCCACCTAGCCCTTGAGGCTTATATAAAAAAAAAAAAAAAACACATACGGTATTTTGTACAAAAAATGTAAACTCATTCTAAGTGTGATGACTAAGTCATTTATGAATATTCTTTTAGTTTCCACCACTCAAATTGTTCACTGGCTTCACACCGATCCAAACGTATGTACATTTCCATTTTGTTTTATTCATTTTTGATTGCCCCTTTGGACAATAAAAGTAACATTGTGCAATGAGTACAACGAGCGATGATGTGTATATATACACTTTTACAAAAAATACCAATCAGGGCAACTCATTGCCTAAAAATAAAAAAGGACGCAGATTTTTGCAGGTCTTAACAATCCCCAAAACCCGTTGAGCTTGATACACACTGGCAAAAAAAATATTCTACATGTAAACGTTTATTATGCCATTTTCAAAGAAATTTTGCTTCCAATATGCCAGTACCCCAACGTGCCAGTACCCTAACGTGCAAGTACCCCAACGTGCAAGGACTCCAACGTGGCCCGGGCTGCGAGGGCCCTTTATAGCTGCTCGCAGCTCTAGTTATTATTCTTCTTCTTCTTCTTCTTCTTTATTCTCCGCAAACAATCGCAATTTTGGGTACCTAAATATTCACGAAAACTCACCGAACTTTGCATACTCCTCAGGTCCGGCGAAAAATTTGATATTATGAAGTCGTTATAACAACGCGACTCTATAGCGCCCCCTAGCATAGAAAAATAAAAACCAAGCCCGGCACGTTTGAGCTAGAGCAACGAAAATTAGTAGGCACGTGTAGCACCCCGAGACGCACAAAAATGTCTATTGGGACCATATAGCTAAAATGTACAGGAAGTGAGCTATGAATTTTTTAATGTCCAATTTTGGCCTATTTTGGCACATTCACTGTGGTCATGCTTTTTTCCCCCTCTGCAAACATTTTTCATCCAATTCACATCAAACTTGGCATTTATCATCTCAAGACCTGAGAGAACAACTGGGCAAAAAGTCTTGCCTTTTCGAAATACTATATGATGGGGGCGGGGCATCAAATATTGTCTTTAAAATTTCATTTGTCCAGAAAGAGCAAATGCTTAATAACTCCCATGTTCAAGCTCCAAAAAATCTCAAACTTCTCAGGCAACGTAATAGTCACGGCCTGAAAACATCTATATGATAAAATTCAGTTATACATATAGCGCCACCTAGTGGTGATAATAAATGTCATACTTTACGTTTTTAGCTACTGCGCTGAGCTCGTTGAAGGGATCCAGTTGAAAGTTGGTCAGAAAAGCCTTAAGATGTTGATCATGCCCCACACCGAATATTGTAACTTCTCGCCAAAGGGCGTGGCCGCTACGGTGCCGCAAAGTCTGAAGATTTTTCGTGACAATAAAAGCTGCAAGAACTTGACCGAGATGATCCTATCTTCTCAAAATTTCACACATTTGATGAGAGTCCAGCCCTAAAGACATCTACGAACTTATATTTCATCTTACTGATAGCGCCACCTAGTGGCAATTTTTTTTCTTACGAATTTTCTTGTACATTTTTTCTCCAAACACGTTAACTGGACCTACCTCATATTTGCTCAGATGAGGGTTTCGGCCTTCATGATGTCACAACACGAAGTTTGTGAGTTTTCGCGAATCGCTGTGGGCGTGGCTAAGCACTGTTCGCCAAGAAAACAACGCCAGTTTTGAGGGTCTAAACATGCGCAGAAACTCATGAAACTTGGCACACACATCTGGCCTGCTAAAATGAACACTATTTTATTGTTGATTGTGCTATTTTTACAAAAATGACTCAATAGTGCCCCCTAGAAATTTTTAACGAAGCATCCCCGATTGTACGTTTAAGCAAGATCTACGAAAATTTTTACGTGTATGAGGGAGCCAAAGACCTACAAAAAAGTCTCTTGGACCCATATGCTAAAATGAACAGGAAGTGAGCTACGAATTTTTGAATGTCCCATTTTTGACGATTTTTGCACATTTTCAGGGGGCATACTTTTGCCCACTTCTCCTACACGTTTTATCCGACTGACTTATGACTTGACCTGGACCATGCCAAGACCTGAGCCAACAACAGACGGAAAAATCTTGACTTTTGTTAATACTATATGATGAGGGCGGGGCATCAAAATTTGTGTTTCGCACTGAAAAAGGATATGCTTAATAACTCCCCGATACATGCTCCAAAAAATCCCAAACTTGACATGTATGTTTATCGTCAAGGCCTGAAGGTATCTCTATGACAACATTCAGTTATATATGCAGCGCCACCTAGCCCTTGAGGCATAAAAAAAAAATACCCCACATACGGTATTTTGTACAAAAAATGTAAACTCATTCTCAGTGTGATAACTAAGTCATTTATGAATATTCTTTTACTTTCCACCACTCAAAATGTTCACTGGCATCAGACTTATCCAAACATATATATATTTGTATTTATTTTTGATAGCCTCTGTGGACATTAAAAGCAATATCGTGAATGAAGGATATGCTTAATAACTCCACGGTACATGCTCCAAAAAAAATCCCACACTTGACATGTATGCTTATAATCAAGGCCTGAAGGTATCTCTATGACAACATTCAGTTATAAATACAGCGGCACCTAGCCCTTGAGGCTTATATAAAAATTAAAAAAAATACCCCACATACGGTATTTTGTACAAAAAATGTACACTCATTCTAAGTGTGATAACTAAGTCATTTATGAATATTCTTTTAGTTTCCACCACTCAAATTGTTCACTGGCTTCACACCGATCCAAACGTATGTACGTTTCCATTTTGTTTTATTCATTTTTGATTGCCCCTTTGGACAATAAAAGTAACATTGTGCAATGAGTACAACGAGCGATGATGTCTATATACACTTTTACAAAAAATACCAATCAGGGCAACTCATTGCCTAAAAATAAATAGGGACGCTGATTTTTGCAGGTCTTAACAATCACCAAAACCCGTTGAGCTTGACACACACTGGCAAAAAAAATATTCTACATGTAAACGTTTATTATGCCATTTTCAAAGAAATTTTGCTTCCAATATGCCAGTACCCCAACGTGCCAGTACCCGAACGTGCAAGTACCCCAACGTGCAAGGACCCTAACGTGGCCCGGGCTGCGAGGGCCCTTTATAGCTGCTCGCAGCTCTAGTTAGGGCCCGAGCAGCGACCGCTGCGAGGTCCCTATTGTTTTTGTAAAAATTCTTCTTCTTCTTCTTCTTCTTCTTCTTCTTCTTCTTTATTCTCCGCAAACGATCGCGATTTTGGGTACCTAAACATTCACGAAAACTCACCGAACTTTGCACACTCCTCAGGCCCAGCGAAAAATTTGATATTATTAAGTCGTCATAACAATGCGACTCGATAGCGCCCCCTAGCGTAGAAAAATAAAAACCAAGCCCGGCACGTTTGAGCTAGAGCAACAAAAATTGGCAGGCACGTGTAGCACCCCGAGACGCACAAAAAAGTCTATTGGGACCATGTAGCTAAAATGTACAGGAAGTGAGCTATGAATTTTTTAATGTCCAATTTTGGCCTATTTTGGCACATTCACTGTGGTCATGCTTTTTCCCCCTTTGCAAACATTTTTCATCCAATTGACTTCAAACTTGGCATTTATCATCTCAAGACCTGAGAGAACAACTGGGCAAAACATCTTGCCTTTTTGAAATACTATATGACGGGGGCGGGGCATCAAATATTGCCTTTAAAATTTCATTTGTCCAGAAAGAGCAAATGCTTAATAACTCCCATGTTCAAGCTCCAAAAAATCTCAAACTTCTCAGGCAACGTAATAGTCACGGCCTGAAAACATCTATATGATAAAATTCAGTTATACATATAGCGCCACCTAGTGGTTACAATAAATGTCATACTTTACGTTTTTAGCTACTGTTCTGAGCTTGTTGAAGGGATCCATTTGAAAATTGGTCAGAAAAGCCTTAAGATGTTGATCATGCCCCACACCGAATATTGTAACTTTTTGCCAAAGGGCGTGGCCGCTACGGTGACGCAAAGTCTGAAGATTTTTCGTGAAAATAAAAGCTGCATTAACTTGACCGAGATGATCCTATCTTCTCAAAATTTCACACATTTGATGAGAGTCCAGCCCTAAAGACATCTACTGACTTATATTTCATCTAACTGATAGCGCCACCTAGTGGCAATTTTTTTTCTTACGAATTTTCTTCTACGTTTTTCTCCAAACACGTTAACTGGACCTACCTCATAATTGCTCAGATGAGGGTTTCGGCCTTCATGATGTCACAACACGAAGTTTGTGAGTTTTCGCGAATTGCTGTAGGCGTGGCTAAGCGCTGTTCGCCAAGAAAACAACGCCAGTTTTGAGGGTCTAAACATGCACAGAAACTCCTGAAACTTGGCACACACATCTGGCCTGGTAAAATGAGCAATATTTTATTGTTGATTGTGCTATTTTTACAAAAATGACTCAATAGCGCCCCCGCGAAATTTTTAACGAAGCAGCCCCGGTTGTACGTTTAAGCAAGAATGACGAATATTTTTAGGTGTATGAGGGAGCCCAAGACCTACAAAAAAGTCTCTTGTACCCATATGCTAAAATGAACAGGAAGTGAGCTACGAATTTTTGAATGTCCCATTTTTGACGATTTTTGCATATTCACAGGGGGCAGACTTTTGCCCACTTCTCCTACAGGTTTCATCCGACTGAGTTAAGACTTGGCCTGGACCATGTCAAGACCTGAGCCAACGACAGGGGGAAAAATCTTGACTTTTCGAAATACTATATGATGAGGGCGGGGCATCAAAATTTGTGTTTCGCAATGTAAAAGGATATGCTTGATAACTCCCCGGGACATGCTCCAAAAAATCCCAAACTTGACATGTATGTTTATCGTCAAGGCCTGAAGTTATCTCTATGACAACATTCAGTTATATATGCAGCGCCACCTAGCCCTTGAGGCATGAAAAAAAAATACCCCACATACGGTATTTTGTACAAAAAATGTACACTCATTCTAAGTGTGATAACTAAGTCATTTATGAATATTCTTTTAGTTTCCACCACTCAAATTGTTCACTGGCTTCACACCGATCCAAACGTATGTACGTTTCCATTTTGTTTTATTCATTTTTGATTGCCCCTTTAGACAATAAAAGTAACATTGTGCAATGAGTACAACGAGCGATGATGTGTATATACACTTTTACAAAAAAATACCAATCAGGGCAACTCATTGCCTAAAAATAAAAAAGGACGCTGATTTTTGCAGGTCTTAACAATCACCAAAACCCGTTGAGCTTGACACACACACTGGCAAAAAAATATTCTACATGTAAACGTTTATTATGCCATTTTCAAAGAAATTTTGCTTCCAATATGCCAGTACCCCAATGTGCCAGTACCCCAACGTGCAAGTACCCCAACGTGCAAGGACCCCAACGTGGCCCGGGCTGCGAGGGCCCTTTATAGCTGCTCGCAGCTCTAGTTCTTCTTCTTCTTCTTCTTCTCCGTAAACGATCGCATTTTTGAGGGCCTAAACATTTACGAAAACTCACCAAACTTTGCAGTTTCTTCGGGCCCGGCGAAAAATTTGATATTATGTAGTTGTCATAACAACGCGACTCTATAGCGCCACCTAGCGTAGAAAAATAAAAACCAATCCCGGCCCGTTTGAGCTAGAGCTACGAAAATTGGCAGGCACGTGTAGCACTACGAGACGCACAAAAAAGTCAGTGGAAGCCATTTCCTAAAATGTACAGGAAGTGAGCTATGAATTTTTTAATGTCCAATTTTGGCCTATTTTGGCACATTCACTGTGGTCATACTTTTTCCCCCTATGCAAACATTTTTCATCCCATTGACTTTAAACTTGGCATTTATCATCTCAAGACTTAAGAGAAAAACTAGGCAAAAAATCTTGCGTTTTCGAAATACTATATGACGGGGGCGGGGCATCAAATATTGCCTTTAAAATTTAATTTGTCCAGAAAGAGCAAATGCTGAATAACTCCCATGTACAAGCTCCAAAAAATCTCAAACTTCTCAGGCAACGTAATAGTCACGGCCTGAAAACACCTATATGAAAAAATTCAGTTATACATATAGCGCCACCTAGTGGTTACAATAAATGTCATACTTTACGTTTTTAGCTACTGTGCTGAGCTCGTTGAAGGGATCCAGTTGAAAATTGGTCAGAAAAGCCTTAAGATGTTGATGATGCCCCACACCGAATATTGTAACTTTTCGCCAAAGGGCGTGGCCGCTACGGTGACGCAAAGTCTGAAGATTTTTCGTGACAATAAAAGCTGCATGAACTTGACCGAGATGATCCTATCTTCTCAAAATTTCACACATTTGATGAGAGTCCAGCCCTTAAGACATCTACGAACTTATATTTCATCTAACTGATAGCGCCACCTAGTGGCAATTTTTTTTCTTACGAATTTTCTTGTACATTTTTCTCCAAACACGTTAACTGGACCAACCTCATATTTGCTCAGATGGGGGTTTCGGCCTTCATGATGTCACAACACGAAGTTTGTGAGTTTTCGCGAATCGCTGTGGGCGTGGCTAAGCACTGTTCGCCAAGAAAACAACGCTAGTTTTGATGGTCTAAACATGCGCAGAAACTCATGAAACTTGGCACACACATCTGGCCTGGTAAAATGAACAATATTTTATTGTTGATTGTACTATTTTTACAAAAATGACTCAATAGCGCCCCCTAGAAATTTTTAACGAAGCAGCCCCGATTGTACGTTTAAGCAAGATCTACGAAAATTTTTAGGTGTATGAGGGAGTCCAAGACCTACAAAAAAGTCTCTTGGACCCATGTGCTAAAATGAACAGGAAGTGAGCTATGAATTTTTGAATGTCCCATTTTTGACGATTTTTGCACATTTTCAGGGGGCATACTTTTGCCCACTTCTCCTACACATTTCATCCGACTGACTTTAGACTTGACCTGGACCATGTCAAGACCTGAGCCAACTACAGGCAGAAAAATCGTGACTTTTGGAAATACTATATGATGAGGGCGGGGCATCACATTTTGTGTTTCGCACTGAAAAAGGATATGCTTAATAACTCCCCGGTACATGCTCCAAAAAATCCCAAACTTGACATGTATGTTTATAGTCAAAGCCTGAAGGTATCTCTATGACAAAATTCAGTTATATATGCAGCGCCACCTAGCCCTTCAGGCGTGAAAAAAAAATACCCCACATACGGTATTTTGTACAAAAAATGTCAACTCATTCTAAGTGTGATAACTCCCATGTTCAAGCTCCAAAAAATCTCAAACTTCTCAGGCAACGTAATAGTCACGGCCTGAAAACACCTATATGAAAAAATTCAGTTATACATATAGCGCCACCTAGTGGTAACAATAAATGTCATACTTTACGTTTTTAGCTACTGTGCCGAGCTCGTTGAAGGGATCCAGTTGAAAATTGGTCAGAAAAGCCTTAAGATGTTGATGATGCCCCACACCGAATATTGTAACTTTTCGCCAAAGGGCGTGGCCGCTACGGTGACGCAAAGTCTGAAGATTTTTCGTGACAATAAAAGCTGCATGAACTTGACCGAGATGATCCTATCTTCTCAAAATTTCACACATTTGATGAGAGTCCAGCCCTTAAGACATCTACGAACTTATATTTCATCTAACTGATAGCGCCACCTAGTGGCAATTTTTTTTCTTACGAATTTTCTTGTACATTTTTCTCCAAACACGTTAACTGGACCAACCTCATATTTGCTCAGATGGGGGTTTCGGCCTTCATGATGTCACAACACGAAGTTTGTGAGTTTTCGCGAATCGCTGTGGGCGTGGCTAAGCACTGTTCGCCAAGAAAACAACGCTAGTTTTGATGGTCTAAACATGCGCAGAAACTCATGAAACTTGGCACACACATCTGGCCTGGTAAAATGAACAATATTTTATTGTTGATTGTACTATTTTTACAAAAATGACTCAATAGCGCCCCCTAGAAATTTTTAACGAAGCAGCCCCGATTGTACGTTTAAGCAAGATCTACGAAAATTTTTAGGTGTATGAGGGAGTCCAAGACCTACAAAAAAGTCTCTTGGACCCATGTGCTAAAATGAACAGGAAGTGAGCTATGAATTTTTGAATGTCCCATTTTTGACGATTTTTGCACATTTTCAGGGGGCATACTTTTGCCCACTTCTCCTACACATTTCATCCGACTGACTTTAGACTTGACCTGGACCATGTCAAGACCTGAGCCAACTACAGGCAGAAAAATCGTGACTTTTGGAAATACTATATGATGAGGGCGGGGCATCACATTTTGTGTTTCGCACTGAAAAAGGATATGCTTAATAACTCCCCGGTACATGCTCCAAAAAATCCCAAACTTGACATGTATGTTTATAGTCAAAGCCTGAAGGTATCTCTATGACAAAATTCAGTTATATATGCAGCGCCACCTAGCCCTTCAGGCGTGAAAAAAAAATACCCCACATACGGTATTTTGTACAAAAAATGTCAACTCATTCTAAGTGTGATAACTCCCATGTTCAAGCTCCAAAAAATCTCAAACTTCTCAGGCAACGTAATAGTCACGGCCTGAAAGCATCTATATGCTAAAATTCAGTTATACATATAGCGCCACCTAGTGGTAACAATAAATGTCATACTTTACGTTTTTAGTTACTGTGCCGAGCTCGTTGAAGGGATCCAGTTGAAAATTGGTCAGAAAAGCCTTAAGATGTTGATCATGCCCCACACCGAATATTGTAACTTTTCGCCAAAGGGCGTGGCCGCTACGGTGACGCAAAGTCCGAAAATTTTTCGTGACAATAAAAGCTGCATGAACTTGACCGAGATGATCCTATCTTCTCAAAATTTCACACATTTGATGAGAGTCCAGCCCTTAAGACATCTACGAACTTATATTTCATCTTACTGATAGCGCCACCTAGTGGCAATTTTTTTTCTTACGAATTTTCTTGTACATTTTTCTCCAAACACGTTAACTGGACCAACCTCATATTTGCTCAGATGAGGGTTTCGGCCTTCATGATGTCACAACACGAAGTTTGTGAGTTTTCGCGAATCGCTGTGGGCGTGGCTAAGCACTGTTCGCCAAGAAAACAACGCCAGTTTTGAGGGTCTAAACATGCGCAGAAACTCATGAAACTTGGCACACACATCTGGCCTGGTAAAATGAACAATATTTTATTGTTGATTGTACTATTTTTACAAAAATGACTCAATAGCGCCCCCTAGAAATTTTTAACGAAGCAGCCCCGATTCTACGTTTAAGCAAGATCTACGAAAATTTTTACGTGTATGAGGGAGCCAAAGACCTACAAAAAAGTCTCTTGGACCCATATGCTAAAATGAACAGGAAGTGAGGTACGAATTTTTGAATGTCCCATTTTTGACGATTTTTGCACATTTTCAGGGGGCATACTTTTGCCCACTTCTCCTACATGTTTTATCCGACTGACTTATGACTTGACCTGGACCATGCCAAGACCTGAGCCAACAACAGACGGAAAAATCTTGACTTTTGGAAATACTATATGATGAGCGCGGGGCATCAAAATTTGTGTTTCGCACTGAAAAAGGATATGCTTAATAACTCCCCGATACATGCTCCAAAAAAATCCCAAACTTGACATGTATGTTTATCGTCAAGGCCTGAAGGTATCTCTATGACAACATTCAGTTATATATGCAGCGCCACCTCGCCCTTGAGGCAAAACAAAAAAATACCCCACATACGGTATTTTGTACAAAAAATGTAAACTCATTCTAAGTGTGATAACTAAGTCATTTATGAATATTCTTTTACTTTCCACCACTCAAAATGTTCACTGGCATTAGACTTATCCAAACATGTACTTTTTTATTTATTTTTGATAGCCTCTAATGGACATTAAAAGCAATATCGTGAATGAAGGATATGCTTAATAACTCCACGGTACATGCTCCAAAAAAATCCCACACTTGACATGTATGTTTAGAGTCAAGGCTTGAAGGTATCCCTATGACAACATTCCATTATATATACAGCGCCACCTAGCCCTAGAGGCATAAAAAAAAATACACCAACTTAACGGTATTTTTACAAAAAAAAAAAAAATTCACATGTCAAGGTTTATCATGCCATTTTCAAAGAAATTCTGCTTCCAATGTGCCGTACCTAAACTTGCCAGTACCCCAACGTGCCAGTACCCCAACGTGCAAGTACCCCAACGTGCAAGTACCCCAACGTGGCCCGGGCTGCGAGGGCCCTTTATAGCTGCTCGCAGCGCTAGTTATTAGGGCCCGAGCAGCGACCGCTGCGAGGTCCCTCTTGTTTTTGTAAGAATTATTATTATTCTTCTTCTTCTTCTTCTCCGTAAACGATCGCATTTTTGAGGGCCTAAATATTTACGAAAACTCACCAAACTTTGCAGTCTCTTCGGGCCCGGCGAAAAATTTGTTATTATGTAGTTGTCATAACAACGCGACTCTATAGCGCCACCTAGCGTAGAAAAATAAAAACCAATCCCGGCCCGTTTGAGCTAGAGCTACGAAAATTGGCAGGCACGTGTAGCACTACGAGACGCACAAAAAAGTCAGTGGAAGCCATTTCCTAAAATGTACAGGAAGTGAGCTATGAATTTTTTAATGTCCAATTTTGGCCTATTTTGGCACATTCACTGTGGTCATGCTTTTTCCCCCTATGCAAACATTTTTCATCCCATTGACTTTAAACTTGGCATTTATCATCTCAAGACTTAAGAGAAAAACTAGGCAAAAAATCTTGCGTTTTCGAAATACTATATGACGGGGGCGGGGCATCAAATATTGCCTTTAAAATTTCATTTGTCCAGAAAGAGCAAATGCTGAATAACTCCCATGTACAAGCTCCAAAAAATCTCAAACTTCTCAGGCAACGTAATAGTCACGGCCTGAAAACACCTATATGAAAAAATTCAGTTATACATATAGCGCCACCTAGTGGTTACAATAAATGTCATACTTTACGTTTTTAGCTACTGTGCTGAGCTCGTTGAAGGGATCCAGTTGAAAATTGGTCAGAAAAGCCTTAAGATGTTGATGATGCCCCACACCGAATATTGTAACTTTTCGCCAAAGGGCGTGGCCGCTACGGTGACGCAAAGTCTGAAGATTTTTCGTGACAATAAAAGCTGCATGAACTTGACCGAGATGATCCTATCTTCTCAAAATTTCACACATTTGATGAGAGTCCAGCCCTAAAGACATCTACGAACTTATATTTCATCTAACTGATAGCGCCACCTAGTGGCAATTTTTTTTCTTACGAATTTTCTTGTACATTTTTCTCCAAACACGTTAACTGGACCAACCTCATATTTGCTCAGATGGGGGTTTCGGCCTTCATGATGTCACAACACGAAGTTTGTGAGTTTTCGCGAATCGCTGTGGGCGTGGCTAAGCACTGTTCGCCAAGAAAACAACGCTAGTTTTGATGGTCTAAACATGCGCAGAAACTCATGAAACTTGGCACACACATCTGGCCTGGCAAAATGAGCAATATTTTATCATGTATTGTCCTATTTTTACAAAAATGACTCAATAGCGCCCCCTAGAAATCTTTAACGAAGCAGCCCCGATTGTACGTTTAAGCAAGATCTACGAAAATTTTTAGGTGTATGAGGGAGTCCAAGACCTACAAAAAAGTCTCTTGGACCCATGTGCTAAAATGAACAGGAAGTGAGCTATGAATTTTTGAATGTCCCATTTTTGACGATTTTTGCACATTTTCAGGGGGCATACTTTTGCCCACTTCTCCTACACATTTCATCCGACTGACTTTAGACTTGACCTGGACCATGTCAAGATCTGAGCCAACTACAGGCAGAAAAATCTTGACTTTTGGAAATACTATATGATGAGGGCGGGGCATCAAATTTTGTGTTTCGCACTGAAAAAGGATATGCTTAATAACTCCCCGTTACATGCTCCAAAAAATCCCAAACTTGACATGTATGTTTATAGTCAAAGCCTGAAGGTATCTCTATGACAAAATTCAGTTATATATGCAGCGCCACCTAGCCCTTCAGGCGTGAAAAAAAAATACCCCACATACGGTATTTTGTACAAAAAATGTCAACTCATTCTAAGTGTGATAACTCCCATGTTCAAGCTCCAAAAAATCTCAAACTTCTCAGGCAACGTAATAGTCACGGCCTGAAAGCATCTATATGATAAAATTCAGTTATACATATAGCGCCACCTAGTGGTAACAATAAATGTCATACTTTACGTTTTTAGCTACTGTGCCGAGCTCGTTGAAGGGATCCAGTTGAAAATTGGTCAGAAAAGCCTTAAGATGTTGATCATGCCCCACACCGAATATTGTAACTTTTCGCCAAAGGGCGTGGCCGCTACGGTGACGCAAAGTCCGAAAATTTTTCGTGACAATAAAAGCTGCATGAACTTGACCGAGATGATCCTATCTTCTCAAAATTTCACACATTTGATGAGAGTCCAGCCCTTAAGACATCTACGAACTTATATTTCATCTTACTGATAGCGCCACCTAGTGGCAATTTTTTTTCTTACGAATTTTCTTGTACATTTTTCTCCAAACACGTTAACTGGACCAACCTCATATTTGCTCAGATGAGGGTTTCGGCCTTCATGATGTCACAACACGAAGTTTGTGAGTTTTCGCGAATCGCTGTGGGCGTGGCTAAGCACTGTTCGCCAAGAAAACGCCAGTTTTGAGGGTCTAAACATGCGCAGAAACTCATGAAACTTGGCACACACATCTGGCCTGGTAAAATGAACAATATTTTATTGTTGATTGTACTATTTTTACAAAAATGACTCAATAGCGCCCCCTAGAAATTTTTAACGAAGCAGCCCCGATTCTACGTTTAAGCAAGATCTACGAAAATTTTTACGTGTATGAGGGAGCCAAAGACCTACAAAAAAGTCTCTTGGACCCATATGCTAAAATGAACAGGAAGTGAGGTACGAATTTTTGAATGTCCCATTTTTGACGATTTTTGCACATTTTCA
The DNA here is from genome assembly GCF_051991245.1 of Festucalex cinctus. NCBI lineage: Eukaryota > Metazoa > Chordata > Actinopteri > Syngnathiformes > Syngnathidae > Festucalex > Festucalex cinctus. The sequence goes on along the minus strand of NC_135430.1, from coordinate 711,292 downwards.
GGGGGCATACTTTTGCCCACTTCTCCTACATGTTTTATCCGACTGACTTATGACTTGACCTGGACCATGTCAAGACCTGAGCCAACAACAGACGGAAAAATCTTGACTTTTGGAAATACTATATGATGAGCGCGGGGCATCAAAATTTGTGTTTCGCACTGAAAAAGGATATGCTTAATAACTCCCCGATACATGCTCCAAAAAATCCCAAACTTGACATGTATGTTTATCGTCAAGGCCTGAAGGTATCTCTATGACAACATTCAGTTATATATGCAGCGCCACCTCGCCCTTGAGGCAAAACAAAAAAATACCCCACATACGGTATTTTGTACAAAAAATGTAAACTCATTCTAAGTGTGATAACTAAGTCATTTATGAATATTCTTTTACTTTCCACCACTCAAAATGTTCACTGGCATTAGACTTATCCAAACATGTACTTTTTTATTTATTTTTGATAGCCTCTAATGGACATTAAAAGCAATATCGTGAATGAAGGATATGCTTAATAACTCCACGGTACATGCTCCAAAAAAATCCCACACTTGACATGTATGTTTAGAGTCAAGGCTTGAAGGTATCCCTATGACAACATTCCATTATATATACAGCGCCACCTAGCCCTAGAGGCATAAAAAAAAAATACACCAACTTAACGGTATTTTTACAAAAAAAAAAAAAATCCACATGTCAAGGTTTATCATGCCATTTTCAAAGAAATTCTGCTTCCAATGTGCCGTACCTAAACTTGCCAGTACCCCAACGTGCCAGTACCCCAACGTGCAAGTACCCCAACGTGCAAGTACCCCAACGTGGCCCGGGCTGCGAGGGCCCTTTATAGCTGCTCGCAGCTCTAGTTATTCTTCTTCTTCTTCTTTTTCTCCGTAAACAATCGCATTTTTGAGTACCTAAACATTCACGAAAACTCACCAAACTTTGCACACTCCTCAGGCCCGGCGAAAAATTTGATATTATGAAGTCGTCATAACAACGCGACTCTATAGCGCCCCCTAGCGTAGAAAAATAAAAACCAAGCCTGGCACGTTTGAGCGAGAGCAACGAAAATTGGCAGGCACGTGTAGCACCCCGAGACGCACAAAAAAGTCTATTGGGACCATGTAGCTAAAATGTACAGGAAATGAGCTATGAATTTTTTTATGTCCAATTTTGGCCTATTTTGGCACATTCACTGTGGTCATGCTTTTTCCCCCTCTGCAAACATTTTTCATCCAATTCACATCAAACTTGGCATTTATCATCTCAAGACCTGAGAGAACAACTGGGCAAAAAGTCTTGCCTTTTCGAAATACTATATGATGGGGGCGGGGCATCAAATATTGTCTTTAAAATTTCATTTGTCCAGAAAGAGCAAATGCTTAATAACTCCCATGTTCAAGCTCCAAAAAATCTCAAACTTCTCAGGCAACGTAATAGTCACGGCCTGAAAACATCTATATGATAAAATTCAGTTATACATATAGCGCCACCTAGTGGTGACAATAAATGTCATACTTTACGTTTTTAGCTACTGCGCTGAGCTCGTTGAAGGGATCCAGTTGAAAGTTGGTCAGAAAAGCCTTAAGATGTTGATCATGCCCAACACCGAATATTGTAACTTTTCGCCAAAGGGCGTGGCCGCTACGGTGCCGCAAAGTCTGAAGATTTTTCGTGACAATAAAAGCTGCATGAACTTGACCGAGATGATCCTATCTTCTCAAAATTTCACACATTTGATGAGAGTCCAGCCCTAAAGACATCTTCGAACTTATATTTCATCTTACTGATAGCGCCACCTAGTGGCAATTTTTTTTCTTACGAATTTTCTTGTACATTTTTCTCCAAACACGTTAACTGGACCAACCTCATATTTGCTCAGATGAGGGTTTCGGCCTTCATGATGTCACAACACGAAGTTTGTGAGTTTTCGCGAATCGCTGTGGGCGTGGCTAAGCACTGTTCGCCAAGAAAACAACGCCAGTTTTGAGGGTCTAAACATGCGCAGAAACTCATGAAACTTGGCACACACATCTGGCCTGGTAAAATGAACAATATTTTATTGTTGATTGTACTATTTTTACAAAAATGACTCAATAGCGCCCCCTAGAAATTTTTAACGAAGCAGCCCCGATTCTACGTTTAAGCAAGATCTACGAAAATTTTTACGTGTATGAGGGAGCCAAAGACCTACAAAAAAGTCTCTTGGACCCATATGCTAAAATGAACAGGAAGTGAGGTACGAATTTTTGAATGTCCCATTTTTGACGATTTTTGCACATTTTCAGGGGGCATACTTTTGCCCACTTCTCCTACACATTTCATCCGACTGACTTTAGACTTGACCTGGACCATGTCAAGACCTGAGCCAACTACAGGCAGAAAAATCGTGACTTTTGGAAATACTATATGATGAGGGCGGGGCATCACATTTTGTGTTTCGCACTGAAAAAGGATATGCTTAATAACTCCCCGGTACATGCTCCAAAAAATCCCAAACTTGACATGTATGTTTATAGTCAAAGCCTGAAGGTATCTCTATGACAAAATTCAGTTATATATGCAGCGCCACCTAGCCCTTCAGGCGTGAAAAAAAAATACCCCACATACGGTATTTTGTACAAAAAATGTCAACTCATTCTAAGTGTGATAACTCCCATGTTCAAGCTCCAAAAAATCTCAAACTTCTCAGGCAACGTAATAGTCACGGCCTGAAAGCATCTATATGCTAAAATTCAGTTATACATATAGCGCCACCTAGTGGTAACAATAAATGTCATACTTTACGTTTTTAGTTACTGTGCCGAGCTCGTTGAAGGGATCCAGTTGAAAATTGGTCAGAAAAGCCTTAAGATGTTGATCATGCCCCACACCGAATATTGTAACTTTTCGCCAAAGGGCGTGGCCGCTACGGTGACGCAAAGTCCGAAAATTTTTCGTGACAATAAAAGCTGCATGAACTTGACCGAGATGATCCTATCTTCTCAAAATTTCACACATTTGATGAGAGTCCAGCCCTTAAGACATCTACGAACTTATATTTCATCTTACTGATAGCGCCACCTAGTGGCAATTTTTTTTCTTACGAATTTTCTTGTACATTTTTCTCCAAACACGTTAACTGGACCAACCTCATATTTGCTCAGATGAGGGTTTCGGCCTTCATGATGTCACAACACGAAGTTTGTGAGTTTTCGCGAATCGCTGTGGGCGTGGCTAAGCACTGTTCGCCAAGAAAACAACGCCAGTTTTGAGGGTCTAAACATGCGCAGAAACTCATGAAACTTGGCACACACATCTGGCCTGGTAAAATGAACAATATTTTATTGTTGATTGTACTATTTTTACAAAAATGACTCAATAGCGCCCCCTAGAAATTTTTAACGAAGCAGCCCCGATTCTACGTTTAAGCAAGATCTACGAAAATTTTTACGTGTATGAGGGAGCCAAAGACCTACAAAAAAGTCTCTTGGACCCATATGCTAAAATGAACAGGAAGTGAGGTACGAATTTTTGAATGTCCCATTTTTGACGATTTTTGCACATTTTCAGGGGGCATACTTTTGCCCACTTCTCCTACATGTTTTATCCGACTGACTTATGACTTGACCTGGACCATGCCAAGACCTGAGCCAACAACAGACGGAAAAATCTTGACTTTTGGAAATACTATATGATGAGCGCGGGGCATCAAAATTTGTGTTTCGCACTGAAAAAGGATATGCTTAATAACTCCCCGATACATGCTCCAAAAAAATCCCAAACTTGACATGTATGTTTATCGTCAAGGCCTGAAGGTATCTCTATGACAACATTCAGTTATATATGCAGCGCCACCTCGCCCTTGAGGCAAAACAAAAAAATACCCCACATACGGTATTTTGTACAAAAAATGTAAACTCATTCTAAGTGTGATAACTAAGTCATTTATGAATATTCTTTTACTTTCCACCACTCAAAATGTTCACTGGCATTAGACTTATCCAAACATGTACTTTTTTATTTATTTTTGATAGCCTCTAATGGACATTAAAAGCAATATCGTGAATGAAGGATATGCTTAATAACTCCACGGTACATGCTCCAAAAAAATCCCACACTTGACATGTATGTTTAGAGTCAAGGCTTGAAGGTATCCCTATGACAACATTCCATTATATATACAGCGCCACCTAGCCCTAGAGGCATAAAAAAAAATACACCAACTTAACGGTATTTTTACAAAAAAAAAAAAAATTCACATGTCAAGGTTTATCATGCCATTTTCAAAGAAATTCTGCTTCCAATGTGCCGTACCTAAACTTGCCAGTACCCCAACGTGCCAGTACCCCAACGTGCAAGTACCCCAACGTGCAAGTACCCCAACGTGGCCCGGGCTGCGAGGGCCCTTTATAGCTGCTCGCAGCGCTAGTTATTATTCTTCTTCTTCTTCTTTTTCTCCGTAAACAATCGCATTTTTGAGTACCTAAACATTCACGAAAACTCACCAAACTTTGCACACTCCTCAGGCCCGGCGAAAAATTTGATATTATGAAGTCGTCATAACAACGCGACTCTATAGCGCCCCCTAGCGTAGAAAAATAAAAACCAAGCCTGGCACGTTTGAGCGAGAGCAACGAAAATTGGCAGGCACGTGTAGCACCCCGAGACGCACAAAAAAGTCTATTGGGACCATGTAGCTAAAATGTACAGGAAATGAGCTATGAATTTTTTTATGTCCAATTTTGGCCTATTTTGGCACATTCACTGTGGTCATGCTTTTTCCCCCTCTGCAAACATTTTTCATCCAATTCACATCAAACTTGGCATTTATCATCTCAAGACCTGAGAGAACAACTGGGCAAAAAGTCTTGCCTTTTCGAAATACTATATGATGGGGGCGGGGCATCAAATATTGTCTTTAAAATTTCATTTGTCCAGAAAGAGCAAATGCTTAATAACTCCCATGTTCAAGCTCCAAAAAATCTCAAACTTCTCAGGCAACGTAATAGTCACGGCCTGAAAACATCTATATGATAAAATTCAGTTATACATATAGCGCCACCTAGTGGTGACAATAAATGTCATACTTTACGTTTTTAGCTACTGCGCTGAGCTCGTTGAAGGGATCCAGTTGAAAGTTGGTCAGAAAAGCCTTAAGATGTTGATCATGCCCAACACCGAATATTGTAACTTTTCGCCAAAGGGCGTGGCCGCTACGGTGCCGCAAAGTCTGAAGATTTTTCGTGACAATAAAAGCTGCATGAACTTGACCGAGATGATCCTATCTTCTCAAAATTTCACACATTTGATGAGAGTCCAGCCCTAAAGACATCTTCGAACTTATATTTCATCTTACTGATAGCGCCACCTAGTGGCAATTTTTTTTCTTACGAATTTTCTTGTAAATTTTTTCTCCAAACACGTTAACTGGACCAACCTCATATTTGCTCAGATGAGGGTTTCGGCCTTCATGATGTCACAACACGAAGTTTGTGAGTTTTCGCGAATCGCTGTGGGCGTGGCTAAGCACTGTTCGCCAAGAAAACAACGCCAGTTTTGAGGGTCTAAACATGCGCAGAAACTCATGAAACTTGGCACACACATCTGGCCTGGTAAAATGAACAATATTTTATTGTTGATTGTGCTATTTTTACAAAAATGACTCAATAGCGCCCCCTAGAATTTTTTAACGAAGCAGCCCCGATTGTACGTTTAAGCAAGATCTACGAAAATTTTTACGTGTATGAGGGAGCCAAAGACCTACAAAAAAGTCTCTTGGACCCATATGCTAAAATGAACAGGAAGTGAGCTACGAATTTTTGAATGTCCCATTTTTTACGATTTTTGCACATTTTCAGAGGGCATACTTTTGCCCACTTCTCCTACACGTTTTATCCGACTGACTTATGACTTGACCTGGACGATGCCAAGACCTGAGCCAACAACAGACGGAAAAATCTTTACTTTTGGAAATACTATATGATGAGGGCGGGGCATCAAAATTTGTGTTTCGCACTGAAAAAGGATATGCTTAATAACTCCCCGATACATGCTCCAAAAAATCCCAAACTTGACATGTATGTTTATCGTCAAGGCCTGAAGGTATCTCTATGACAACATGCAGTTATATATGCAGCGCCACCTAGCCCTTGAGGCATGAAAAAAAAATACCCCACTTACGGTATTTTGTACAAAAAATGTAAACTCATTCTAAGTGTGATAACTAAGTCATTTAGGAATATTCTTTTACCTTCCACCACTCAAAATATTCACTGGCATCAGACCTAACCAAACATACATATTTTTGTTATTTAGTTTTATGTATTTTTGATAGCCTCTATGGACATTAAAAGCAATATCGTGAATGAAGGCTATGCTTAATAACTCCCAGGTACATGCTCCAAAAAATCCCATATTTGAAATGTATATTTAGAGTCAAGGCCTGAAGGTATCTCTATGACAAAATTCAGTTATAAATACAGCGCCACCTAGTCCTTGAGGCATAAAAAAAATGCCTCACTTACGGTATTTTTGCAAAAATTGTAAACTCATTGTAAGTGTGATAACTAAGTCATTTATGAATATTCTTTTACTTTCCACCACTCAATATGTTCACTGGTATCAGACCGATCCAAACATACGTATTTTTTATTTAGTTTTTTTTTTTTTTTTTATCGCCTCTATGGACAATAAAAGCAACATTGTGCAATGAGTACGAGCGATGATGTGTGTATATATACTTTTATGAAAAATACCAATCAGAGCAACTCATTGCCTAAAAATAAAAAAAAGACGCTGATTTTTGCAGATCTTAACAATCACCAAAACCCATTGAGCTTGACACACTCATCACACCTGGCAAAAAAAAAAAAAAAAGTCCACATGTTTATCATGCCATTTTCAAAGAAATTCTGCTTCCAATGTGCCAATACCCCAATGTGCAAGTTCCCCAACGTGCAAGTACCCCAACGTGGCCCGGGCTGCGAGGGCCCTTTATAGCTGCTCGCAGCTCTAGTTATTATTATTCTTCTTTATTCTCCCCAAACGATCGCGATTTTGGGTACCTAAACATTCACGAAAACTCACCGAACTTTGCACACTCCTCAGGCCCGGCGAAAAATTTGATATTATTAAGTCGTCATAACAATGCGACTCGATAGCGCCCCCTAGCGTAGAAAAATAAAAACCAAGCCCGGCACGTTTGAGCTAGAGCAACAAAAATTGGCAGGCACGTGTAGCACCCCGAGACGCACAAAAAAAGTCTATTGGGACCATGTAGTTAAAATGTACAGGAAGTGAGCTATGAATTTTTTTATGTCCAATTTTGGCCTATTTTGGCACATTCACTGTGGTCATGCTTTTTCCCCCTTTGCAAACATTTTTCATCCAATTGACTTCAAACTTGGCATTTATCATCTCAAGACCTGAGAGAACAACTGGGCAAAACATCTTGCCTTTTTGAAATACTATATGACGGGGGCGGGGCATCAAATATTGCCTTTAAAATTTCATTTGTCCAGAAAGAGCAAATGCTTAATAACTCCCATGTTCAAGCTCCAAAAAATCTCAAACTTCTCAGGCAACGTAATAGTCACGGCCTGAAAACATCTATATGATAAAATTCAGTTATACATATAGCGCCACCTAGTGGTTACAATAAATGTCATACTTTACGTTTTTAGCTACTGTGCTGAGCTTGTTGAAGGGATCCATTTGAAAATTGGTCAGAAAAGCCTTAAGATGTTGATCATGCCCCACACCGAATATTGTAACTTTTCGCCAAAGGGCGTGGCCGCTACGGTGACGCAAAGTCTGAAGATTTTTCGTGAAAATAAAAGCTGCATTAACTTGACCGAGATGATCCTATCTTCTCAAAATTTCACACATTTGATGAGAGTCCAGCCCTAAAGACATCTACTGCCTTATATTTCATCTAACTGATAGCGCCACCTAGTGGCAATTTTTTTTCTTACGAATTTTCTTCTACGTTTTTCTCCAAACACGTTAACTGGACCTACCTCATATTTGCTCAGATGAGGGTTTCGGCCTTCATGATGTCACAACACGAAGTTTGTGAGTTTTCGCGAATTGCTGTGGGTGTGGCTAAGCGCTGTTCGCCAAGAAAACAACGCCAGTTTTGAGGGTCTAAACATGCACAGAAACTCATGAAACTTGGCACACACATCTGGCCTGGTAAAATGAGCAATATTTTATTGTTGATTGTGCTATTTTTACAAAAATGACTCAATAGCGCCCCCTCTAAATCTTTAACGAAGCAGCCCCGGTTGTACGTTTAAGCAAGAACGACGAATATTTTTAGGTGTATGAGGGAGCCCAAGACCTACAAAAAAGTCTCTTGTACCCATATGCTAAAATGAACAGGAAGTGAGCTACGAATTTTTGAATGTCCCATTTTTGACGATTTTTGCACATTCACATGGGGCAGACTTTTGCCCACTTCTCCTACACGTTTCATCCGACTGAGTTAAGACTTGGCCTGGACCATGTCAAGACCTGAGCCAACGACAAGGGGAAAAATTTTGACTTTTCGAAATACTATATGATGAGGGCGGGGCATCAAAATTTGTGTTTCGCAATGAAAAAGGATATGCTTGATAACTCCCCGGTACATGCTCCAAAAAATCCCAAACTTGACATGTATGTTTATCGTCAAGGCCTGAAGTTATCTCTATGACAACATTCAGTTATATATGCAGCGCCACGTAGCCCTTGAGGCATGAAAAAAAAATACCCCACATACGGTATTTTGTACAAAAAATGTAAACTCATTCTAAGTGTGATAACTAAGTCATTTATGAATATTCTTTTAGTTTCCACCACTCAAAATGTTCACTGGCATCAGACTTATCCAAACATATATATATTTTTATTTATTTTTGATAGCCTCTATGGACATTAAAAGCAATATCGTGAATGAAGGATATGCTTAATAACTCCACGGTACATGCTCCAAAAAAAATCCCACACTTGACATGTATGCTTACAATCAAGGCCTGAAGGTATCTCTATGACAACATTCAGTTATAAATACAGCGCCACCTAGCCCTTGAGGCTTATATAAAAAAAAATAAAAAATACCCCACATACGGTATTTTGTACAAAAAATGTACAATCATTCTAAGTGTGATAACTAAGTCATTTATGAATATTCTTTTAGTTTCCACCACTCAAATTGTTCACTGGCTTCACACCGATCCAAACGTATGTACGTTTCCATTTTGTTTTATTAATTTTTGATTGCCCCTTTGGACAATAAAAGTAACATTGTGCAATGAGTACAACGAGCGATGATGTGTATATACACTTTTACAAAAAAATACCAATCAGGGCAACTCATTGCCTAAAAATAAAAAAGGACGCTGATTTTTGCAGGTCTTAACAATCACCAAAACCCGTTGAGCTTGACACACACACTGGCAAAAAAATATTCTACATGTAAACGTTTATTATGCCATTTTCAAAGAAATTTTGCTTCCAATATGCCAGTACCCCAACGTGCCAGTACCCCAACGTGCAAGTACCCCAACGTGCAAGGACCCCAATGTGGCCCGGGCTGCGAGGGCCCTTTATAGCTGCTCGCAGCTCTAGTTATTATTATTATTATTATTATTATTAGGGCCCGAGCAGCGACCGCTGCGAGGTCCCTATTGTTTTTGTAAAAATTCTTCTTCTTCTTCTTCTTCTTCTTCTTCTTTATTCTCCGCAAACAATCGCAATTTTGGGTACCTAAATATTCACGAAAACTCACCGAACTTTGCACACTCCTCAGGTCCGGCGAAAAATTTGATATTATGAAGTCGTTATAACAACGTGACTCTATAGCGCCCCTTAGCATAGAAAAATAAAAACCAAGCCCGGCACGTTTGAGCTAGAGCAACGAAAATTGGTAGGCACGTGTAGCACCCCGAGACGCACAAAAAAGTCTATTGGGACCATGTAGCTAAAATGTACAGGAAGTGAGCTATGAATTTTTTAATGTCCAATTTTGGCCTATTTTGGCACATTCACTGTGGTCATGCTTTTTCCCCCTATGCAAACATTTTTCATCCCATTGACTTCAAACTTGGCATTTATCATCTCAAGACCTAAGAGAACAGCTGGGCAAAAAGACTTGCCTTTTCGAAATACTATATGACGGGGGCGGGGCATCAAATATTGCCTTTAAAATTTCATTTGTCCAGAAAGAGCAAATGCTGAATAACTCCCATGTACAAGCTCCAAAAAATCTCAAACTTCTCAGGCAACGTAATAGTCACGGCCTGAAAACATCTATATGACAAAATTCAGTTCTACATATAGCGCCACCTAGTGGTTACAATAAATGTCATACTTTACGTTTTTAGCTACTGTGCTGAGCTCGTTGAAGGGATCCAGTTGAAAATTGGTCAGAAAAGCCTTAAGATGTTGATGATGCCCCACACCGAATATTGTAACTTTTCGCCAAAGGGCGTGGCCGCTACGGTGACGCAAAGTCTGAAGATTTTTCGTGACAATAAAAGCTGCATTAACTTGACTGAGATGATCCTATCTTCTCAAAATTTCACACATTTGATGAGAGTCCAGCTCTAAAGACATCTACTAACTTACATTTCATCTAACTGATAGCGCCACCTAGTGGCAAATTTTTTTTCTTACGAATTTTCTTCTACGTTTTTCTCCAAACACGTTAACTGGACCTACCTCATATTTGCTCAGATGAGGGTTTCGGCCTTCATGCTGTCACAACACGAAGTTTGTGAGTTTTCGCGAGTCGCTGTGGGCGTGGCTAAGCACTGTTTGCCAAGAAAACAACGCCAGTTTTGAGGGTCTAAACATGCGCAGAAACTCATGAAACTTGGCACACACATCTGGCCTGGTAAAATGAACAATATTTTATTGTTGATTGTGCTATTTTTACAAAAATGACTCAATAGCGCCCCCTAGAAATTTTTAACGAAGCAGCCCCGATTGTACGTTTAAGCAAGATCTACGAAAATTTTTACGTGTATGAGGGAGCCAAAGACCTACAAAAAAGACTCTTGGACCCATATGCTAAAATGAACAGGAAGTGAGCTACGAATTTTTGAATGTCCCATTTTTGACGATTTTTGCACATTCACAGGGGGCAGAATTTTTGCCCACCTCTCCTACACGTTTCATCCGACTGAGTTAAGACTTGGCCTGGACCATGTCAAGACCTGAGCCAACGACAGGGGGAAAAATTTTGACTTTTCGAAATACTATATGATGAGGGCGGGGCATCAAAATTTGTGTTTCGCACTGAAAAAGGATATGCTTAATAACTCCCCGGTACATGCTCCAAAAAATCCCAAACTTGACATGTATGTTTATCGTCAAGGCCTGAAGCTATCTCTATGACAACATTCAGTTATATATGCAGCGCCACCTAGCCCTTGAGGCATGAAAAAAAAATACCCCACATACGGTATTTTGTACAAAAAATGTAAACTCATTCTAAGTGTGATAACTAAGTCATTTATGAATATTCTTTTAGTTTCCACCACTCAAATTGTTCACTGGCATCAGACCTAACCAAACATACATATTTTTGTTATTTAGTTTTATGTATTTTTGATAGCCTCTATGGACATTAAAAGCAATATCGTGAATGAAGGCTATGCTTAATAACTCCCAGGTACATGCTCCAAAAAATCCCATATTTGAAATGTATATTTAGAGTCAAGGCCTGAAGGTATCTCTATGACAAAATTCAGTTATAAATACAGCGCCACCTAGTCCTTGAGGCATAAAAAAAAATGCCTCACTTACGGTATTTTTGCAAAAATTGTAAACTCATTGTAAGTGTGATAACTAAGTCATTTATGAATATTCTTTTACTTTCCACCACTCAATATGTTCACTGGTATCAGACCGATCCAAACATATGTATTTTTTATTTAGTTTTATTTTTTTTTTTGATCGCCTCTATGGACAATAAAAGCAACATTGTGCAATGAGTACGAGCGATGATGTGTGTATATATACTTTTACGAAAAATACCAATCAGAGCAACTCAATGCCTAAAAATAAAAAAAAGACGCTGATTTTTGCAGATCTTAACAATCACCAAAACCCATTGAGCTTGACACACTCATCACACCTGGCAAAAAAAAAAAAAAAAAGTCCACATGTTTATCATGCCATTTTCAAAGAAATTCTGCTTCCAATGTGCCAGTACCCCAATGTGCAAGTTCCCCAACGTGCAAGTACCCCAACGTGGCCCGGGCTGCGAGGGCCCTTTATAGCTGCTCGCAGCTCTAGTTATTCTTCTTCTTCTTCTTCTTCTTCTTCTTATTCTTTATTCTCCGCAAACAATCGCGATTTTGGGTACCTAAATATTCACGAAAACTCACCGAACTTTGCACACTCCTCAGGTCCGGCGAAAAATTTGATATTATGAAGTCGTTATAACAACGCGACTCTATAGCGCCCCCTAGCATAGAAAAATAAAAACCAAGCCCGGCACGTTTGAGCTAGAGCAACGTAAATTGGCAGGCACGTGTAGCACCCCGAGACGCACAAAAAAGTCTATTGGGACCATGTAGCTAAAATGTACAGGAAGTGAGATATGAATTTTTTAATGTCCAATTTTGGCCTATTTTGGCACATTCACTGTGGTCATGCTTTTTCCCCCTATGCAAACATTTTTCATCCAATAGGTCGCTTGCACATGTCGTCACTTCCGCCTCGGATTTCTCGTAGTCGCCATGCTGGGTGGCCTCCATTTACGTAGCGATTCGGTCTAACACGTATCTATCACGTTTGTTTTCTGCGTTTAAAATTGTACATTGTTGCTGCATCGTTGGCTGTTCGAACAAAGCCAAGGGGGAAAATGGTCGGTCTTTTTTCCGAATTCCAAAAATAATTAGGAACCAGGGCCTGGAGACAGAGGAGTGCGGACTCCGGAGGGAAGTCGTTACTTTGGGCTCGTGTGTGCAGCGATCACTTTGTGAGCGATAAGCTTGTTTACCTTTATTTAATGCATGAGGATTAATAACGTTTCGACCGCCCATATATGGGCAAGATGCTTATGTTTTGGATTCATGAGCAAGCAAGTTCGGTAGTACAAGCTGGCTAGCGGACGTTAGCCGAAAGCTAACATCGAACATTTTCACCCAAGTAGTGCCAGTGCAAAGTGTTTACTGCTGAAATTGGATTGATTAGTCTTGGGCTTTTAATGCCGATAACATGTTTTTTGGTGGCAAAATGTAAACTTGGAAAAAAAAGAGACAGAAGGGGCTGATGCAAGAAAACAGACCCCCGGGGGTGATGCAAGAAAACAGACCCCCGGTAGCCTACACATCATGCTAAATAACTTATTCACGGCCACCCTACTGCGGTAAAATAACCAGTCTTTCCATCTTTTATTTGTTTATATATTTGTTTATTTTAACAGGTCGCCCTGCGCCCGTTTTTCTGTCCAATCATCCCGACTGGGCTCCAACATTAAAGTTGGGTCCCAAGTTACAACATCTATGTCTCAGCCCAGTCGGTGCCAAGATATGAACGTGCACAGGAGAGACAAGCAAAGAAAAGACGACTCGAAGTGGCAGAGATTGTTGCAGTTATGCAGCCAGATGGCTCCAGTAACCTGTACCCTCAAGTACTGCTGACATCATTGACTCTGGTATGCCACTCAGAATTCATTACATGATATATTGTATGCATGAGTGAATGTATGTGTTTGTTTGTGTGTGTACACGCACCTTATATTTTAGAGACATTTGGAAGTGTTTATAGAAATAAGTATTTTCCTGTAGCAATGTTCATACATTAAAAAATGCAACAAAATGTGTACATTTCTTTTACACTGACAAAAAAACTATACTACTTTACTATATTAAACCTATTACTGGTACCGTATTTTTTTGTGATTTTTTCTTTATTTTTTTCTTTAGGGATCTCATGCCACACCGACTTGATTGCCAATGACATGATGGAAACGAAGGCGAGCATCAAAGCATTGGAGGAGGACAACATGCGACTGTTTGTTTGGCGCTAATAAAGGCAGCGTTTATACAAATTCTATTGTTGGGTTTGTTTACAAAGCTATACATAATACAAATGACAGGATTTGACTCAATGTGCAATATGGTCCCTCTTAAAGTAATGGCATAAATCTCTATTATTTCTAAAAGCACAAAAAATGAAGTGAATAATGATTAGATGTAGTAATTTCAGGGTTAAAAATTGAACTGTTAATTAATGTAGTTTATTTTAGCACAGGTGCCTACCATCCTGAGATGACGGTATGATGTAATGTTGATAGGGTACGCAATGACTTTCATTATGCTATGTACAGAGGAAAAAGTTGCTCTCTTTTAAATTTGTTTAATGTAAGACAAGTACCAGTACTGTGTTTCAGTTTTCCCAATAATCCTCGTTTCACACTTGTCACAAAACCACTGTCCTTTTGGCAGTCTAGATTGGCACACTTCAAGTGATATCATTTGATTTTACAATCTGCTGCAGCACAAAAAACTACTTTATTCCGCATCTTTGAAGTACATGAGCAAGTGGTAGGTGACAGCGGCTGAGCAGGAACACTGGAAGTCCACTGCTGATCTAGTAAATGCTCTCCCGAGCAGTTCAGGTAAGGAGGGGATTTTGGGGGAAAAAAAACTCTGGCTTTTCCAACTGGCCAAAACGAGCGATCTGGGTGGACTCGCTCAATCACACTTTGTCCACACCACAAAGTCGCAGAAGTCCGTCCAGTTAAACTCATCTGTGCCTGAATCTGAAAATATTACAAACATTGTAATGAAAATATGAAACATAGAATTAAATAAGAAACTACAAAAAGTAAAGCCATACATACCTGGTAATACTATTGGTGTTGTCGTGACAAGTGATGGGAATTGTTGCCATCTGGCACCACACAGAAATTGGGTGTTGTGACAGCCTCCTTAACCGTGAGATCATAAGAAAAGCTGTCAGTATGCTCAGTAGTTACCATGAACACGTTTTATTGTACTGGAAACTGAAACTAAAAATACGTCCTCTGAGAGTGGTTAACCTTAACCATTTAGAATAAGTTGATTAAGTAACATGTAACTAGTGAAAGGGTAGCATTAAATTTAATTAAGCCACGGGGAGGCTGTGCATAGTTACTTTTTATTCTTATACGCTCTGCCATATTTGCCTGTTATAAAATTGTTAGAAAAACCACATCAGGTAAACCTAGCTGTGCATGTAAACACAATGATAACAGGAAGCCTGAGAACAAATCAACATTTTTGTGTGCAGAATTACCAACACCATGTGGTTTACTTACGTGCAACAGCAACAGTTTCTTCTGATGCGATGTTAAAGTTTACACTCTGTATCCACCCGCTTACAAAATAATTGTAAGCCTCCAGGGATTTGTTGGCGTGTTATGGAGCATGTTGTCAACACGAGGTAGGGAAAGATGTCCAGAGATGTCACATTTGGCCAGCAAGCTTTCTCCGTCAAAAAAAAAAATCACCCTTGGTCAGGACGTAATTAGGATCAATCCCGCCACACAGAGACACCTTCTGCCTGTATCGTTGTTTTTGATCTTCCGGTAAATCGTGAAAATACTGCGAAAATTACATCAGGTTGATAAGCTTACCGTGTAACTCGCGAGTGTACCTTGTGAACCGGCGGACACCCAATATGGCGCCCGAAGGAAAAACTCCCATGATGCATTACGATGTGCAAGCGACCTATTGACTTCAAACTTGGTATTTATCATCTCAAGACCTAAGAGAACAGCTGGGCAAAAAGTCTTGCCTTTTCGAAATACTATATGACGGGGGAGGGGCATCAAATATTGCCTTTAAAATTTCATTTGTCCAGAAAGAGCAAATGCTGAATAACTCCCATGTACAAGCTCCAAAAAATCTCAAACTTCTCAGGCAACGTAATAGTCACGGCCTGAAAACATCTATATGACAAAATTCAGTTATACATATAGCGCCACCTAGTGGTTACAATAAATGTCATACTTTACGTTTTTAGCTACTGTGCTGAGCTCGTTGAAGGGATCCAGTTGAAAATTGGTCAGAAAAGCCTTAAGATGTTGATGATGCCCCACACCGAATATTGTAACTTTTCGCCAAAGGGCGTGGCCGCTACGGTGACGCAAAGTCTGAAGATTTTTCGTGACAATAAAAGCTGCATTAACTTGACCGAGATGATCCTATCTTCTCAAAATTTCACACATTTGAT
Source organism: Festucalex cinctus (assembly GCF_051991245.1). Taxonomy (NCBI): domain Eukaryota; kingdom Metazoa; phylum Chordata; class Actinopteri; order Syngnathiformes; family Syngnathidae; genus Festucalex; species Festucalex cinctus. Next base: position 695,101 of record NC_135430.1, on the reverse strand, counting down.
GAGAGTCCAGCTCTAAAGACATCTACTAACTTACATTTCATCTAACTGATAGCGCCACCTAGTGGCAATTTTTTTTCTTACGAATTTTCTTCTACGTTTTTCTCCAAACACGTTAACTGGACCTCCCTCATATTTGCTCAGATGAGGGTTTCGGCCTTCATGATGTCACAACACGAAGTTTGTGAGTTTTCGCGAATTGCTGTGGGCGTGGCTAAGCGCTGTTCGCCAAGAAAACAACGCCAGTTTTGAGGGTCTAAACATGCACAGAAACTCCTGAAACTTGGCACACACATCTGGCCTGGTAAAATGAGCAATATTTTATTGTTGATTGTGCTATTTTTACAAAAATGACTCAATAGCGCCCCCTCGAAATTTTTAACGAAGCAGCCCCGGTTGTACGTTTAAGCAAGAACGACGAATATTTTCAGGGGTATGAGGGAGCCCAAGACCTACAAAAAAGTCTCTTGTACCCATATGCTAAAATGAACAGGAAGTGAGCTACGAATTTTTGAATGTCCCATTTTTGACGATTTTTGCACATTCACAGGGGGCAGACTTTTGCCCACCTCTCCTACACGTTTCATCCGACTGAGTTAAGACTTGGCCTGGACCATGTCAAGACCTGAGCCAACGACAGGGGGAAAATTTTTGACTTTTCGAAATACTATATGATGAGGGCGGGGCATCAAAATTTGTGTTTCGCAATGAAAAAGGATATGCTTGATAACTCCCCGGTACATGCTCCAAAAAATCCCAAACTTGACATGTATGTTTATCGTCAAGGCCTGAAGTTATCTCTATGACAACATTCAGTTATATATGCAGCGCCACCTAGCCCTTGAGGCATGAAAAAAAAATACCCCACATACGGTATTTTGTACAAAAAATGTAAACTCATTCTAAGTGTGATAACGAAGTCATTTATGAATATTCTTTTAGTTTCCACCACTCAAAATGTTCACTGGCATCAGACTTATCCAAACATATATATATTTTTATTTATTTTTGATAGCCTCTATGGACATTAAAAGCAATATCGTGAATGAAGCATATGCTTAATAACTCCACGGTACATGCTCCAAAAAAAATCCCACACTTGACATGTATGCTTATAATCAAGGCCTGAAGGTATCTCTATGACAACATTCAGTTATAAATACAGCGCCACCTAGCCGTTGAGGCTTATATATAAAAAAAACAAAAAAACACATACGGTATTTTGTACAAAAAATGTAAACTCATTCTATGTGTGATAACTAAGTCATTTATGAATATTCTTTTAGTTTCCACCACTCAAATTGTTCACTGGCTTCACACCGATCCAAACGTATGTACGTTTCCATTTTGTTTTATTCATTTTTGATTGCCCCTTTGGACAATAAAAGTAACATTGTGCAATGAGTACAACGAGCGATGATGTATATATACACTTTTACAAAAAATACCAATCAGGGCAACTCATTGCCTAAAAATAAATAAGGACGCAGATTTTTGCAGGTCTTAACAATCACCAAAACCCGTTGAGCTTGACACACACTGGCAAATAAAATATTCTACATGTAAACGTTTATTATGCCATTTTCAAAGAAATTTTGCTTCCAATATGCCAGTACCCCAACGTGCCAGTACCCTAATGTGCCAGTACCCTAACGTGCAAGTACCCCAACGTGCAAGGACCCCAACGTGGCCCGGGCTGCGAGGGCCCTTTATAGCTGCTCGCAGCTCTAGTTAGGGCCCGAGCAGCGACCGCTGCGAGGTCCCTATTGTTTTTGTAAAAATTATTATTATTATTATTATTAGGGCCCGAGCAGCGACCGCTGCGAGGTCCCTATTGTTTTTGTAAAAATTATTATTATTATTATTATTATTATTATTATTCTTTATTCTCCGCAAACAATCGCGATTTTGGGTACCTAAATATTCACGAAAACTCACCGAACTTTGCACACTCCTCAGGTCCGGCGAAAAATTTGATATTATGAAGTCGTTATAACAATGCGACTCGATAGCGCCCCCTAGCGTAGAAAAATAAAAACCAAGCCCGGCACGTTTGAGCTAGAGCAACAAAAATTGGCAGGCACGTGTAGTACCCCGAGACGCACAAAAAAGTCTCTTGGGACCATGTAGCTAAAATGTACAGGAAGTGAGCTATGAATTTTTTTATGTCCAATTTTGGCCTATTTTGGCACATTCACTGTGGTCATGCTTTTTCCCCCTTTGCAAACATTTTTCATCCAATTGACTTCAAACTTGGCATTTATCATCTCAAGACCTGAAAGAACAACTGGGCAAAACATCTTGCCTTTTTGAAATACTATATGACGGGGGCGGGGCATCAAATATTGCCTTTAAAATTTCATTTGTCGAGAAAGAGCAAATGCTTAATAACTCCCATGTTCAAGCTCCAAAAAATCTCAAACTTCTCAGGCAACGTAATAGTCACGGCCTAAAAACATCTATATGATAAAATTCAGTTATACATATAGCGCCACCTAGTGGTTACAATAAATGTCATACTTTACGTTTTTAGCTACTGTGCTGAGCTTGTTGAAGGGATCCATTTGAAAATTGGTCAGAAAAGCCTTAAGATGTTGATCATGCCCCACACCGAATATTGTAACTTTTCGCCAAAGGGCGTGGCCTCTACGGTGACGCAAAGTCTGAAGATTTTTCGTGAAAATAAAAGCTGCATTAACTTGACCGAGATGATCCTATCTTCTCAAAATTTCACACATTTGATGAGAGTCCAGCCCTAAAGACATCTACTGACTTATATTTCATCTAACTGATAGCGCCACCTAGTGGCAATTTTTTTTCTTACGAATTTTCTTCTACGTTTTTCTCCAAACACGTTAACTGGACCTACCTCATATTTGCTCAGATGAGGGTTTCGGCCTTCATGATGTCACAACACGAAGTTTGTGAGTTTTCGCGAATTGCTGTGGGTGTGGCTAAGCGCTGTTCTCCAAGAAAACAACGCCAGTTTTGAGGGTCTAAACATGCACAGAAACTCATGAAACTTGGCACACACATCTGGCCTGGTAAAATGAGCCATATTTTATTGTTGATTGTGCTATTTTTTACAAAAATGACTCAATAGCGCCCCCTAGAAGTTTTTAACAAAGCAGCCCCGGTTGTACGTTTAAGCAAGAACGACGAATATTTTTAGGTGTATGAGGGAGCCCAAGTCCTACAAAAAAGTCTCTTGGACCCATATGCTAAAATGAACAGGAAGTGAGCTATGAATTTTTGAATGTCCCATTTTTTACGATTTTTGCACATTCACAGGGGGCAGACTTTTGCCCACTTCTCCTACACGTTTCATCCGACTGAGTTAAGACTTGGCCTGGACCATGTCAAGACCTGAGCCAACGACAGGGGGAAAAATTTTGACTTTTCGAAATACTATATGATGAGGGCTGGGCATCAAATTTTGTGTTTCGCAATGAAAAAGGATATGCTTGATAACTCCCCGGTACATGCTCCAAAAAATCCCAAACTTGACATGTATGTTTATCGTCAAGGCCGGAAGTTATCTCTGTGACAACATTCAGTTATATATGCAGCGCCACCTAGCCCTTGAGGAATAAAAAAAAATACCCCACATACGGTATTTTGTACAAAAAATGTACACTCATTCTAAGTGTGATAACGAAGTCATTTCTGAATATTCTTTTAGTTTCCACCACTCAAAATGTTCACTGGCATCAGACTTATCCAAACATATATATATTTTTATTTATTTTTGATAGCCTCTATGGACATTAAAAGCAATATCGTGAATGAAGGATATGCTTAATAACTCCACGGTACATGCTCCAAAAAAAATCCCACACTTTACATGTATGCTTATAATCAAGGCCTGAAGGTATCTCTATGACAACATTCAGTTATAAATACAGCGCCACCTAGCCCTTGAGGCTTATATAAAAAAAAAAACCCACATACGGTATTTTGTACAAAAAAATGTAAACTCATTCTAAGTGTGATGACTAAGTCATTTCTGAATATTCTTTTAGTTTCCACCACTCAAATTGTTCACTGGCTTCACACCGATCCAAACGTATGTACGTTTCCATTTTGTTTTATTCATTTTTGATTGCCCCTTTGGACAATAAAAGTAACATTGTGCAATGAGTACAACGAGCGATGATGTATATATACACTTTTACAAAAAATACCAATCAGGGCAACTCATTGCCTAAAAATAAAAAAGGACGCTGATTTTTGCAGGTCTTAACAATCACCAAAACCCGTTGAGCTTGACACACACTGGCAAAAAAAATATTCTACATGTAAACGTTTATTATGCCATTTTCAAAGAAATTTTGCTTCCAATATGCCAGTACCCCAACGTGCCAGTACCCCAACGTGCCAGTACCCTAACGTGCAAGTACCCCAACGTGCAAGGACTCCAACGTGGCCCGGGCTGCGAGGGCCCTTTATAGCTGCTCGCAGCTCTAGTTAGGGCCCGAGCAGCGACCGCTGCGAGGTCCCTATTGTTTTTGTAAAAATTATTATTCTTATTATTATTATTATTATTAGGGCCCGAGCAGCGACCGCTGCGAGGTCCCTATTGTTTTTGTAAAAATTATTATTATTATTATTATTATTATTATTATTATTATTAGGGCCCGAGCAGCGACCGCTGCGAGGTCCCTATTGTTTTTGTAAAAGTTATTATTATTATTATTATTATTATTATTATTATTATTATTATTATTATTATTATTATTCTTCTTTATTCTCCGCAAACAATCGCGATTTTGGGTACCTAAATATTCACGAAAACTCACCGAACTTTGCACACTCCTCAGGTCCGGCGAAAAATTTGATATTATGAAGTCGTTATAACAACGCGACTCTATAGCGCCCCCTAGCATAGAAAAATAAAAACCAAGCCCGGCACGTTTGAGCTAGAGCAACGAAAATTGGTAGGCACGTGTAGCACCCCGAGACGCACAAAAAAGTCTATTGGGACCATGTAGCTAAAATGTACAGGAAGTGAGCTATGAATTTTTTAATGTCCAATTTTGGCCGATTTTGGCACATTCACTGTGGTCATGCTTTTTCCCCCTATGCAAACATTTTTCATCCCATTGACTTCAAACTTGGCATTTATCATCTCAAGACCTAAGAGAACAGCTGGGCAAAAAGTCTTGCCTTTTCGAAATACTATATGACGGGGGCGGGGCATCAAATATTGCCTTTAAAATTTCATTTGTCCAGAAAGAGCAAATGCTGAATAACTCCCATGTACAAGCTCCAAAAAATCTCAAACTTCTCAGGCAACGTAATAGTCACGGCCTGAAAACATCTATATGACAAAATTCAGTTATACATATAGCGCCACCTAGTGGTTACAATAAATGTCATACTTTACGTTTTTAGCTACTGTGCTGAGCTCGTTGAAGGGATCCAGTTGAAAATTGGTCAGAAAAGCCTTAAGATGTTGATGATGCCCCACACCGAATATTGTAACTTTTCGCCAAAGGGCGTGGCCGCTACGGTGACGCAAAGTCTGAAGATTTTTCGTGACAATAAAAGCTGCATTAACTTGACCGAGATGATCCTATCTTCTCAAAATTTCACACATTTGATGAGAGTCCAGCTCTAAAGACATCTACTAACTTACATTTCATCTAACTGATAGCGCCACCTAGTGGCAATTTTTTTTCTTACGAATGTTCTTCTACGTTTTTCTCCAAACACGTTAACTGGACCTACCTCATATTTGCTCAGATGAGGGTTTCGGCCTTCATGATGTCACAACACGAAGTTTGTGAGTTTTCGCGAATTGCTGTGGGCGTGGCTAAGCGCTGTTCGCCAAGAAAACAACGCCAGTTTTGAGGGTCTAAACATGCACAGAAACTCCTGAAACTTGGCACACACATCTGGCCTGGTAAAATGAGCAATATTTTATTGTTGATTGTGCTATTTTTAAAAAAATGACTCAATAGCGCCCCCTCGAAATTTTTAACGAAGCAGCCCCGGTTGTACGTTTAAGCAAGAACGACGAATATTTTTAGGTGTATGAGGGAGCCCAAGACCTACAAAAAAGTCTCTTGTACCCATATGCTAAAATGAACAGGAAGTGAGCTACGAATTTTTGAATGTCCCATTTTTGACGATTTTTGCACATTCACAGGGGGCAGACTTTTGCCCACTTCTCCTATACGTTTCATCCGACTGAGTTAAGACTTGGCCTGGACCACGTCAAGATCTGAGCCAACGACAGGGGGAAAAATTTTGACTTTTCGAAATACTATATGATGAGGGCGGGGCATCAAAATGTGTGTTTCGCAATGAAAAATGATATGCTTGATATCTCCCCGGTACATGCTCCAAAAAATCCCAAACTTGACATGTATGTTTATCGTCAAGGCCTGAAGTTATCTCTATGACAACATTCAGTTATATATGCAGCGCCACCTAGCCCTTGAGGCATGAAAAAAAAATACCACACATACGGTATTTTGTACAAAAAATGTAAACTCATTCTAAGTGTGATAACTAAGTCATTTATGAATATTCTTTTAGTTTCCACCACTCAAAATGTTCACTGGCATCAGACTTATCCAAACATATATATATTTTTATTTATTTTTGATAGCCTCTATGGACATTAAAAGCAATATCGTGAATGAAGGATATGCTTAATAACTCCACGGTACATGCTCCAAAAAAAATCCCACACTTGACATGTATGCTTATAATCAAGGCCTGAAGGTATCTCTATGACAACATTCAGTTATAAATACAGCGCCACCTAGCCCTTGAGGCTTATATAAAAAAAAATAAAAAATACCCCACATACGGTATTTTGTACAAAAAATGTACAATCATTCTAAGTGTGATAACTAAGTCAGTTATGAATATTCTTTTAGTTTCCACCACTCAAATTGTTCACTGGCTTCACACCGATCCAAACGTATGTACGTTTCCATTTTGTTTTATTCATTTTTGATTGCCCCTTTGGACAATAAAAGTAACATTGTGCAATGAGTACAACGAGCGATGATGTGTATATACACTTTTACAAAAAAATACCAATCAGGGCAACTCATTGCCTAAAAATAAAAAAGGACGCTGATTTTTGCAGGTCTTAACAATCACCAAAACCCGTTGAGATTGACACACACACTGGCAAAAAAATATTCTACATGTAAACGTTTATTATGCCATTTTCAAAGAAATTTTGCTTCCAATATGCCAGTACCCCAACGTGCCAGTACCCCAACGTGCAAGTACCCCAACGTGCAAGGACCCCAATGTGGCCCGGGCTGCGAGGGCCCTTTATAGCTGCTCGCAGCTCTAGTTATTATTATTATTCTTCCTCTTCTTCTTCTTTATTCTCCGCAAACGATCGCGATTTGGGGTACCTAAACATTCACGAAAACTCACCGAACTTTGCGCACTCTTCGGGCCCGGCGAAAAATTTGATATTATGAAGGCGTCATAACAACGCGACTCTATAGCGCCCCCTAGCGTAGAAAAATAATAACCAAGCCCGGCACGTTTGAGCTAGAGCAACGAAAATTGGCAGGCACGTGTAGCACCCCGAGACGCACAAAAAAGTCTATTGGGACCATGTAGCTAAAATGTACAGGAAATGAGCTCTGAATTTTTTAATGTCCAATTTTGGCCTATTTTGGCACATTCACTGTGGTCATGCTTTTTCCCCCTTTGCAAACATTTTTCATCCAGTTGACTTCAAAATTGGCATTTAACATCTCAAGACCTGAGAAAACAACTGGGCAAAAAACCTTGACTTTTTGAAATACTATATGACGGGGGCGGGGCATCAAATATTGCCTTGAAAATTTCATTTGTCCAGAAAGAGCAAATGCTTAATAACTCCCATGTTCAAGCTCCGAAAAATCTCAAACTTCTCAGAAAACGTAATAGTCACGGCCTGAAAACATCTATATGATAAAATTCAGTTATACATATAGCGCCACCTAGTGGTTACAATAAATGTCATACTTTACGTTTTTAGCTACAGTGCTGAGCTCGTTGAAGGGATCCAGTTGAAAATTGGTCAGAAAAGCCTTAAGATGTTGATCATGCCCCACACCGAATATTGTAACTTTTCGCCAAAGGGCGTGGCCGCTACGGTGACGCAAAGTCTGAAGATTTTTCGTGACAATAAAAGCTGCATTAACTTGACCGAGATGATCCTATCTTCTCAAAATTTCACACATTTGATGAGAGTCCAGCCCTAAAGACATCTACGAACTTATATTTCATCTTACTGATAGCGCCACCTAGTGGCATTTTTTTTTTCTTACGAATTTTCTTCTACGTTTTTGTCCAAACACGTTAACTGGACCTACCTCAGATTTGCTCAGATGAGGGTTTCGGCCTTCATGATGTCACAACACGAAGTTTGTGAGTTTTCGTGAATTGCTGTGGGCGTGGCTAAGCGCTGTTCGCCAAGAAAACAACGCCGGTTTTGAGGGTCTAAACATGCACAGAAACTCATGAAACTTGGCACACACATCTGGCCTGGTAAAATGAGCAATATTTTAATGTTGATTGTGCTATTTTTACAAAAATGACTCAATAGCGACCCCTAGAAAATTTTAACGAAGCAGCCCCGGTTGTACGTTTAAGCAAGATCTACGAAAAATTTTAGGTGTATGAGGGAGCCCAAGACCTACATAAAAGTCTCTTGGACCCATATGCTAAAATGAACAGGAAGTGAGCTACGCATTTTTGAATGTCCCATTTTTGATGATTTTTGCACATTCACAGGGCGCAGACTTTTGCCCACTTCTCCTACACGTTTCATCTGACTGAGTTAAGACTTGACCTGGACCATGTCAAGACCTGAGCCAACGACAGGGGGAAAAATCTTGACCTTTCGAAATACTATATGATGAAGGCGGGGCATCAAAATTTGTGTTTCGCACTGAAAAAGGATATGCTTAATAACTCCCCGGTACATGCTCCAAAAAATCCCAAACTTGACATGTATGTTTATCGTCAAGGCCTGAAGCTATCTCTATGACAACATTCAGTTATATATGCAGCGCCACCTAGCCCTTGAGGCATAAAAAAAAAATACCCCACATACGGTATTTTGTACAAAAAATGTAAACTCATTCTAAGTGTGATAACTAAGTCATTTATGAATATTCTTTTAGTTTCCACCACTCAAAATGTTCACTGGCATCAGACTTATCCAAACATATATATATTTTTATTTATTTTTGATAGCCTCTGTGGACATTAAAAGCAATATCGTGAATGAAGGATATGCTTAATAACTCCACGGTACATGCTCCCAAAAAAATCCCACACTTTACATGTATGCTTATAATCAAGGCCTGAAGGTATCTCGATGACAACATTCAGTTATAAATACAGTGCCACCTAGCCCTTGAGGCTTATATAAAAAAAAAACCCCACATACGGTATTTTGTACAAAAAAATGTAAACTCATTCTAAGTGTGATGACTAAGTCATTTCTGAATATTCTTTTAGTTTCCACCACTCAAATTGTTCACTGGCTTCACACCGATCCAAACGTATGTACGTTTCCCTTTTGTTTTATTCATTTTTGATTGCCCCTTTGGACAATAAAAGTAACATTGTGCAATGAGTACAACGAGCGATGATGTATATATACACTTTTACAAAAAATACCAATCAGGGCAACTCATTGCCGAAAAATAAAAAAGGACGCTGATTTTTGCAGGTCTTAACAATCACCAAAACCCGTTGAGCTTGACACACACTGGCAAAAAAAATATTCTACATGTAAACGTTTATTATGCCATTTTCAAAGAAATTTTGCTTCCAATATGCCAGTGCCCCAACGTGCCAGTACCCTAACGTGCAAGTACCCCAACGTGCAAGGACTCCAACGTGGCCCAGGCTGCGAGGGCCCTTTATAGCTGCTCGCAGCTCTAGTTATTATTAGGGCCCGAGCAGCGACCGCTGCGAGGTCCCTCTTGTTTTTGTAAGAATTATTATTATTCTTCTTCTTCTTCTTCTCCGTAAACGATCGCATTTTTGAGGGCCTAAACATTTACGAAAACTCACCAAACTTTGCAGTCTCTTCGGGCCCGGCGAAAAATTTGATATTATGTAGTTGTCATAACAACGCGACTCTATAGCGCCACCTAGCGTAGAAAAATAAAAACCAATCCCGGTCCGTTTGAGCTAGAGCTACGAAAAATGGCAGGCACGTGTAGCACTACGAGACGCACAAAAAAGTCAGTGGAAGCCATTTCCTAAAATGTACAGGAAGTGAGCTATGAATTTTTTAATGTCCAATTTTGGCCTATTTTGGCACATTCACTGTGGTCATGCTTTTTCCCCCTATGCAAACATTTTTCATCCCATTGACTTTAAACTTGGCATTTATCATCTCAAGACTTAAGAGAAAAACTAGGCAAAAAATCTTGCGTTTTCGAAATACTATATGACGGGGGCGGGGCATCAAATATTGCCTTTAAAATTTCATTTGTCCAGAAAGAGCAAATGCTGAATAACTCCCATGTACAAGCTCCAAAAAATCTCAAACTTCTCAGGCAACGTAATAGTCACGGCCTGAAAACACCTATATGAAAAAATTCAGTTATACATATAGCGCCACCTAGTGGTTACAATAAATGTCATACTTTACGTTTTTAGCTACTGTGCTGAGCTCGTTGAAGGGATCCAGTTGAAAATTGGTCAGAAAAGCCTTAAGATGTTGATGATGCCCCACACCGAATATTGTAACTTTTCGCCAAAGGGCGTGGCCGCTACGGTGACGCAAAGTCTGAAGATTTTTCGTGACAATAAAAGCTGCATGAACTTGACCGAGATGATCCTATCTTCTCAAAATTTCACACATTTGATGAGAGTCCAGCCCTAAAGACATCTACGAACTTATATTTCATCTAACTGATAGCGCCACCTAGTGGCAATTTTTTTTCTTACGAATTTTCTTGTACATTTTTCTCCAAACACGTTAACTGGACCAACCTCATATTTGCTCAGATGGGGGTTTCGGCCTTCATGATGTCACAACACGAAGTTTGTGAGTTTTCGCGAATCGCTGTGGGCGTGGCTAAGCACTGTTCACCAAGAAAACAACGCTAGTTTTGATGGTCTAAACATGCGCAGAAACTCATGAAACTTGGCACACACATCTGGCCTGGCAAAATGAGCAATATTTTATCATGTATTGTCCTATTTTTACAAAAATGACTCAATAGCGCCCCCTAGAAATTTTTAACGAAGCAGCCCCGATTGTACGTTTAAGCAAGATCTACGAAAATTTTTAGGTGTATGAGGGAGTCCATGACCTACAAAAAAGTCTCTTGGACCCATGTGCTAAAATGAACAGGAAGTGAGCTATGAATTTTTGAATGTCCCATTTTTGACGATTTTTGCACATTTTCAGGGGGCATACTTTTGCCCACTTCTCCTACACATTTCATCCGACTGACTTTAGACTTGACCTGGACCATGTCAAGACCTGAGCCAACTACAGGCAGAAAAATCTTGACTTTTGGAAATACTATATGATGAGGGCGGGGCATCAAATTTTGTGTTTCGCACTGAAAAAGGATATGCTTAATAACTCCCCGGTACATGCTCCAAAAAATCCCAAACTTGACATGTATGTTTATAGTCAAAGCCTGAAGGTATCTCTATGACAAAATTCAGTTATATATGCAGCGCCACCTAGCCCTTCAGGCGTGAAAAAAAAATACCCCACATACGGTATTTTGTACAAAAAATGTCAACTCATTCTAAGTGTGATAACTCCCATGTTCAAGCTCCAAAAAATCTCAAACTTCTCAGGCAACGTAATAGTCACGGCCTGAAAGCATCTATATGATAAAATTCAGTTATACATATAGCGCCACCTAGTGGTAACAATAAATGTCATACTTTACGTTTTTAGCTACTGTGCCGAGCTCGTTGAAGGGATCCAGTTGAAAATTGGTCAGAAAAGCCTTAAGATGTTGATCATGCCCCACACCGAATATTGTAACTTTTCGCCAAAGGGCGTGGCCGCTACGGTGACGCAAAGTCCGAAAATTTTTCGTGACAATAAAAGCTGCATGAACTTGACCGAGATGATCCTATCTTCTCAAAATTTCACACATTTGATGAGAGTCCAGCCCTAAAGACATCTACGAACTTATATTTCATCTTACTGATAGCGCCACCTAGTGGCAATTTTTTTTCTTACGAATTTTCTTGTACATTTTTCTCCAAACACGTTAACTGGACCAACCTCATATTTGCTCAGATGAGGGTTTCGGCCTTCATGATGTCACAACACGAAGTTTGTGAGTTTTCGCGAATCGCTGTGGGCGTGGCTAAGCACTGTTCGCCAAGAAAACAACGCTAGTTTTGAGGGTCTAAACATGCGCAGAAACTCATGAAACTTGGCACACACATCTGGCCTGGTAAAATGAACAATATTTTATTGTTGATTGTACTATTTTTACAAAAATGACTCAATAGCGCCCCCTAGAAATTTTTAACGAAGCAGCCCCGATTCTACGTTTAAGCAAGATCTACGAAAATTTTTACGTGTATGACGGAGCCAAAGACCTACAAAAAAGTCTCTTGGACCCATATGCTAAAATGAACAGGAAGTGAGGTACGAATTTTTGAATGTCCCATTTTTGACGATTTTTGCACATTTTCAGGGGGCATACTTTTGCCCACTTCTCCTACATGTTTTATCCGACTGACTTATGACTTGACCTGGACCATGCCAAGACCTGAGCCAACAACAGACGGAAAAATCTTGACTTTTGGAAATACTATATGATGAGCGCGGGGCATCAAAATTTGTGTTTCGCACTGAAAAAGGATATGCTTAATAACTCCCCGATACATGCTCCAAAAAATCCCAAACTTGACATGTATGTTTATCGTCAAGGCCTGAAGGTATCTCTATGACAACATTCAGTTATATATGCAGCGCCACCTCGCCCTTGAGGCAAAACAAAAAAATACCCCACATACGGTATTTTGTACAAAAAATGTAAACTCATTCTAAGTGTGATAACTAAGTCATTTATGAATATTCTTTTACTTTCCACCACTCAAAATGTTCACTGGCATTAGACTTATCCAAACATGTACTTTTTTATTTATTTTTGATAGCCTCTAATGGACATTAAAAGCAATATCGTGAATGAAGGATATGCTTAATAACTCCACGGTACATGCTCCAAAAAAATCCCACACTTGACATGTATGTTTAGAGTCAAGGCTTGAAGGTATCCCTATGACAACATTCCATTATATATACAGCGCCACCTAGCCCTAGAGGCATAAAAAAAAATACACCAACTTAACGGTATTTTTACAAAAAAAAAAAAAATCCACATGTCAAGGTTTATCATGCCATTTTCAAAGAAATTCTGCTTCCAATGTGCCTTACCTAAACTTGCCAGTACCCCAACGTGCCAGTACCCCAACGTGCAAGTACCCCAACGTGCAAGTACCCCAACGTGGCCCGGGCTGCGAGGGCCCTTTATAGCTGCTCGCAGCTCTAGTTATTATTATTATTCTTCTTCTTCTTTATTCTCCGCAAACGATCGCGATTTTGGGTACCTAAACATTCACGAAAACTCACCGAACTTTGCACACTCCTCAGGCCCGGCGAAAAATTTGATATTATTAAGTCGTCATAACAATGCGACTCGATAGCGCCCCCTAGCGTAGAAAAATAAAAACCAAGCCCGGCACGTTTGAGCTAGAGCAACAAAAATTGGCAGGCACGTGTAGCACCCCGAGACGCACAAAAAAGTCTATTGGGACCATGTAGCTAAAATGTACAGGAAGTGAGCTATGAATTTTTTAATGTCCAATTTTGGTCTATTTTGGCACATTCACTGTGGTCATGCTTTTTCCCCCTTTGCAAACATTTTTCATCCAATTGACTTCAAACTTGGCATTTATCATCTCAAGACCTGAGAGAACAACTGGGCAAAACATCTTGCCTTTTTGAAATACTATATGACGGGGGCGGGGCATCAAATATTGCCTTTAAAATTTCATTTGTCCAGAAAGAGCAAATGCTTAATAACTCCCATGTTCAAGCTCCAAAAAATCTCAAACTTCTCAGGCAACGTAATAGTCACGGCCTGAAAACATCTATATGATAAAATTCAGTTATACATATAGCGCCACCTAGTGGTTACAATAAATGTCATACTTTACGTTTTTAGCTACTGTGCTGAGCTTGTTGAAGGGATTCATTTGAAAATTGGTCAGAAAAGCCTTAAGATGTTGATCATGCCCCACACCGAATATTGTAACTTTTCGCCAAAGGGCGTGGCCGCTACGGTGACGCAAAGTCTGAAGATTTTTCGTGAAAATAAAAGCTGCATTAACTTGACCGAGATGATCCTATCTTCTCAAAATTTCACACATTTGATGAGAGTCCAGCCCTAAAGACATCTACTGACTTATATTTCATCTAACTGATAGCGCCACCTAGTGGCAATTTTTTTTCTTACGAATTTTCTTCTACGTTTTTCTCCAAACACGTTAACTGGACCTACCTCATATTTGCTCAGATGAGGGTTTCGGCCTTCATGATGTCACAACACGAAGTTTGTGAGTTTTCGCGAATTGCTGTGGGTGTGGCTAAGCGCTGTTCGCCAAGAAAACAACGCCAGTTTTGAGGGTCTAAACATGCACAGAAACTCATGAAACTTGGCACACACATCTGGCCTGGTAAAATGAGCAATATTTTATTGTTGATTGTGCTATTTTTACAAAAATGACTCAATAGCGCCCCCTCAAAATTTTTAACGAAGCAGCCCCGGTTGTACATTTAAGCAAGAACGCCGAATATTTTTAGGTGTATGAGGGAGCCCAAGACCTACAAAAAAGTCTCTTGTACCCATATGCTAAAATGAACAGGAAGTGAGCTACGAATTTTTTAATGTCCCATTTTTGAAGGATTTTTGCACATTCACAGGGGGCAGACTTTTGCCCACTTCTCCTACACGTTTCATCCGACTGAGTTCAGACTTGGCCTGGACCATGTCAAGACCTGAGCCAACGACAGGGGGAAACATTTTGACTTTTCGAAATACTATATGATGAGGGCGGGGCATCAAAATTTGTGTTTCACAATGAAAAAGGATATGCTTGATAACTCCCCGGTACATGCTCCAAAAAATCCCAAACTTGACATGTATGTTTATCGTCAAGGCCTGAAGTTATCTCTATGACAACATTCAGTTATATATGCAGCGCCACCTAGCCCTTGAGGCATGAAAAAAAAATACCCCACATACGGTATTTTGTACAAAAAATGTAAACTCATTCTAAGTGTGATAACGAAGTCATTTATGAATATTCTTTTAGTTTCCACCACTCAAAATGTTCACTGGCATCAGACTTATCCAAACATATATATATTTTTATTTATTTTTGATAGCCTCTATGGACATTAAAAGCAATATCGTGAATGAAGGATATGCTTAATAACTCCATGGTACATGCTCCAAAAAAAATCCCACACTTGACATGTATGCTTATAATCAAGGCCTGAAGGTATCTATCTCTATGACAACATTCAGTTATAAATACAGCGCCACCTAGCCCTGGCTATGGCTGGCTTATATAAAAAAAAATAAAAAATACCCCACATACGGTATTTTGTACAAAAAATGTACACTCATTCTAAGTGTGATAACTAAGTCATTTATGAATATTCTTTTAGTTTCCACCACTCAAATTGTTCACTGGCTTCACACCGATCCAAACGTATGTACGTTTCCATTTTGTTTTATTCATTTTTGATTGCCCCTTTGGACAATAAAAGTAACATTGTGCAATGAGTACAACGAGCGATGATGTGTATATACACTTTTACAAAAAAATACCAATCAGGGCAACTCATTGCCTAAAAATAAAAAAGGACGCTGATTTTTGCAGGTCTTAACAATCACCAAAACCCGTTGAGCTTGATACACACACTGGCAAAAAAATATTCTACATGTAAACGTTTATTATGCCATTTTCAAAGAAATTTTGCTTCCAATATGCCAGTACCCGAATGTGCCAGTACCCCAACGTGCAAGTACCCCAACGTGCAAGGACCCCAACGTGGCCCGGGCTGCGAGGGCCCTTTATAGCTGCTCGCAGCTCTAGTTATTATTATTATTCTTCTTCTTCTTTTTCTCCGTAAACGATCACGATTTTGGGTACCTAAACATTTACGAAAACTCACCAAACTTTGCACACTCCTCAGGCCCGGCGAAAAATTTGATATTATGAAGTCGTCATAACAACGCGACTCTATAGCGCCCCCTAGCATAGAAAAATAAAAACCAAGCCCGGCATGTTTGAGCTAGAGCAACGAAAATTGGCAGGCACGTGTAGCACCCCGAGACGCACAAAAAAGTCTATATGGACCATGTAGCTAAAATGTACAGGAAGTGAGCTATGAATTTTTTAATGTCCAATTTTGGCCTATTTTGGCACATTCACTGTGGTCATGCTTTTTCCCCCTTTGCAAACATTTTTCATCCAATTGACTTCAAACTTGGCATTTATCATCTCAAGACCTGAGAGAACAACTGGGGAAAAAATCTTGCCTTTTCGAAATACTATATGACGGGGGCGGGGCATCAAATATTGCCTTTAAAATTTCATTTGTCCAGAAAGAGCAAATGCTTAATAACTCCCATGTTCAAGCTCCAAAAAATCTCAAACTTATCAGGCAACTTAATAGTCACGGCCTGAAAACATCTATATGATAAAATTCAGTTATCCATGTAGCGCCACCTAGTGTTAACAATAATTGTCATACTTTACGTTTTTAGCTACTGTGCTGAGCTCGTTGAAGGGATCCAGTTGAAAATTGGTCAGAAAAGCCTTAAGATGTTGATCATGCCCCACACCGAATATTGTAACTTTTCGCCAAAGGGCGTGGCCGCTACGGTGCCGCAAAGTCTGAAGATTTCTCGTGACAACAAAAGCTGCATTAACTTGACCGAGATGATCCTATCTTCTCAAAATTTCACACATTTGATGAGAGTCCAGCCCTAAAGACATCTACTGACTTATATTTCATCTAACTGATAGCGCCACCTAGTGGCAATTTTTTTTCTTACGAATTTTCTTCTACGTTTTTCTCCAAACACGTTAACTGGACCTACCTCATATTTGCTCAGATGAGGGTTTCGGCCTTCATGATGTCACAACACGAAGTTTGTGAGTTTTCGCGAGTCGCTGTGGGCGTGGCCAAGCGCTGTTCGCCAAGAAAACAACGCCAATTTTGAGGCCTAAACTGGCACAGAAACACACGAAACTTGGCACACACAGCTGGCCTGGCAAAATGAGCAATTTTTTATCGGCGATTGTGCTATTTTTACAAAAATGACTCAATAGCGCCCCCTAGAAATCTTTAACGAAACAGCCCCGGTTGTACGTTTAAGCAAGAACGACGAATATTTTTAGGTGTATGAGGGAGCCCAAGACCTACAAAAAAGTCTCTTGGACCCATATGCTAAAATGAACAGGAAGTGAGCTACGAATTTTTGAATGACCCATTTTTGACGATTTTTGTACATTCACAGGGGGCAGACTTTTGCCCACTTCTCCTACACGTTTCATCCGACTGAGTTAAGACTTGGCCTGGACCATGTCAAGACCTGAGCCAACGACAGGGGGAAAATTTTTGACTTTTCAAAATACTATATGATGAGGGCGGGGCATCAAAATTTGTGTTTCGCAATGAAAAAGGATATGCTTGATAACTCCCCGGTACATGCTCCAAAAAATCCCAAACTTGACATGTATGTTTATCGTCAAGGCCTGAAGTTATCTCTATGCCAACATTCAGTTATATATGCAGCGCCACCTAGCCCTTGAGGCATAAAAAAAAAATACCCCACATACGGTATTTTGTACAAAAAATGTAAACTCATTCTAAGTGTGATAACTAAGTCATTTATGAATATTCTTTTAGTTTCCACCACTCAAAATGTTCACTGGCATCAGACTTATCCAAACATATATATATTTTTATTTATTTTTGATAGCCTTTATGGACATTAAAAGCAATATCGTGAATGAAGGATATGCTTAATAACTCCACGGTACATGCTCCAAAAAAAATCCCACACTTGACATGTATGCTTATAATCAAGGCCTGAAGGTATCTCTATGACAACATTCAGTTATAAATACAGCGCCACCTAGCCCTTGAGGCATTTATATATATATATATATATATATATATAAAAAAAACTCACATACGGTGTTTTGTACAAAAAATGTACACTCATTCTAAGTGTGATAACTAAGTCATTTATGAATATTCTTTTAGTTTCCACCATTCAAATTGTTCACTGGCTTCACACCGATCCAAACGTATGTACGTTTCCATTTTGTTTTATTCATTTTTGATTGCCCCTTTGGACAATAAAAGTAACATTGTGCAATGAGTACAACGAGCGATGATGTGTATATACACTTTTACAAAAAATACCAATCAGGGCAACTCATTGCCTAAAAATAAAAAAGGACGCTGATTTTTGCAGGTCTTAACAACCACCAAAACCCGTTGAGCTTGACACACACTGGCAAAAAAAAATATTCTACATGTAAACGTTTATTATGCCATTTTCAAAGAAATTTTGCTTCCAATATGCCAGTACCCCAACGTGCAAGTACCCCAACGTGGCCCGGGCTGCGAGGGCCCTTTATAGCTGCTCGCAGCTCTAGTTCTTCTTCTTCTTCTTCTTCCTCTTTATTCTCCGCAAACAATCGCGATTTTGGGTACCTAAACATTCACGAAAACTCACCGAACTTTGTACACTCCTCAGGCCCGGCGAAAAATTTGATATTATTAAGTCGTCATAACAATGCGACTCGATAGCGCCCCCTAGCGTAGAAAAATAAAAACCAAGCCCGGCACGTTTGAGCTAGTGCAACAAAAATCGGCAGGCACGTGTAGCACACCGAGACGCACAAAAAAGTCTATTGGGACCATGTAGCTAAAATGTACAGGAAGTGAGCTATGAATTTTTTAATGTCCAATTTTGGCCGATTTTGGCACATTCACTGTGGTCATGCTTTTTCCCCCTTTGCAAACATTTTTCATCCAATTGACTTCAAACTTGGCATTTATCATCTCAAGACCTGAGAGAACAACTGGGCAAAACATCTTGCCTTTTTGAAATACTATATGACGGGGGCGGGGCATCAAATATTGCCTTTAAAATTTCATTTGTCCAGAAAGAGCAAATGCTTAATAACTCCCATGTTCAAGCTCCAAAAAATCTCAAACTTCTCAGGCAACGTAATAGTCACGGCCTGAAAACATCTATATGATAAAATTCAGTTATACATATAGCGCCACCTAGTGGTTACAATAAATGTCATACTTTACGTTTTTAGCTACTGTGCTGAGCTTGTTGAAGGGATCCATTTGAAAATTGGTCAGAAAAGCCTTAAGATGTTGATCATGCCCCACACCGAATATTGTAACTTTTCGCCAAAGGGCGTGGCCGCTACGGTGACGCAAAGTCTGAAGATTTTTCGTGAAAATAAAAGCTGCATTAACTTGACCGAGATGATCCTATCTTCTCAAAATTTCACACATTTGATGAGAGTCCAGCCCTAAAGACATCTACTGACTTATATTTCATCTAACTGATAGCGCCACCTAGTGGCAATTTTTTTTCTTACGAATTTTCTTCTACGTTTTTCTCCAAACACGTTAACTGGACCTACCTCATATTTGCTCAGATGAGGGTTTCGGCCTTCATGATGTCACAACACGAAGTTTGTGAGTTTTTGCGAATTGCTGTGGGTGTGGCTAAGCGCTGTTCGCCAAGAAAATAACGCCAGTTTTGAGGGTCTAAACATGCACAGAAACTCATGAAACTTGGCACACACATCTGGCCTGGTAAAATGAGCAATATTTTATTGTTGATTGTGCTATTTTTACAAAAATGACTCAATAGCGCCCCCTAGAAGTTTTTAACGAAGCAGCCCCGGTTGTACGTTTAAGCAAGAACGACGAATATTTTTAGGTGTATGAGGGAGCCCAAGACCTACAAAAAAGTCTCTTGGACCCATATGCTAAAATGAACAGGAAGTGAGCTACGAATTTTTGAATGTCCCATTTTTGACTATTTTTGCACATTCACAGGGGGCAGACTTTTGCCCACTTCTCCTACACGTTTCATCTGACTGAGTTAAGACTTGACCTGGACCATGTCAAGTCCTGAGCCAACGACAGGGGGAAAAATCTTGACCTTTCGAAATACTATATGATGAAGGCGGGGCATCAAAATTTGTGTTTCGCACTGAAAAAGGATATGCTTAATAACTCCCCGGTACATGCTCCAAAAAATCCCAAACTTGACATGTATGTTTATCGTCAAGGCTTGAAGCTATCTCTATGACAACATTCAGTTATATATGCAGCGCCACCTAGCCCTTGAGGCATAAAAAAAAAATACCCCACATACGGTATTTTGTACAAAAAATGTAAACTCATTCTAAGTGTGATAACTAAGTCATTTATGAATATTCTTTTAGTTTCCACCACTCAAAATGTTCACTGGCATCAGACTTATCCAAACATATATATATTTTTATTTATTTTTGATAGCCTCTGTGGACATTAAAAGCAATATCGTGAATGAAGGATATGCTTAATAACTCCACGGTACATGCTCCAAAAAAAATCCCACACTTGACATGTATGCTTATAATCAAGGCCTGAAGGTATCTCGATGACAACATTCAGTTATAAATACAGCGCCACCTAGCCCTTGAGGCTTATATAAAAAAAAAAAAAACACATACGGTATTTTGTACAAAAAAATGTAAACTCATTCTAAGTGTGATGACTAAGTCATTTCTGAATATTCTTTTAGTTTCCACCACTCAAATTGTTCACTGGCTTCACACCGATCCAAACGTATGTACGTTTCCATTTTGTTTTATTCATTTTTGATTGCCCCTTTGGACAATAAAAGTAACATTGTGCAATGAGTACAACGAGCGATGATGTATATATACACTTTTACAAAAAATATCAATCAGGGCAACTCATTGCCTAAAAATAAAAAAGGACGCTGATTTTTGCAGGTCTTAACAATCACCAAAACCCGTTGAGCTTGACACACATTGGCAAAAAAAAAATATTCTACATGTAAACGTTTATTATGCCATTTTCAAAGAAATTTTGCTTCCAATATGCCAGTACCCCAACGTGCCAGTACCCCAACGTGCCAGTACCCTAACGTGCAAGTACCCCAACGTGCAAGGACTCCAACGTGGCCCGGGCTGCGAGGGCCCTTTATAGCTGCTCGCAGCTCTAGTTATTCTTCTTCTTCTTCTTCTTCTTCTTCTTTATTCTCCGCAAACGATCCCGATTTTGGGTACCTAAACATTCACGAAAACTCACCGAACTTTGCACACTCCTCAGGCCCGGCGAAAAATTTAATATTATGAATTCGTCATAACAACGCGACTCTATAGCGCCCCCTAGCGTAGAAAAATAAAAACCAAGCCCGGCACGTTTGAGCTAGAGCAACGAAAATTGGCAGGCACGTGTAGCACCCCGAGACGCACAAAAAAGTCTATTGGGACCATGTAGCTAAAATGTACAGGAAGTGAGCTATGAATTTTTTAATGTCCAATTTTGGCCTATTTTGGCACATTCACTGTGGTCATGCTTTTTCCCCCTATGCAAACATTTTTCATCCAATTGACTTCAAACTTGGCATTTATCATCTCAAGACCTGAGAGAACAACTGGGCAAAACATCTTGCCTTTTTGAAATACTATATGACGGGGGCGGGGCATCAAATATTGCCTTTAAAATTTCATTTGTCCAGAAAGAGCAAATGCTTAATAACTCCCATGTTCAAGCTCCGAAAAATCTCAAACTTCTCAGACAACGTAATAGTCACGGCCTGAAAACATCTATATGATAAAATTCAGTTATACATATAGCGCCACCTCGTGGTTACAATAAATGTCATACTTTACGTTTTTAGCTACTGTGCTGAGGTTGTTGAAGGGATCCATTTGAAAATTGGTCAGAAAAGCCTTAAGATGTTGATCATGCCCCACACCGAATATTGTAACTTTTCGCCAAAGGGCGTGGCCGCTACGGTGACGCAAAGTCTGAAGATTTTTCGTGAAAATAAAAGCTGCATTAACTTGACCGAGATGATCCTATCTTCTCAAAATTTCACACATTTGATATGAGTCCAGCCCTAAAGACATCTACTGACTTATATTTCATCTAACTGATAGCGCCACCTAGTGGCAATTTTTTTTCTTACGAATTTTCTTCTACGTTTTTCTCCAAACACGTTAACTGGACCTACCTCATATTTGCTCAGATGAGGGTTTCGGCCTTCATGATGTCACAACACGAAGTTTGTGAGTTTTCGCGAATTGCTGTGGGTGTGGCTAAGCGCTGTTCGCCAAGAAAACAACGCCAGTTTTGAGGGTCTAAACATGCACAGAAACTCATGAAACTTGGCACACACATCTGGCCTGGTAAAATGAGCAATATTTTATTGTTGATTGTGCTATTTTTACAAAAATGACTCAATAGCGCCCCCTAGAAGTTTTTAACGAAGCAGCCCCGGTTGTACGTTTAAGCAAGAACGACGAATATTTTTAGGTGTATGAGGGAGCCCAAGACCTACAAAAAAGTCTCTTGGACCCATATGCTAAAATGAACAGGAAGTGAGCTACGAATTTTTGAATGTCCCATTTTTGACAATTTTTGCACATTCACAGGGGGCAGACTTTTGCCCACTTCTCCTACACGTTTCATCTGACTGAGTTAAGACTTGACCTGGACCATGTCAAGACCTGAGCCAACGACAGGGGGAAAAATCTTGACTTTTCGAAATACTATATGATGAAGGCGGGGCATCAAAATTTGTGTTTCGCACTGAAAAAGGATATGCTTAATAACTCCCCGGTACATGCTCCAAAAAATCCCAAACTTGACATGTATGTTTATCGTCAAGGCCTGAAGCTATCTCTATGACAACATTCAGTTATATATGCAGCGCCACCTAGCCCTTGAGGCATAAAAAAAAATACCCCACATACGGTATTTTGTACAAAAAATGTAAACTCATTATAAGTGTGATAACTAAGTCATTTATGAATATTCTTTTAGTTTCCACCACTCAAAATGTTCACTGGCATCAGACTTATCCAAACATATGTATATTTTTATTTATTTTTGATAGCCTCTGTGGACATTAAAAGCAATATCGTGAATGAAGGATATGCATAATAACTCCACGGTACATGCTCCAAAAAAAATCCCACACTTGACATGTATGCTTATAATCAAGGCCTGAAGCTATTTCTATGACAACATTCAGTTATAAATACAGCGCCGCCTAGCCCTTGAGGCATAATATATAAAAAAAACAAAACACATACGGTATTTTGTACAAAAAATGTAAACTCATTCTGAGTGTGATAACTAAGTCATTTATGAATATTCTTTTAGTTTCCACCACTCAAATTGTTAACTGGCTTCACACCGATCCAAACGTATGTACGTTTCCATTTTGTTTTATTCATTTTTGATTGCCCCTTTGGACAATAAAAGTAACATTGTGCAATGAGTACAACGAGCGATGATGTATATATACACTTTTACAAAAAATACCAATCAGGGCAACTCGTTGCCTAAAAATAAATAAGGACCCTGATTTTTGCAGGTCTTAACAATCACCAAAACCCGTTGAGCTTGACACACACTGGCAAAAAAAATATTCTACATGTAAACGTTTATTATGCCATTTTCAAAGAAATTTTGCTTCCAATATGCCAGTACCCCAACGTGCCAGTACCCTAACGTGCAAGTACCCCAACGTGCAAGGACCCCAACGTGGCCCGGGCTGCGAGGGCCCTTTATAGCTGCTCGCAGCTCTAGTTATTCTTCTTCTTCTTCTTCTTCTTCTTCTTTATTCTCCGCAAACAATCGCGATTTTGGGTACCTAAATATTCACGAAAACTCACCAAACTTTGCACACTCCTCAGGTCCGGCGAAAAATTTGATATTATGAAGTCGTTATAACAACGCGGGTCTATAGCGCCCCCTAGCGTAGAAAAATAAAAACCAAGCCCGACACGTTTGAGCTAGAGCAACGAAAATTGGCAGGCACGTGTAGCACCCCAAGACGCACAAAAAAGTCTATTGGGACCATGTAGCTAAAATGTACAGGAAGTGAGCTATGAATTTTTTAATGTCCAATTTTGGCCTATTTTGGCACATTCACTGTGGTCATGCTTTTTCCCCCTTTGCAAACATTTTTCATCCAATTGACTTCAAACTTGGCATTTATCATCTCAAGACCTAAGAGAACAGCTGGGCAAAACATCTTGCCTTTTCGAAATACTATACGACGGGGGCGGAGCATCAAATATTGCCTTTAAAATTTCATTTGTCCAGAAAGAGCAAATGCTTAATAACTCCCATGTTGAAGCTCCAAAAAATCTCA
Organism: Festucalex cinctus; assembly: GCF_051991245.1. Lineage (NCBI taxonomy): Eukaryota > Metazoa > Chordata > Actinopteri > Syngnathiformes > Syngnathidae > Festucalex > Festucalex cinctus. The sequence goes on along the minus strand of NC_135430.1, from coordinate 670,604 downwards.
AACTTCTCAGGCAACGTAATAGTCACAGCCTGAAAACATCTATATGACAAAATTCAGTTATACATATAGCGCCACCTAGTGGTTCCAATAAATGTCATACTTTACGTTTTTAGCTACTGTGCTGAGCTTGTTGAAGGGATCCATTTGAAAATTGGTCAGAAAAGCCTTAAGATGTTGATCATGCCCCACACCGAATATTGTAACTTTTCATCAAAGGGCGTGGCCGCTACGGTGACGCAAAATCTGAAGATTTTTCGTGAAAATAAAAGCTGCATTAACTTGACCGAGATGATCCTATCTTCTCAAAATTTCACACATTTGATGAGAGTCCAGCTCTAAAGACATCTACTAACTTACATTTCATCTAACTGATAGCGCCACCTCGTGGCAATTTTTTTTCTTACGAATTTTCTTCTACGTTTTTCTCCAAACACTTTAACTGGACCTACCTCATATTTGCTCAGAGGAGGGTTTCGGCCTTCATGATGTCACAACACGAAGTTTGTGAGTTTTCGCGAATTGCTGTAGGCGTGGCTAAGCGCTGTTCGCCAAGAAAACAACGCCAGTTTTGAGGGTCTAAACATGCACAGAAACTCCTGAAACTTGGCACACTCATCTGGCCTGGTAAAATGAGCAATATTTTATTGTTGATTGTGCTATTTTTACAAAAATGACTCAATAGCGCCCCCTAGAAATTTTTAACGAAGCAGCCCCGGTTGTACGTTTAAGCAAGAACGACGAATATTTTTAGGTGTATGAGGGAGCCCAAGACCTACAAAAAAGTCTCTTGTACCCATATGCTAAAATGAACAGGAAGTGAGCTACGAATTTTTGAATGTCCCATTTTTTACGATTTTTGCATATTCACAGGGGGCAGACTTTTGCCCACTTCTCCTACATGTTTCATCCGACTGAGTTAAGACTTGGCCTGGACCATGTCAAGACCTGAGCCAACGACAGGGTGAAAAATTTTGACTTTTCGAAATACTATATGATGAGGGCGGGGCATCAAAATTTGTGTTTCGCAATGAAAAAGGATATGCTTGATAACTCCCCGGTACATGCTCCAAAAAATCCCAAACTTGACATGTATGTTTATCGCCAAGGCCTGAAGGTATCTCTATGACAACATTCAGTTATATATGCAGCGCCACCTAGCCCTTGAGGAATAAAAAAAAAAAATACCCCACATACGGTATTTTGTACAAAAAATGTAAATTCATTCTAAGTGTGATAACTAAGTCATTTATGAATATTCTTTTAGTTTCCACCACTCAAAATGTTCACTGGCATCAGACTTATCCAAATATATATATATTTTTATTTATTTTTTACAGCCTCAATGGACATTAAAAGCAATATCGTGAATGAAGGATATGCTTAATAACTCCACGGTACATGCTCAAAAAAAATCGCACACTCGACATGTATGCTTATAATCAAGGCCTGAAGGTATCTGTATGACAACATTCAGTTATAAATACAGCGCCACCTAGCCCTTGAGGCTTATATAAAAAAATAAAAAAAATACCCCACATACGGTATTTTGTACAAGAAATGTACACTCATTCTAAGTTTGATAACTAAGTCATTTATGAATATTCTTTTAGTTTCCACCACTCAAATTGTTCACTGGCTTCACACCGATCCAAACGTATGTACGTTTCCATCCATCCATCCATCCATCTTCTTCCGCTTATCCGGGGTCGGGTCGCGGGGGCAGCAGCTTCAGGAGGGAAACCCAGACTTCCCTCTCCCCAGCCACTTCAACCAGCTCCTCCGGTGGGATCCCAAGGCGTTCCCAGGCCAGCCGAGAGACATAGTCTCTCCAGCGTGTCCTGGGTCGTCCCCGGGGCCTCCCACCGGTGGGACATGCCCGGAACACCTCCCCAGGGAGGCGTCCAGGAGGCATCCGAACCAGATGCCCGAGCCACCTCAGCTGGCTCCTCTCAACGCGGAGGAGCAGCGGCTCGACTCTGAGTCCCTCCCGGATGACCGAGCTTCTCACCCTATCTCTAAGGGAGAGCCCGGACACCCTGCGGAGGAAGCTCATTTCGGCCGCTTGTATCCGGGATCTCGTTCTTTCGGTCACGACCCACAGCTCGTGACCATAGGTGAGGGTTGGAACGTAGATCGACCGGTAAATCGAGAGCTTTGCCTTTTGGCTCAGCTCTTTCTTCACCACGACGGACCGATACAGAGTCCGCATCACTGCAGACGCTGCACCGATCCGCCTGTCGATCTCCCGCTCCATCCTACCCTCACTCGTGAACAAGACCCCAAGATACTTGAACTCCTCCACTTGGGGCAGGATCTCATCCCCGACCTGAAGACGACACTCCACCCTTTTCCGACTGAGGACCATGGTCTCGGATTTGGAGGTGCTGATCCTCATCCCAGCCGCTTCACACTCGGCTGCGAACCGCTCCAGTGAGAGCTGAAGGTCCCGGCCTGATGAAGCCAACAGCACCACATCATCTGCAAAGAGCAGAGATGCAATGCTGAGGCCACCAAACCGGAACCCCTCCACCCCTCGGCTGCGCCTAGAAATTCTGTCCATAAAAGTTATGAACAGAATCGGTGACAAAGGGCAACCTTGGCGGAGTCCAACCCTCACCGGAAACGAATCCGACTTACTGCCGGCAATGCGGACCAAACTCTGGCAACGGTCGTACAGGGACCGAACAGCCCGTAACAAGGGGCCCGGCACCCCGTACTCCCGAAGCACCCCCCACAGAACTCCCCGAGGGACACGGTCGAACGCCTTCTCCAGATCCACAAAACACATGTGGACTGGTTGAGCGAACTCCCACGCACCCTCGAGGATCCTGCGGAGGGTGTAGAGCTGGTCCACTGTTCCACGGCCAGGACGAAAACCACACTGCTCCTCCTGGATCCGAGATTCGACCTCCCGACGGACCCTCCTCTCCAGCACCCCTGAATAGACCTTACCAGGGAGGCTGAGGAGTGTGATCCCTCTGTAGTTGGAACACACCCTCCGGTCCCCCTTCTTAAAAAGGGGGACCACCACCCCGGTCTGCCAATCCAGAGGCACTGTCCCCGATGTCCACGCGATGTTGTAGAGGCGTGCCAACCACGACAGCCTCACAACATCCAGAGTCTTTAGGAACTCCGGGCGGATCTCATCCACCCCCGGGGCCCTGCCACCGAGGAGCTTTCCAACCACCTCAGTGACTTCGACCCCAGAGATAGGAGAGCCCACCCCAGAGTCCCCAGACTCTGCTTCCTCAAAAGGAGACGTGTTGGTGGAATTGAGGAGGTCTTCGAAGTATTCCCCCCACCGCTTCACGACGTCCCGAGTCGAGGTCAGCAGCACCCCATCGCCACTATACACAGTGTTAATGGTGCACTGCTTTCCTCTCCTGAGACGCCGGATGGTGGACCAGAATTTCCTCGAAGCCGTCCGGAAGTCGTTTTCCATGGCCTCACCGAACTCCTCCCATGTCCGAGTTTTTGCCTCAGCAACCGCCGAAGCCGCGTTCCGCTTGGCCATCCGGTACCTGTCAGCTGCCTCCGGAGTCCGACAGGCCAAAAAGGCCCGATAGGACTCCTTCTTCAGCTTGACGGCATCCCTTACCGCTGGTGTCCACCAGCGGGTTCGAAGATTGCCGCCGCGACAGGCACCGACCACCTTACGGCCACAGCTCCGATCGGCCGCCTCAACAATGGAGGCGCGGAACATGGTCCATTCGGACTCAATGTCCCCCACCTCCCCCGAGACAAGGGAGAAGCTCTGCCGGAGGTGGGCATTGAAACTCTTTCTGACAGGGGATTCCGCCAGACGTTCCCAGCAAACCCTCACAATACGTTTGGGTCTGCCAGGTCGGACCGGCATCTTCCCCCACCATCGGAGCCAACACACCACCAGGTGGTGATCAGTTGACAGCTCCGCCCCTCTCTTCACCCGAGTGTCCAAAACATGCGGCCGCAAATCCGATGACACGACTACAAAGTCGATCATCGAACTGCGGCCTAGGGTGTCCTGGTGCCAAGTGCACATATGGACACCCTTATGCTTGAACATGGTGTTCGTTATGGACAAACCGTGACGAGCACAGAAGTCCAATAACAGAACACCGCTCGGGTTCCGATCAGGGGGGCCGTTCCTCCCAATCACGCCCCTCCAGGTCTCACTGTCATTCCCCACGTGAGCGTTGAAGTCCCCCAGCAGGACGAGGGAGTCCCCAGAGGGAGCGCTCTCCAGCACACCCTCCACGGACTCCAAGAAGGGTGGGTACTCTGAGCTGCTGTTTGGTGCATATGCACAAACAACAGTCAGGACCCGTCCCCCCACCCGAAGGCGGAGGGAGGCTACCCTCTCGTCCACCGGGGTAAACCCCAACGTACAGGCGCCGAGCCGGGGGGCAATAAGTATGCCCACACCTGCTCTGCGCCTCACACCGTGGGCAACTCCAGAGTGGAAGAGAGTCCAACCCCTCTCAAGAGGACTGGTACCAGAGCCCAAGCCGTGTGTGGAGGCGAGTCCGACTATGTCTAGTCGGAACTTCTCGGCCTCGCACACCAGCTCGGGCTCCTTCCCTGCCAGAGAGGTGACATTCCATGTCCCAAGAGCCAGCTTCTGTAGCCGGGGGTCGGTCCGCCAAGGTCTCCTCCCTTGGCCGCCACCCAGCCCACACTGCACCCGACCCCTTTGGCCCCTCCCACCGGTGGTGAGCCCGTGGGAAGAGGGACCCACGTTGCCCCTTCGGGCTGTGCCCCATGGGTGCAGGCCCGGCCACCAGGCGCTCGCCAGCGAGCCCCGCCTCCAGGCCTGGCTCCAGAGGGGGGCCCCGGTGACCCGCGTCCGGGCGAGGGAAACGCGTCTCCAAAATTTTTTATCATCATAGGGGTCTTCTGAGCCGTTCTTAGTCTGGCCCCTCACCTAGGACCTGTTTGCCATGGGTGACCCTGCCAGGGGCATAAAGCCCCAGACAACATAGCTCCTAGGATCATTGCGACACGCAAACCCCTCCACCACGTTAAGGTGCCGGCTCACGGAGGGGATGTACGTTTCCATTTTGTTTTAGTCATTTTTGATTGCTCCTTTGGACAATAAAAGTAACATTGTGCAATGAGTACAACGAGCGATGATGTGTATATACACTTTTACAAAAAATACCAATCAGGGCAACTCATTGCCTAAAAATAAAAAAGTACGCTGATTTTTGCAGGTCTTAACAATCACCAAAACCCGTTGAGCTTGACACACACTGGCAAAAAAATATTCTACATGTAAACGTTTATTATGCCATTTTCAAAGAAATTTTGCTTCCAATATGCCAGTACCCCAACGTGCAAGTACCCCAACGTGCAAGGACCCCAACGTGGCCCGGGCTGCGAGGGCCCTTTATAGCTGCTCGCAGCTCTAGTTATTATTAGGGCCCGAGCAGCGACCGCTGCGAGGTCCCTATTGTTTTTGTAAAAATTATTATTATTATTATTATTATTATTATTAGGGCCCGAGCAGCGACCGCTGCGAGGTCCCTATTGTTTTTGTAAAAATTATTATTATTATTATTATTATTATTATTATTATTATTATTATTAGGGCCCGAGCAGCGACCGCTGCGAGGTCCCTATTGTTTTTGTAAAAATTATTATTATTATTATTATTAGGGCCCGAGCAGCGACCGCTGCGAGGTCCCTATTGTTTTTGTTATTATTATTATTATTATTATTATTATTATTATTAGGGCCCGAGCAGCGACCGCTGCGAGGTCCCTATTGTTTTTGTAAAAATTATTATTATTCTTCTTCTTCTTCTTCTTCTTCTTTATTCTCCGCAAACGATCGCGATTTTGGGTACCTAAACATTCACGAAAACTCACCGAACTTTGCACACTCCTCAGGCCCGGCGAAAAATTTGATATTATTAAGTCGTCATAACAATGCGACTCGATAGCGCCCCCTAGCGTAGAAAAATAAAAACCAAGCCCGGCACGTTTGAGCTAGAGCAACAAAAATTGGCAGGCACGTGTAGCACCCCGAGACGCACAAAAAAGTCTATTGGGACCATGTAGCTAAAATGTACAGGAAGTGAGCTATGAATTTTTTTATGTCCAATTTTGGCCTATTTTGGCACATTCACTGTGGTCATGCTTTTTCCCCCTTTGCAAACATTTTTCATCCAATTGACTTCAAACTTGGCATTTATCATCTCAAGACCTGAGAGAAAAACTGGGCAAAACATCTTGCCTTTTTGAAATACTATATGACGGGGGCGGGGCATCAAATATTGCCTTTAAAATTTCATTGGTCCAGAAAGAGCAAATGCTTAATAACTCCCATGTTCAAGCTCCAAAAAATCTCAAACTTCTCAGGCAACGTAATAGTCACGGCCTGAAAACCGCTATATGATAAAATTCAGTTATACATATAGCGCCACCTAGTGGTTACAATAAATGTCATACTTTACGTTTTTAGCTACTGTGCTGAGCTTGTTGAAGGGATCCATTTGAAAATTGGTCAGAAAAGGCTTAAGATGTTGATCATGCCCCACACCGAATATTGTAACTTTTCGCCAAAGGGCGTGGCCGCTACGGTGACGCAAAGTCTGAAGATTTTTCGTGAAAATAAAAGCTGCATTAACTTGACCGAGATGATCCTATCTTCTCAAAATTTCACACATTTGATGAGAGTCCAGCCCTAAAGACATCTACTGACTTATATTTCATCTAACTGATAGCGCCACCTAGTGGCAATTTTTTTTATTACGAATTTTCTTCTACGTTTTTCTCCAAACACGTTAACTGGACCTACCTCATATTTGCTCAGATGAGGGTTTCGGCCTTCATGATGTCACAACACGAAGTTTGTGAGTTTTCGCGAATTGCTGTGGGTGTGGCTAAGCGCTGTTCGCCAAGAAAACAACGCCAGTTTTGAGGGTCTAAACATGCACAGAAACTCATGAAACTTGGCACACACATCTGGCCTGGTAAAATGAGCAATATTTTATTGTTGATTGTGCTATTTTTACAAAAATGACTCAATAGCGCCCCCTAGAAGTTTTTAACGAAGCAGCCCCGGTTGTACGTTTAAGCAAGAATGACGAATATTTTTAGGTGTATGAGGGAGCCCAAGACCTACAAAAAAGTCTCTTGGACCCATATGCTAAAATGAACAGGAAGTGAGCTACGAATTTTTGAATGTCCCATTTTTGACAATTTTTGCACATTCACAGGGCGCAGACTTTTGCCCACTTCTCCTACACGTTTCATCTGACTGAGTTAAGACTTGACCTGGACCATGTCAAGACCTGAGCCAACGACAGGGGGAAAAATCTTGACCTTTCGAAATACTATATGATGAAGGCGGGGCATCAAAATTTGTGTTTCGCACTGAAAAAGGATATGCTTAATAACTCCCCGGTACATGCTCCAAAAAAATCCCAAACTTGACATGTATGTTTATCGTCAAGGCCTGAAGCTATCTCTATGACAACATTCAGTTATATATGCAGCGCCACCTAGCCCTTGAGGCATAAAAAAAAAATACCCCACATACGGTATTTTGTACAAAAAATGTAAACTCATTCTAAGTGTGATAACTAAGTCATTTATGAATATTCTTTTAGTTTCCACCACTCAAAATGTTCACTGGCATCAGACTTATCCAAACATATATATATATTTATTTATTTTTGATAGCCTCTGTGGACATTAAAAGCAATATCGTGAATGAAGGATATGCTTAATAACTCCACGGTACATGCTCCAAAAAAAATCCCACACTTTACATGTATGCTTATAATCAAGGCCTGAAGGTATCTCGATGACAACATTCAGTTATAAATACAGCGCCACCTAGCCCTTGAGGCTTATATAAAAAAAAAAAAACCACATACGGTATTTTGTACAAAAAAATTTAAACTCATTCTAAGTGTGATGACTAAGTCATTTCTGAATATTCTTTTAGTTTCCACCACTCAAATTGTTCACTGGCTTCACACCGATCCAAACGTATGTACGTTTCCATTTTGTTTTATTCATTTTTGATTGCCCCTTTGGACAATAAAAGTAACATTGTGCAATGAGTACAACGAGCGATGATGTATATATACACTTTTACAAAAAATACCAATCAGGGCAACTCATTGCCTAAAAACAAAAAAGGACGCTGATTTTTGTAGGTCTTAACAATCACCAAAACCCGTTGAGCTTGACACACACTGGCAAAAAAAATATTCTACATGTAAACGTTTATTATGCCATTTTCAAAGAAATTTTGCTTCCAATATGCCAGTACCCCAATGTGCCAGTACCCCAACGTGCAAGGACCCCAACGTGGCCCGGGCTGCGAGGGCCCTTTATAGCTGCTCGCACCTCTAGTTATTCTTCTTCTTCTTCTTCTTCTTCTTCTTCTTCTTCTTCTTCTTCTTTATTCTCCGCAAACGATCGCGATTTTGGGTACCTAAACATTCACGAAAACTCACCGAACTTTGCACACTCCTCAGGCCCGGCGAAAAATTTGATATTATTAAGTCGTCATAACAATGCGACTCGATAGCGCCCCCTAGCGTAGAAAAATAAAAACCAAGCCCGGCACGTTTGAGCTAGAGCAACAATAATTGGCAGGCACGTGTAGCACCCCGAGACGCACAAAAAAGTCTATTGGGACCATGTAGCTAAAATGTACAGGAAGTGAGCTATGAATTTTTTAATGTCCAATTTTGGCCTATTTTGGCACATTCAATGTGGTCATGCTTTTTCCCCCTTTGCAAACATTTTTCATCCAATTGACTTCAAACTTGGCATTTATCATCTCAAGACCTGAGAGAACAACTGGGCAAAACATCTTGCCTTTTTGAAATACTATATGACGGGGGCGGGGCATCAAATATTGCCTTTAAAATTTCATTTGTCCAGAAAGAGCAAATGCTTAATAACTCCCATGTTTAAGCTCCAAAAAATCTCAAACTTCTCAGGCAACGTAATAGTCACGGCCTGAGAACATCTATATGATAAAATTCAGTTATACATATAGCGCCACCTAGTGGTTACAATAAATGTCATACTTTACGTTTTTAGCTACTGTGCTGAGCTTGTTGAAGGGATCCATTTGAAAATTGGTCAGAAAAGCCTTAAGATGTTGATCATGCCCCACACCGAATATTGTAACTTTTCGCCAAAGGGCGTGGCCGCTACGGTGACGCAAAGTCTGAAGATTTTTCGTGAAAATAAAAGCTGCATTAACTTGACCGAGATGATCCTATCTTCTCAAAATTTCACACATTTGATGAGAGTCCAGCCCTAAAGACATCTACTGACTTATATTTCATCTAACTGATAGCGCCACCTAGTGGCAATTTTTTTTATTACGAATTTTCTTCTACGTTTTTCTCCAAACACGTTAACTGGACCTACCTCATATTTGCTCAGATGAGGGTTTCGGCCTTCATGATGTCACAACACGAAGTTTGTGAGTTTTCGCGAATTGCTGTGGGTGTGGCTAAGCGCTGTTCGCCAAGAAAACAACGCCAGTTTTGAGGGTCTAAACATGCACAGAAACTCATGAAACTTGGCACACACATCTGGCCTGGTAAAATGAGCAATATTTTATTGTTGATTGTGCTATTTTTACAAAAATGACTCAATAGCGCCCCCTAGAAGTTTTTAACGAAGCAGCCCCGGTTGTACGTTTAAGCAAGAACGACGAATATTTTTAGGTGTATGAGGGAGCCCAAGACCTACAAAAAAGTCTCTTGTACCCATATGCTAAAATGAACAGGAAGTGAGCTACGAATTTTTGAATGTCCCATTTTTGACAATTTTTGCACATTCACAGGGGGCAGACTTTTGCCCACTTCTCCTACACGTTTCATCTGACTGAGTTAAGACTTGACCTGGACCATGTCAAGACCTGAGCCAACGACAGGGGGAAAAATCTTGACCTTTCGAAATACTATATGATGAAGGCGGGGCATCAAAATTTGTGTTTCGCACTGAAAAAGGATATGCTTAATAACTCCCCGGTACATGCTCCAAAAAATCCCAAACTTGACATGTATGTTTATCGTCAAGGCCTGAAGCTATCTCTATGACAACATTCAGTTATATATGCAGCGCCACCTAGCCCTTGAGGGATAAAAAAAAAATACCCCACATACGGTATTTTGTACAAAAAATGTAAACTCATTCTAAGTGTGATAACTAAGTCATTTATGAATATTCTTTTAGCTTCCACCACTCAAAATGTTCACTGGCATCAGACTTATCCAAACATATATATATTTTTATTTATTTTTGATAGCCTCTGTGGACATTAAAAGCAATATCGTGAATGAAGGATATGCTTAATAACTCCACGGTACATGCTCCCAAAAAAATCCCACACTTGACATGTATGCTTATAATCAAGGCCTGAAGGTATCTCGATGACAACATTCAGTTATAAATACAGCGCCACCTAGCCCTTGAGGCTTATATAAAAAAAAAAACCCACATACGGTATTTTGTACAAAAAAATGCAAACTCATTCTAAGTGTGATGACTAAGTCATTTCTGAATATTCTTTTAGTTTCCACCACTCAAATTGTTCACTGGCTTCACACCGATCCAAACGTATGTACGTTTCCATTTTGTTTTATTCATTTTTGATTGCCCCTTTGGACAATAAAAGTAACATTGTGCAATGAGTACAACGAGCGATGATGTATATATACACTTTTACAAAAAATACCAATCAGGGCAACTCATTGCCTAAAAATAAAAAAGGACGCTGATTTTTGCAGGTCATAACAATCACCAAAACCCGTTGAGCTTGACACACACTGGCAAAAAAAATATTCTACATGTAAATGTTTATTATGCCATTTTCAAAGAAATTTTGCTTCCAATATGCCAGTACCCCAACGTGCCAGTACCCTAACGTGCAAGTACCCCAACGTGCAAGGACTCCAACGTGGCCCGGGCTGCGAGGGCCCTTTATAGCTGCTCGCAGCTCTAGTTAGGGCCCGAGCAGCTACCGCTGCGAGGTCCCTATTGTTTTTCGATCGGATTATTATTATTATTAGGGCCCGAGCAGCGACCGCTGCGAGGTCCCTATTGTTTTTGTAAAAATTATTATTATTATTATTATTATTATTATTATTATTATTATTATTATTATTATTATTAGGGCCCGAGCAGCGACCGCTGCGAGGTCCCTATTGTTTTTGTAAAAATTATTATTATTATTATTATTATTATTATTCTTCTTTATTCTCCGCAAACGATCCCGATTTTGGGTACCTAAACATTCACGAAAACTCACCGAACTTTGCACACTCCTCAGGCCCGGCGAAAAATTTGATATTATGAAGTCGTCATAACAACGCGACTCTATAGCGCCCCCTAGCGTAGAAAAATAAAAACCAAGCCCGGCACGTTTGAGCTAGAGCAACGAAAATTGGCAGGCACGTGTAGCACCCCGAGACGCACAAAAAAGTCTATTGGGACCATGTAGCTAAAATGTACAGGAAGTGAGCTATGAATTTTTTAATGTCCAATTTTGGCCTATTTTGGCACATTCACTGTGGTCATGCTTTTTCCCCCTTTGCAAACATTTTTCATCCAATTGACTTCAAACTTGGCATTTATCATCTCAAAACCTGAGAGAACAACTGGGCAAAACATCTTGCCTTTTTGAAATACTATATGACGGGGGCGGGGCATCAAATATTGCCTTTAAAATTTCATTTGTCCAGAAAGAGCAAATGCTTAATAACTCCCATGTTCAAGCTCCAAAAAATCTCAAACTTCTCAGGCAACGTAATAGTCACGGCCTGAAAACATCTATATGATAAAATTCAGTTATACATATAGCGCCACCTAGTGGTTACAATAAATGTCATACTTTACGTTTTTAGCTACTGTGCTGAGGTTGTTGAAGGGATCCATTTGAAAATTGGTCAGAAAAGCCTTAAGATGTTGATCATGCCCCACACCGAATATTGTAACTTTTCGCCAAAGGGCGTGGCCGCTACGGTGACGCAAAGTCTGAAGATTTTTCGTGACAATAAAAGCTGCATTAACTTGACCGAGATGATCCTATCTTCTCAAAATTTCACACATTTGATGAGAGTCCAGCCCTAAAGACATCTACTGACTTATATTTCATCTAACTGATAGCGCCACCTAGTGGCAATTTTTTTTCTTACGAATTTTCTTCTACGTTTTTCTCCAAACACGTTAACTGGACCTACCTCATATTTGCTCAGATGAGGGTTTCGGCCTTCATGATGTCACAACACGAAGTTTGTGAGTTTTCGCGAATTGCTGTGGGTGTGGCTAAGCGCTGTTCGCCAAGAAAACAACGCCAGTTTTGAGGGTCTAAACATGCACAGAAACTCCTGAAACTTGGCACACACATCTGGCCTGGTAAAATGAGCAATATTTTATTGTTGATTGTGCTATTTTTACAAAAATGACTCAATAGCGCCCCCTCGAAATTTTTAACGAAGCAGCCCCGGTTGTACGTTTAAGCAAGAACGCCGAATATTTTTAGGTGTATGAGGGAGCCCAAGACCTACAAAAAAGTCTCTTGTACCCATATGCTAAAATGAACAGGAAGTGAGCTACGAATTTTTGAATGTCCCATTTTTGACGATTTTTGCACATTCACAGGGGGCAGACTTTTGCCCACTTCTCCTACACGTTTCATCCGACTGAGTTAAGACTTGGCCTGGACCATGTCAAGACCTGAGCCAACGACAGGGGGAAAAATTTTGACTTTTCGAAATACTATATGATGAGGGCGGGGCATCAAAATTTGTGTTTCACAATGAAAAAGGATATGCTTGATAACTCCCCGGTACATGCTCCAAAAAATCCCAAACTTGACATGTATGTTTATCGTCAAGGCCTGAAGTTATCTCTATGACAACATTCAGTTATATATGCAGCGCCACCTAGCCCTTGAGGCATGAAAAAAAAATACCCCACATACGGTATTTTGTACAAAAAATGTACACTCATTCTAAGTGTGATAACTAAGTCATTTATGAATATTTTTTTAGTTTCCACCACTCAAAATGTTCACTGGCATCAGACTTATCCAAACATATATATATTTTTATTTATTTTTGATAGCCTCTGTGGACATTAAAAGCAATATCGTGAATGAAGGATATGCATAATAACTCCACGGTACATGCTCCAAAAAAAATCCCACACTTGACATGTATGCTTATAATCAAGGCCTGAAGGTATCTCTATGACAACATTCAGTTATAAATACAGCGCCACCTAGCCCTTGAGGCATAATATATAAAAAAACAAAACAAACATACGGTATTTTGTACAAAAAATGTAAACTCATTCTAAGTGTGATAACTAAGTCATTTATGAATATTCTTTTAGTTTCCACCACTCAAATTGTTAACTGGCTTCACACCGATCCAAACGTATGTACGATTCCATTTTGTTTTATTCATTTTTGATTGCCCCTTTGGACAATAAAAGTAACATTGTGCAATGAGTACAACGAGCGATGATGTATATATACACTTTTACAAAAAATACCAATCAGGGCAACTCGTTGCCTAAAAATAAATAAGGACGCTGATTTTTGCAGGTCTTAACAATCACCAAAACCCGTTGAGCTTGACACACACTGGCAAAAAAAATATTCTACATGTAAACGTTTATTATGCCATTTTCAAAGAAATTTTGCTTCCAATATGCCAGTACCCCAACGTGCCAGTACCCTAACGTGCAAGTACCCCAACGTGCAAGGACCCCAACGTGGCCTGGGCTGCGAGGGCCCTTTATAGCTGCTCGCAGCTCTAGTTATTATTAGGGCCCGAGCAGCGACCGCTGCGAGGTCCCTATTGTTTTTCAAGGAATTCTTATTATTCTTCTTTTTATTTGTTATTATTCTTTTCCGCAAACAATCACATTTTTGAGACACTAAACGTGAACGAAAACTCACCAAACTTTACACACACGTCAGGCCTGGCGAAAAATTTGATATTTTAAAGTCGCCATAGGTGATAACAGAAAAATGGCTCCATAGCGCCACCTACATAGGTTAAACAGATCCCTGGCCCGCTACGATTGTCCGACGGCTATGAAAATTGTGTGGCACCTGTAGCACATCCAGATGAACAAAAACCTCTTTGATGTGTGTACCCTAAAATAGACAGGAAGTGAGATATGAGTATTTAAATGTCCAATTTTGGCCAATTTTTGCACATTTACAGGGGTCATACTTTTGCCTGCTTCTCCTACACGGTTAATCCAATTGACTTCAAACTTGGGATGTACCATCTCAAGACCTGGGACAACACCATGGTAAAAAATCTAAAGTTTTCGACATACTATATGACGGCGGTGGGGCATCAAATTTAGAGTTTCAAAACTCTTACTAAACGTAGTATTGCCGGTTGTATGTTTAACCTAGAGCTACGAAAATTGGTACACATATGTAACAGACTATGACCTACAAAAAAGTCTGTTGGTGCCATATGCTAAACCCAACAGGAAGTCCGCCAGAGGCGGGGCATCAAATTTTGAGTTTCAAAATTCTTACTTAATGAAGCATTCCCGGCTGTACGTTTCACCTAGAGTTACCAAAATTTAAAGACATATGTAACAGCCCTCAAGGTACAAAAAACTCTTTTTGAACCATATGCTAAACCTAACAGAAAGTCCACCATTTTGATTTACTTTGGAACGTGTTCCCATTTTTTTGGCCATTTCATAGGGGTCCTATTTTAACGAACTCCTCTTACAGAGTTTATCCGATCATCTTCAAACTTGGTGTGATTCATCTTAAGATGTTGAAGATGAAAAGTTATTGAAAGCTTTTTATTTCGCTGCACGCTGTTGTCGTGGCATGCACTTGTTTGCAAAGGAAAAAAATTCTTCTTAATGAAGAATTCTCAGTTGTACGAAGCAGCTAGAGCTACGAAAATTTGTAGACATATGTAACAGCCCACGATGTACAAAAAAGTCTCTTGCTGCTTTGTGCTAAACCCAACAGGAAGTCCCGCAAGGGCCGGGCATCACTTTTTGAGCTAAAAAACTCCTCTTTAACGAAGCATTCCCGGTTGTACCTTTCACCTAGCGCTATGATAATTTGGAGGCATACATAAGAGCCCACGATGTACAAAAAAGTCTTTTAGAACCATATGCTAAGCCAAACAGGAAGTCCGGCATTTTGATTTACTTTGCTATTTGTAGCCATTTTGTGGGGGCCTTTTATAGGCCTCATATTTTCTACAAAACTTATCAGATTGTCTTCATTCTTTGGCATGTTTCATCTGAAGTATTGCCGGTTATACGTTTAATCTAGAGCTACGAAAATTGGTACACATATGTAACAGACTATGATCTACAAAAAAGCCTGTTGGTGCCATATGCTAAACCTAACAGGAAGTCCGCCAGAGGCAGGGCATCAAATTTTGCATTTCAAAATTTTTACTTAATGAAGCATTTCCGGCTGTACGTTTCACCTAGAGTGACCAAAATTTGAAGACATATGTAACAGCCCTCGAGGTACAAAAAACTCTTTTTGAACCATATGCTAAACCTAACAGGAAGTCTGCCATTTTGATTTACTTTGGAACATGTTGCCATTTTTTTGGCCATTTCATAGGGGTCTTATTTTAACGAACTCCTCCTACAGAGTTTATCCGATCATCTTCAAACTTGGTGTGATTCATCTTAAGATGTTGACGATGAAAAGTTATTGAAAGCTTTTTATTTCGTTGCACGCTGTTGTCGTGGCATGCACTGTTGGCAAAGGAAAAAAAAAATCCTTCTTAATGCAGCGTTCCCAGTTGGACGAAGCAGCTCGAGCTACAAAAATTTGTAGACATATGTACACATTTGTCCACATATATATATTTACATATGCATGTAAAAAAATTATGTCAGGCTAAACTAAATGGTTGATTAGGCCCCACACATTTTCACCTTACCATACCCGGCCCTCTTTGCAAAAGGTTTGAACACTCCTGGCCTAAACCTAGGTGTATACTCAAACTATGCACGCACATAAAGCCTGGAACAAAATGTGTAATTTAGAGGGTTCTTGTTTTGTTTTTTGTATTCCTTATATTTCATGTCATTATACTTGACACACTATTTTTACTACTCACTGAATCAGTTATAAGAACATTTAATTGATACAATCCAATCACATCCTAGAGAATTGAAAACACATTCAATCATGAGGTTGTTAAGACACATTTACTTCTGTAGCACTTAACCACAAACAAGTTGCGACATCCCCTGATCTAACCCTCCAACCGGGCAAGGAAAATCTTTCAGGGGTCATATTTTAACGAACCCCTCCTACAAAATTTATCCGACTGTCTTCAAACTTGGTGTGTTTCATCTTAAGATGTTTAAGATGCAAAGTAATCTAAAGTTTTTTATTTTGTAACACGCTGTTGCCATAGCAATGCATTGTTTGTCAAGTGCTGCTTTTTTTTTTTTATACACATGAAAACTCATGGAACTTTGCCAACACATCAGACTTGTCATGAACATGAATTTTCAGAGATTTATTGTGCAATTTGCAATAAATAGCGCCCTCTAGACCTTTTTATGAAGCATTTCCGATTGTATGATTATGCTAGACCTACAAAAAAGTATTATGTAGCCATTTGCCAAACCAAAGAGGAAGTCCGCTATTTTGATTTTATTTTGGGAATTATACATCATTTTTGGCCTTTTTCATTCAACTTTGCACAGACAAGGCATGGAAAAAACTAACATTTTAAATGGTCCTTGTTCCATGTAACAGTTGTCAAGTGCTGCTTTTTTTTTTTTTTATACACATGAAAACTCATGAAACTTTGCAAACACATCAGACTTGTCATGAACATGAATTTTCAGAGATTTATTGTGCAATTTGCAATAAATAGCGCCCTCTAGACATTTTTATGAAGCATTTCCGATTGTATGATTATGCTAGACCTACAAAAAAGTATTATGTAGCCATTTGCCAAACCAAAGAGGAAGTCCGCTATTTTGATTTTATTTTGGGAATTATACATAATTTTTGGCCTTCTTCATTAAACTTTGCACAGACAAGGCATGGAAAAAACTAACATTTTAAATGGTCCTTGTTCCATGTAACAGTACCCCAACGTGCCAGTACCCTGACGTGCAAGTAACCCAACGTTGTGCTCAATAGCGCCCTCTATGCATTTTTATGGAGCATTTCCAATTGTATGATTCAAGCGATACACAACTAAAGATGACTTGACCTAGATTTGTGAAAACTGGGAGGCATACCTATTAGCTTAAGACCTACAAAAAGTATTCTGTAGCCGTATGCTAAACCTAAAAGGAAGTCCGCCATTTTGAATTTATTTTGGGAATTGCGCACCATATTTTGCGTTTTGATTAAACTTTGCACACACAAGGCTTGTCAAAAACATTTTAGATGGTCCTTGTCCTATTTGACAGTACCCCAACGTGCCAGTACCCCGACGTGCAAGTACCCCAACGTGGCCCGGGTTGCGAGGGCCCTTTATAGCTGCTCGCAGCTCTAGTTATTATTCTTCTTCTTTATTCTCCGCAAACAATCGCGATTTTGGGTACCTAAATATTCACGAAAACTCACCGAACTTTGCACACTCCTCAGGTCCGGCGAAAAATTTGATATTATGAAGTCGTTATAACAACGCGACTCTATAGCGCCCCCTAGCGTAGAAAAATAAAAACCAAGCCCGGCACGTTTGAGCTAGAGCAACGAAAATTGGCAGGCACGTGTAGCACCCCGAGACGCACAAAAAAGTCTATTGGGACCATGTAGCTAAAATGTACAGGAAGTGAGCTATGAATTTTTTAATGTCCAATTTTGGCCTATTTTGGCACATTCACTGTAGTCATGCTTTTTCCCCCTTTGCAAACATTTTTCATCCAATTGACTTCAAACTTGGCATTTATCATCTCAAGACCTGAGAGAACAGCTGGGCAAAACATCTTGCCTTTTCGAAATACTATATGACGGGGGCGGGGCATCAAATATTGACTTTAAAATTTCATTTGTCCAGAAAGAGCAAATGCTGAATAACTCCCATGTACAAGCTCCAAAAAATCTCAAACTTCTCAGGCAACGTAATAGTCACGGCCTGAAAACATCTATATGACAAAATTCAGTTATACATATAGCGCCACCTAGTGGTTACAATAAATGTCATACTTTACGTTTTTAGCTACTGTGCTGAGCTCGTTGAAGGGATCCATTTGAAAATTGGTCAGAAAAGCCTTAAGATGTTGATCATGCCCCACACCGAATATTGTAACTTTTCGCCAAAGGGCGTGGCCGCTACGGTGACGCTAAGTCTGAAGATTTTTCGTGAAAATAAAAGCTGCATTAACTTGACCGAGATGATCCTATCTTCTCAAAATTTCACACATTTGATGAGAGTCCAGCCCTAAAGACATCTACTGACTTATATTTCATCTAACTGATAGCGCCACCTAGTGGCAATTTTTTTTCTTACGAATTTTCTTCTACGTTTTTCTCCAAACACGTTAACTGGACCTACCTCATATTTGCTCAGATGAGGGTTTCGGCCTTCATGATGTCACAACACGAAGTTTGTGAGTTTTCGCGAATTGCTGTGGGCGTGGCTAAGCGCTGTTCGCCAAGAAAACAACGCCAGTTTTGAGGGTCTAAACATGCACAGAAACTCATGAAACTTGGCACACACATCTGGCCTGGTAAAATGAGCAATATTTTATTGTTGATTGTGCTATTTTTACAAAAATTACTCAATAGCGCCCCCTAGAAGTTTTTAACGAAGCAGCCCCGGTTGTACGTTTAAGCAAGAACGACGAATATTTTTAGGTGTATGAGGGAGCCCAAGACCTACAAAAAAGTCTCTTGGACCCATATGCTAAAATGAACAGGAAGTGAGCTACGAATTTTTGAATGTCCCATTTTTGACGATTTTTGCACATTCACAGGGGGCAGACTTTAGCCCACTTCTCCTACACGTTTCATCCGACTGAGTTAAGACTTGGCCTGGACCATGTCAAGACCTGAGCCAACGACAGGGGGGAAAAATTTTGTCTTTTCGAAATACTATATTATGAGGGCGGGGCATCAAATTTTGTGTTTCGCAATGAAAAAGGATATGCTTGATAACTCCCCGGTACATGCTCCAAAAAATCCCAAACTTGACATGTATGTTTATCGTCAAGGCCTGAAGTTATCTCTGTGACAACATTCAGTTATATATGCAGCGCCACCTAGCCCTTGAGGAATAAAAAAAAAATACCCCACATACGGTATTTTGTACAAAAAATGTACACTCATTCTAAGTGTGATAACTCAGTCATTTATGAATATTCTTTTAGTTTCCACCACTCAAATTGTTCACTGGCTTCACACCGATCCAAACGTATGTACGTTTCCATTTTGTTTTATTCATTTTTGATTGCCCCTTTGGACAATAAAAGTAACATTGTGCAATGAGTACAACGAGCGATGATGTGTATATACACTTTTACAAAAAATACCAATCAGGGCAACTCATTGCCTAAAAATAAAAAAGGACGCTGATTTTTGCAGGTCTTAACAATGACTAAAACCCGTTGAGCTTGACACACACACTGGCAAAAAAATATTCTACATGTAAACGTTTATTATGCCATTTTCAAAGAAATTTTGCTTCCAATATGCCAGTACCCCAACGTGCCAGTACCCCAATGTGCAAGTACCCCAACGTGGCCCGGGCTGCGAGGGCCCTTTATAGCTGCTCGCAGCTCTAGTTAGGGCCCGAGCAGCGACCGCTGCGAGGTCCCTATTGTTTTTGTAAAAATTATTATTATTATTATTATTATTATTATTATTATTATTATTATTAGGGCCCGAGCAGC
Source organism: Festucalex cinctus (assembly GCF_051991245.1). NCBI lineage: Eukaryota > Metazoa > Chordata > Actinopteri > Syngnathiformes > Syngnathidae > Festucalex > Festucalex cinctus. The sequence continues at coordinate 650,760 of NC_135430.1, read as the reverse complement.
GACCGCTGCGAGGTCCCTATTGTTTTTGTAAAAATTATTATTATTATTATTATTCTTCTTCTTCTTCTTCTTCTTCTTCTTCTTTATTCTCCGCAAACAATCGCGATTTTGGGTACTTAAATATTCACGAAAACTCACCGAACTTTGCACACTCCTCAGGTCCGGCGAAAAATTTGATATTATGAAGTCGTTATAACAACGCGACTCTATAGCGCCCCCTAGCATAGAAAAATAAAAACCAAGCCCGGCACGTTTGAGCTAGAGCAACGAAAATTGGCAGGCACGTGTAGCACCCCGAGACGCACAAAAAAGTCTATTGGGACCATGTAGCTAAAATGTACAGGAAGTGAGCTATGAATTTTTTAATGTCCAATTTTGGCCTATTTTGGCACATTCACTGTGGTCATGCTTTTTCCCCCTATGCAAACATTTTTCATCCCATTGACTTCAAACTTGGCATTTATCATCTCAAGACCTAAGAGAACAGCTGGGCAAAAAGTCTTGCCTTTTCGAAATACTATATGACGGGGGCGGGGCATCAAATATTGCCTTTAAAATTTCATTTGTCCAGAAAGAGCAAATGCTGAATAACTCCCATGTACAAGCTCCAAAAAATCTCAAACTTCTCAGGCAACGTAATAGTCACGGCCTGAAAACATCTATATGACAAAATTCAGTTCTACATATAGCGCCACCTAGTGGTTACAATAAATGTCATACTTTACGTTTTTAGCTACTGTGCTGAGCTCGTTGAAGGGATCCAGTTGAAAATTGGTCAGAAAAGCCTTAAGATGTTGATGATGCCCCACACCGAATATTGTAACTTTTCGCCAAAGGGCGTGGCCGCTACGGTGACGCAAAGTCTGAAGATTTTTCGTGACAATAAAAGCTGCATTAACCTGACCGAGATGATCCTATCTTCTCAAAATTTCACACATTTGATGAGAGTCCAGCTCTAAAGACATCTACTAACTTACATTTCATCTAACTGATAGCGCCACCTAGTGGCAATTTTTTTTCTTACGAATTTTCTTCTACGTTTTTCTCCAAACACGTTAACTGGACCTACCTCATATTTGCTCAGATGAGGGTTTCGGCCTTCATGATGTCACAACACGAAGTTTGTGAGTTTTCGCGAATTGCTGTGGGCGTGGCTAAGCGCTGTTCGCCAAGAAAACAACGCCAGTTTTGAGGGTCTAAACATGCACAGAAACTCCTGAAACTTGGCACACACATCTGGCCTGGTAAAATGAGCAATATTTTATTGTTGATTGTGCTATTTTTACAAAAATGACTCAATAGCGCCCCCTCGAAATTTTTAACGAAGCAGCCCCGGTTGTACGTTTAAGCAAGAACGACGAATATTTTTAGGTGTATGAGGGAGCCCAAGACCTACAAAAAAGTCTCTTGTACCCATATGCTAAAATGAACAGGAAGTGAGCTACGAATTTTTGAATGTCCCATTTTTGACGATTTTTGCACATTCACAGGGGGCAGACTTTTGCCCACTTCTCCTACACGTTTCATCCGACTGAGTTAAGACTTGGCCTGGACCATGTCAAGACCTGAGCCAACGACAGGGGGAAAAATTTTGACTTTTCGAAATACTATATGATGAGGGCGGGGCATCAAAATTTGTGTTTCGCAATGAAAAAGGATATGCTTGATAACTCCCCGGTACATGCTCCAAAAAATCCCAAACTTGACATGTATGTTTATCGTCAAGGCCTGAAGTTATCTCTATGACAACATTCAGTTATATATGCAGCGCCACCTAGCCCTTGAGGCATGAAAAAAAAATACCCCACATACGGTATTTTGTACAAAAAATGTAAACTCATTCTAAGTGTGATAACGAAGTCATTTATGAATATTCTTTTAGTTTCCACCACTCAAAATGTTCACTGGCATCAGACTTATCCAAACATATATATATTTTTATTTATTTTTGATAGCCTCTATGGACATTAAAAGCAATATCGTGAATGAAGGATATGCTTAATAACTCCACGGTACATGCTCCAAAAAAAATCCCACACTTGACATGTATGCTTATAATCAAGGCCTGAAGGTATCTCTATGACAACATTCAGTTATAAATACAGTGCCACCTAGCCCTTGAGGCTTATATAAAAAAAAATAAAAATACCCCACATACGGTATTTTGTACAAAAAATGTACACTCATTCTAAGTGTGATAAGTAAGTCATTTATGAATATTCTTTTAGTTTCCACCACTCAAATTGTTCACTGGCTTGACACCGATCCAAACGTATGTACGTTTCCATTTTGTTTTATTCATTTTTGATTGCCCCTTTGGACAATAAAAGTAATATTGTGCAATGAGTACAACGAGCGATGATGTGTATATACACTTTTACAAAAAAATACCAATCAGGGCAACTCATTGCCTAAAAATAAAAAAGGACGCTGATTTTTGCAGGTCTTAACAATCACCAAAACCCGTTGAGCTTGACACACACACTGGCAAAAAAATATTCTACATGTAAACGTTTATTATGCCATTTTCAAAGAAATTTTGCTTCCAATATGCCAGTACCCCAATGTGCCAGTACCCCAACATGCAAGTACCGCAACGTGCAAGGACCCCAACGTGGCCCGGGCTGCGAGGGCCCTTTATAGCTGCTCGCAGCTCTAGTTATTATTATTCTTCTTCTTCTTTATTCTCCGCAAACGATCGCGATTTTGGGTACCTAAACATTCACGAAAACTCACCGAACTTTGCACACTCCTCAGGCCCGGCGAAAAATTTGATATTATTAAGTCGTCATAACAATGCGACTCGAGAGCGCCCCCTAGCGTAGAAAAATAAAAACCAAGCCCGGCACGTTTGAGCTAGAGCAACAAAAATTGGCAGGCACATGTAGCACCCCGAGACGCACAAAAAAGTCTATTGGGACCATGTAGCTAAAATGTACAGGAAGTGAGCTATGAATTTTTTTATGTCTAATTTTGGCCTATTTTGGCACATTCACTGTGGTCATGCTTTTTCCCCCTTTGCAAATATTTTTCATCCAATTGACTTCAAACTTGGCATTTATCATCTCAAGACCTAAGAGAACAACTGGGCAAAACTTCTTGCCTTTTTGAAATACTATATGACGGGAGCGCGGCATCAAATATTGCCTTTAAAATTTCATTTGTCCAGAAAGAGCAAATGCTTAATAACTCCCATGTTCAAGCTCCAAAAAATCTCAAACTTCTCAGGCAACGTAATAGTCACGGCCTGAAAACATCTATATGATAAAATTCAGTTATACATATAGCGCCACCTCGTGGTTACAATAAATGTCATACTTTACGTTTTTAGCTACTGTGCTGAGCTTGTTGAAGGGATCCATTTGAAAATTGGTCAGAAAAACCTTAAGATGTTGATCATGCCCCACACCGAATATTGTAACTTTTCGCCAAAGGGCGTGGCCGCTACGGTGACGCAAAGTCTGAAGATTTTTCGTGAAAATAAAAGCTGCATTAACTTGACCGAGATGATCCTATCTTCTCAAAATTTCACACATTTGATGAGAGTCCAGCCCTAAAGACATCTACTGACTTATATTTCATCTAACTGATAGCGCCACCTAGTGGCAATTTTTTTTATTACGAATTTTCTTCTACGTTTTTCTCCAAACACGTTAACTGGACCTACCTCATATTTGCTCAGATGAGGGTTTCGGCCTTCATGATGTCACAACACGAAGTTTGTGAGTTTTCGCGAATTGCTGTGGGTGTGGCTAAGCGCTGTTCGCCAAGAAAACAACGCCAGTTTTGAGGGTCTAAACATGCACAGAAACTCATGAAACTTGGCACACACATCTGGCCTGGTAAAATGAGCACTATTTTATTGTTGATTGTGCTATTTTTACAAAAATGACTCAATAGCGCCCCCTAGAAGTTTTTAACGAAGCAGCCCCGGTTGTACGTTTAAGCAAGAACGACGAATATTTTTAAGTGTATGAGGGATCCCAAGACCTACAAAAAAGTCTCTTGGTCCCATATGCTAAAATGAACAGGAAGTGAGCTACGAATTTTTGAATGTCCCATTTTTGACGATTTTTGCACATTCACAGGGGGCAGACTTTTGCCCACTTCTCCTACACGTTTCATCTGACTGAGTTAAGACTTGACCTGGACCATGTCAAGACCTGAGCCAACGACAGGGAGAAAAATCTTGACCTTTCGAAATACTATATGATGAAGGCGGGGCATCAAAATTTGTGTTTCGCACTGAAAAAGGATATGCTTAATAACTCCCCGGTACATGCTCCAAAAAATCCCAAACTTGACATGTATGTTTATCGTCAAGGCCTGAAGGTATCTCTATGACAACATTCAGTTATATATGCAGCGCCACCTAGCCCTTGAGGCATAAAAAAAAAATACCCCACATACGGTATTTTGTACAAAAAATGTAAACTCATTCTAAGTGTGATAACTAAGTCATTTATGAATATTCTTTTAGTTTCCACCACTCAAAATGTTCACTGGCATCAGACTTATCCAAACATATATATATTTTTATTTATTTTTGATAGCCTCTGTGGACATTAAAAGCAATATCGTGAATGAAGGATATGCTTAATAACTCCACGGTACATGCTCCAAAAAAAATCCCACACTTGACATGTATGCTTATAATCAAGGCCTGAAGGTATCTCGATGACAACATTCAGTTATAAATACAGCGCCACCTAGCCCTTGAGGGTTATATAAAAAAAAAAAGACCCACATACGGTATTTTGTACAAAAAATGTAAACTCATTCTAAGTGTGATAACTAAGTCATTTATGAATATTCTTTTAGTTTCCACCACTCAAAATGTTCACTAGCATCAGACTTATCCAAACATATATATATTTTTATTTATTTTTGATAGCCTCTGTGGACATTAAAAGCAATATCGTGAATGAAGGATATGCATAATAACTCCACTTTACATGCTCCAAAAAAAAATCCCACACTTGACATGTATGCTTATAATCAAGGCCTGAAGGTATTTCTATGACAACATTCAGTTATAAATACAGCGCCACCTAGCCCTTGAGGCATAATATATAAAAAATAAAAAAAAACACATACGGTATTTTGTACAAAAAATGAAAACTCATTCTAAGTGTGATAACTAAGTCATTTATAAATATTCTTTTAGTTTCCACCACTCAAATTGTTCACTGGCTTCACACCGATCCAAACGTATGTACGTTTCCATTTTGTGTTAGTCATTTTTGATTGCCCCTTTGGACAATAAAAGTAACATTGTGCAATGAGTACAACGAGCGATGATGTATATATACACTTTTACAAAAAATACCAATCAGGGCAACTCATTGCCTAAAAATAAATAAGGACGCTGATTTTTGCAGGTCTTAACAATCACCAAAACCCGTTGAGCTTGACACACACTGGCAAAAAAAATATTCTACATGTAAACGTTTATTATGCCATTTTCAAAGAAATTTTGCTTCCAATATGCCAGTACCCCAACATGCCAGTACCCCAACGTGCAAGGACCCCAACGTGGCCCGGGCTGCGAGGGCCCTTTATAGCTGCTCGCAGCTCTAGTTATTATTCTTCTTCTTCTTCTTCTTCTTTATTCTCCGCAAACAATCACGATTTTGGGTACCTAAATATTCACGAAAACTCACCGAACTTTGCACACACATCAGGTCCGGCGAAAAATTTGATATTATGAAGTCGTTATAACAATGCGACTCGATAGCGCCCCCTAGCGTAGAAAAATAAAAACTAAGCCCGGCACGTTTGAGCTAGAGCAACAAAAATTGGCAGGCACGTGTAGTACCCCGAGACGCACAAAAAAGTCTCTTGGGACCATGTAGCTAAAATGTACAGGAAGTGAGCTATGAATTTTTTTATGTCCAATTTTGGCCTATTTTGGCACATTCACTGTGGTCATGCTTTTTCCCCCTTTGCAAACATTTTTCATCCAATTGACTTCAAACTTGGCATTTATCATCTCAAGACCTGAGAGAACAACTGGGCAAAACATCTTGCCTTTTTGAAATACTATATGACGGGGGCGGGGCATCAAATATTGCCTTTAAAATTTCATTTGTCGAGAAAGAGCAAATGCTTAATAACTCCCATGTTCAAGCTCCAAAAAATCTCAAACTTCTCAGGCAACGTAATAGTCACGGCCTGAAAACATCTATATGATAAAATTCAGTTATACATATAGCGCCACCTAGTGGTTACAATAAATGTCATACTTTACGTTTTTAGCTACTGTGCTGAGCTTGTTGAAGGGATCCATTTGAAAATTGGTCAGAAAAGCCTTAAGATGTTGATCATGCCCCACACCGAATATTGTAACTTTTCGCCAAAGGGCGTGGCCGCTACGGTGACGCAAAGTCTGAAGATTTTTCGTGAAAATAAAAGCTGCATTAACTTGACCGAGATGATCCTATCTTCTCAAAATTTCACACATTTGATGAGAGTCCAGCCCTAAAGACATCTACTGACTTATATTTCATCTAACTGATAGCGCCACCTAGTGGCAATTTTTTTTCTTACGAATTTTCTTCTACGTTTTTCTCCAAACACGTTAACTGGACCTACCTCATATTTGCTCAGATGAGGGTTTCGGCCTTCATGATGTCACAACACGAAGTTTGTGAGTTTTCGCGAATTGCTGTGGGTGTGGCTAAGCGCTGTTCGCCAAGAAAACAACGCCAGTTTTGAGGGTCTAAACATGCACAGAAACTCATGAAACTTGGCACACACATCTGGCCTGGTAAAATGAGCCATATTTTATTGTTGATTGTGCTATTTTTTACAAAATTGACTCAATAGCGCCCCCTAGAAGTTTTTAACAAAGCAGCCCCGGTTGTACGTTTAAGCAAGAACGACGAATATTTTTAGGTGTATGAGGGAGCCCAAGTCCTACAAAAAAGTCTCTTGGACCCATATGCTAAAATGAACAGGAAGTGAGCTATGAATTTTTGAATGTCCCATTTTTTACGATTTTTGCACATTCACAGGGGGCAGACTTTTGCCCACTTCTCCTACACGTTTCATCCGACTGAGTTAAGACTTGGCCTGGACCATGTCAAGACCTGAGCCAACGACAGGGGGAAAGATTTTGACTTTTCGAAATACTATATGATGAGGGCGGGGCATCAAATTTTGTGTTTCGCAATGAAAAAGGATATGCTTGATAACTCCCCGGTACATGCTCCAAAAAATCCCAAACTTGACATGTATGTTTATCGTCAAGGCCTGAAGTTATCTCTGTGACAACATTCAGTTATATATGCAGCGCCACCTAGCCCTTGAGGAATAAAAAAAAAATACCCCACATACGGTATTTTGTACAAAAAATGTACACTCATTCTAAGTGTGATAACGAAGTCATTTCTGAATATTCTTTTAGTTTCCACCACTCAAAATGTTCACTGGCATCAGACTTATCCAAACATATATATATTTTTATTTATTTTTGATAGCCTCTATGGACATTAAAAGCAATATCGTGAATGAAGGATATGCTTAATAACTCCACGGTACATGCTCCAAAAAAAATCCCACACTTGACATGTATGCTTATAATCAAGGCCTGAAGGTATCTCTATGACAACATTCAGTTATAAATACAGCGCCACCTAGCCCTTGAGGCTTATATAAAAAAAAAAAAAAATACCCCACATACGGTATTTTGTACAAAAAATGTACACTCATTATAAGTGTGATAACTAAGTCATTTATGAATATTCTTTTAGTTTCCACCACTCAAATTGTTCACTGGCTTGACACCGATCCAAACGTATGTACGTTTCCATTTTGTTTTATTCATTTTTGATTGCCCCTTTGGACAATAAAAGTAACATTGTGCAATGAGTACAACGAGCGATGATGTGTATATACACTTTTACAAAAAAATACCAATCAGGGCAACTCATTGCCTAAAAATAAAAAAGGACGCTGATTTTTGCAGGTCTTAACAATCACCAAAACCCGTTGAGCTTGACACACACACTGGCAAAAAAATATTCTACATGTAAACGTTTATTATGCCATTTTCAAAGAAATTTTGCTTCCAATATGCCAGTACCCCAATGTGCCAGTACCCCAACATGCAAGTACCACAACGTGCAAGGACCCCAACGTGGCCCGGGCTGCGAGGGCCCTTTATAGCTGCTCGCAGCTCTAGTTATTATTATTCTTCTTCTTTATTCTCCGCAAACGATCGCGATTTTGGGTACCTAAACATTCACGAAAACTCACCGAACTTTGCACACTCCTCAGGCCCGGCGAAAAATTTGATATTATTAAGTCGTCATAACAATGCGACTCGATAGCGCCCCCTAGCGTAGAAAAATAAAAACCAAGCCCGGCACGTTTGAGCTAGAGCAACAAAAATTGGCAGGCACGTGTAGCACCCCGAGACGCACAAAAAAGTCTATTGGGACCATGTAGCTAAAATGTACAGGAAGTGAGCTATGAATTTTTTAATGGCCAATTTTGGCCGATTTTGGCACATTCACTGTGGTCATGCTTTTTCCCCCTTTGCAAACATTTTTCATCCAATTGACTTCAAACTTGGCATTTATCATCTCAAGACCTGAGAGAACAACTGGGCAAAACATCTTGCCTTTTTGAAATACTATATGACGGGGGCGGGGCATCAAATATTGCCTTTAAAATTTCATTTGTCCAGAAAGAGCAAATGCTTAATAACTCCCATGTTCAAGCTCCAAAAAATCTCAAACTTCTCAGGCAACGTAATAGTCACGGCCTGAAAACATCTATATGATAAAATTCAGTTATACATATAGCGCCACCTAGTGGTTACAATAAATGTCATACTTTACGTTTTTAGCTACTGTGCTGAGCTTGTTGAAGGGATCCATTTGAAAATTGGTCAGAAAAGCCTTAAGATGTTGATCATGCCCCACACCGAATATTGTAACTTTTCGCCAAAGGGCGTGGCCGCTACGGTGACGTAAAGTCTGAAGATTTTTCGTGAAAATAAAAGCTGCATTAACTTGACCAAGATGATCCTATCTTCTCAAAATTTCACACATTTGATGAGAGTCCAGCCCTAAAGACATCTACTGACTTATATTTCATATAACTGATAGCGCCACCTAGTGGCAATTTTTTTTCTTACGAATTTTCTTCTACGTTTTTCTCCAAACACGTTAACTGGACCTACCTCATATTTGCTCAGATGAGGGTTTCGGCCTTCATGATGTCACAACACGAAGTTCGTGAGTTTTCGCGAATTGCTGTGGGTGTGGCTAAGCGCTGTTCGCCAAGAAAACAACGCCAGTTTTGAGGGTCCAAACATGCACAGAAACTCATGAAACTTGGCACACACATCTGGCCTGGTAAAATGAGCCATATTTTATTGTTGATTGTGCTATTTTAAAAAAATGACTCAATAGCGCCCCCTAGAAGTTTTTAACAAAGCAGCCCCGGTTGTACGTTTAAGCAAGAACGACGAATATTTTTAGGTGTATGAGGGAGCCCAAGTCCTACAAAAAAGTCTCTTGGACCCATATGCTAAAATGAACAGGAAGTGAGCTACGAATTTTTGAATGTCCCATTTTTGACAATTTTTGCACATTCACAGGGGGCAGACTTTTGCCCACTTCTCCTACACGTTTCATCTGACTGAGTTAAGACTTGACCTGGACCATGTCAAGACCTGAGCCAACGACAGGGGGAAAAATCTTGACTTTTCGAAATACTATATGATGAAGGCGGGGCATCAAAATTTGTGTTTCGCACTGAAAAAGGATATGCTTAATAACTCCCCGGTACATGCTCCAAAAAATCCCAAACTTGACATGTATGTTTATCGTCAAGGCCTGAAGCTATCTCTATGACAACATTCAGTTATATATGCAGCGCCACCTAGCCCTTGAGGCATAAAAAAAAAATACCCCACATACGGTATTTTGTACAAAAAATTTAAACTCATTCTAAGTGTGATAACTAAGTCATTTATGAATATTCTTTTAGTTTCCACCACTCAAAATGTTCACTGGCATCAGACTTATCCAAACATATATATATTTTTATTTATTTTTGATAGCCTCTGTGGACATTAAAAGCAATATCGTGAATGAAGGATATGCTTAATAACTCCACGGTACATGCTCCAAAAAAAAATCCCACACTTGACATGTATGCTTATAATCAAGGCCTGAAGGTATCTCGATGACAACATTCAGTTATAAATACAGCACCACCTAGCCCTTGAGGCTTATATAAAAAAAAAACCCCACATACGGTATTTTGTACAAAAAAATGTAAACTCATTCTAAGTGTGATGACTAAGTCATTTATGAATATTCTTTTAGTTTCCACCACTCAAATTGTTCACTGGCTTCACACCGATCCAAACGTATGTACGTTTCCATTTTGTTTTATTCATTTTTGATTGCCCCTTTGGACAATAAAAGTAACATTGTGCAATGAGTACAACGAGCGATGATGTATATATACACTTTTACAAAAAATACCAATCAGGGCAACTCATTGCCTAAAAATAAAAAAGGACGCTGATTTTTGCAGGTCTTAACAATCACCAAAACCCGTTGAGCTTGACACACACTGGCAAAAAAAATATGCTACATGTAAACGTTTATTATGCCATTTTCAAAGAAATTTTGCTTCCAATATGCCAGTACCCCAACGTGCCAGTACCCCAACGTGCCAGTACCCTAACGTGCAAGGACCCCAACGTGCAAGGACTCCAACGTGGCAAGGGCTGCGAGGGCCCTTTATAGCTGCTCGCAGCTCTAGTTATTATTATTCTTCTTCTTCTTCTTCTCCGTAAACGATCACGATTTTGGGTACCTACACATTTACGAAAACTCACCAAACTTTGCACACTCCTCAGGCCCGGCGAAAAATTTGATATTATGAAGTCGTCATAACAACGCGACTCTATAGCGCCCCCTAGCATAGAAAAATAAAAACCAAGCCCGGCACGTTTGAGCTAGAGCAACGAAAATTGGCAGGCACGTGTAGCACCCCGAGACGCACAAAAAAGTCTATTGGGACCATGTAGCTAAAATGTACAGGAAGTGAGCTATGAATTTTTTAATGTCCAATTTTGGCCTATTTTGGCACATTCACTGTGGTCATGCTTTTTCCCCCTATGCAAACATTTTTCATCCCATTGACTTCAAACTTGGCATTTATCATCTCAAGACCTAAGAGAACAGCTGGGCAAAAAGTCTTGCCTTTTCGAAATACTATATGACGGGGGCGGGGCATCAAATATTGCCTTTAAAATTTCATTTGTCCAGAAAGAGCAAATGCTGAATAACTCCCATGTACAAGCTCCAAAAAATCTCAAACTTCTCAGGCAACGTAATAGTCACGGCCTGAAAACATCTATATGACAAAATTCAGTTCTACATATAGCGCCACCTAGTGGTTACAATAAATGTCATACTTTACGTTTTTAGCTACTGTGCTGAGCTCGTTGAAGGGATCCAGTTGAAAATTGGTCAGAAAAGCCTTAAGATGTTGATGATGCCCCACACCGAATATTGTAACTTTTCGCCAAAGGGCGTGGCCGCTACGGTGACGCAAAGTCTGAAGATTTTTCGTGACAATAAAAGCTGCATTAACCTGACCGAGATGATCCTATCTTCTCAAAATTTCACACATTTGATGAGAGTCCTGCTCTAAAGACATCTACTAACTTACATTTCATCTAACTGATAGCGCCACCTAGTGGCAATTTTTTTTCTTACGAATTTTCTTCTACGTTTTTCTCCAAACACGTTAACTGGACCTACCTCATATTTGCTCAGATGAGGGTTTCGGCCTTCATGATGTCACAACATGAAGTTTGTGAGTTTTCGCGAATTGCTGTGGGCGTGGCTAAGCGCTGTTCGCCAAGAAAACAACGCCAGTTTTGAGGGTCTAAACATGCACAGAAACTCCTGAAACTTGGCACACACATCTGGCCTGGTAAAATGAGCAATATTTTATTGTTGATTGTGCTATTTTTAAAAAAATGACTCAATAGCGCCCCCTCGAAATTTTTAACGAAGCAGCCCCGGTTGTACGTTTAAGCAAGAACGACGAATATTTTTAGGTGTATGAGGGAGCTCAAGACCTACAAAAAAGTCTCTTGTACCCATATGCTAAAATGAACAGGAAGTGAGCTACGAATTTTTGAATGTCCCATTTTTGACGATTTTTGCACATTCACAGGGGGCAGACTTTTGCCCACTTCTCCTACACGTTTCATCCGACTGAGTTAAGACTTGACCTGGACCATGTCAAGACCTGAGCCAACTACAGGCAGAAAAATCTTGACTTTTGGAAATACTATATGATGAGGGCGGGGCATCAAATTTTGTGTTTCGCACTGAAAAAGGATATGCTTAATAACTCCCCGGTACATGCTCCAAAAAATCCCAAACTTGACATGTATGTTTATAGTCAAAGCCTGAAGGTATCTCTATGACAAAATTCAGTTATATATGCAGCGCCACCTAGCCCTTCAGGCGTGAAAAAAAAATACCCCACATACGGTATTTTGTACAAAAAATGTCAACTCATTCTAAGTGTGATAACTCCCATGTTCAAGCTCCAAAAAATCTCAAACTTCTCAGGCAACGTAATAGTCACGGCCTGAAAGCATCTATATGATAAAATTCAGTTATACATATAGCGCCACCTAGTGGTAACAATAAATGTCATACTTTACGTTTTTAGCTACTGTGCCGAGCTCGTTGAAGGGATCCAGTTGAAAATTGGTCAGAAAAGCCTTAAGATGTTGATCATGCCCCACACCGAATATTGTAACTTTTCGCCAAAGGGCGTGGCCGCTACGGTGACGCAAAGTCCGAAAATTTTTCGTGACAATAAAAGCTGCATGAACTTGACCGAGATGATCCTATCTTCTCAAAATTTCACACATTTGATGAGAGTCCAGCCCTTAAGACATCTACGAACTTATATTTCATCTTACTGATAGCGCCACCTAGTGGCAATTTTTTTTCTTACGAATTTTCTTGTACATTTTTCTCCAAACACGTTAACTGGACCAACCTCATATTTGCTCAGATGAGGGTTTCGGCCTTCATGATGTCACAACACGAAGTTTGTGAGTTTTCGCGAATCGCTGTGGGCGTGGCTAAGCACTGTTCGCCAAGAAAACAACGCCAGTTTTGAGGGTCTAAACATGCGCAGAAACTCATGAAACTTGGCACACACATCTGGCCTGGTAAAATGAACAATATTTTATTGTTGATTGTACTATTTTTACAAAAATGACTCAATAGCGCCCCCTAGAAATTTTTAACGAAGCAGCCCCGATTCTACGTTTAAGCAAGATCTACGAAAATTTTTACGTGTATGAGGGAGCCAAAGACCTACAAAAAAAGTCTCTTGGACCCATATGCTAAAATGAACAGGAAGTGAGGTACGAATTTTTGAATGTCCCATTTTTGACGATTTTTGCACATTTTCAGGGGGCATACTTTTGCCCACTTCTCCTACATGTTTTATCCGACTGACTTATGACTTGACCTGGACCATGCCAAGACCTGAGCCAACAACAGACGGAAAAATCTTGACTTTTGGAAATACTATATGATGAGCGCGGGGCATCAAAATTTGTGTTTCGCACTGAAAAAGGATATGCTTAATAACTCCCCGATACATGCTCCAAAAAATCCCAAACTTGACATGTATGTTTATCGTCAAGGCCTGAAGGTATCTCTATGACAACATTCAGTTATATATGCAGCGCCACCTCGCCCTTGAGGCAAAACAAAAAAATACCCCACATACGGTATTTTGTACAAAAAATGTAAACTCATTCTAAGTGTGATAACTAAGTCATTTATGAATATACTTTTACTTTCCACCACTCAAAATGTTCACTGGCATCAGACTTATCCAAACATATATATATTTTTATTTATTTTTGATAGCCTCTAATGGACATTAAAAGCAATATCGTGAATGAAGGATATGCTTAATAACTCCACGGTACATGCTCCAAAAAAATCCCACACTTGACATGTATGTTTAGAGTCAAGGCTTGAAGGTATCCCTATGACAACATTCCATTATATATACAGCGCCACCTAGCCCTAGAGGCATAAAAAAAAAATACACCAACTTAACGGTATTTAAAAAAAAAAAAAAAAAAATCCACATGTCAAGGTTTATCATGCCATTTTCAAAGAAATTCTGCTTCCAATGTGCCGTACCTAAACTTGCCAGTACCCCAACGTGCCAGTACCCCAACGTGCAAGTACCCCAACGTGCAAGTACCCCAACGTGGCCCGGGCTGCGAGGGCCCTTTATAGCTGCTCGCAGCTCTAGTTATTAGGGCCCGAGCAGCGACCGCTGCGAGGTCCCTATTGTTTTTGTAAAAATTATTATTATTATTATTATTATTATTATTCTTCTTCTTCTTTATTCTCCGCAAACGATCGCGATTTTGGGTACCTAAACATTCACGAAAACTCACCAAACTTTGCACACTCCTCAGGCCCGGCGAAAAATTTGATATTATGAAGTCGTCATAACAATGCGACTCGATAGCGCCCCCTAGCGTAGAAAAATAAAAACCAAGCCCGGCACGTTTGAGCTAGAGCAACAAAAATTGGCAGGCACGTGTAGCACCGCGAGACGCACAAAAAAGTCTATTGGGACCATGTAGCTAAAATGTACAGGAAGTGAGCTATGAATTTTTTTATGTCCAATTTTGGCCTATTTTGGCACATTCACTGTGGTCATGCTTTTTCCCCCTTTGCAAAATATTTTCATCCAATTGACTTCAAACTTGGCATTTATCATCTCAAGACCTGAGAGAAAAACTGGGCAAAACATCTTGCCTTTTTGAAATACTATATGACGGGGGCGGGGCATCAAATATTGCCTTTAAAATTTCATTTGTCCAGAAAGAGCAAATGCTGAATAACTCCCATGTACAAGCTCCAAAAAATCTCAAACTTCTCAGGCAACGTAATAGTCACGGCCTGAAAACATCTATATGATAAAATTCAGTTATACATATAGCGCCACCTAGTGGTTACAATAAATGTCATACTTTACGTTTTTAGCTACTGTGCTGAGCTCGTTGAAGGGATCCATTTGAAAATTGGTCAGAAAAGCCTTAAGATGTTGATCATGCCCCACACCGAATATTGTAACTTTTCGCCAAAGGGCGTGGCCGCTACGGTGACGCAAAGTCTGAAGATTTTTCGTGAAAATAAAAGCTGCATTAACTTGACCGAGATGATCCTATCTTCTCAAAATTTCACACATTTGATGAGAGTCCAGCCCTAAAGACATCTACTGACTTATATTTCATCTAACTGATAGCGCCACCTAGTGGCAATTTTTTTTATTACGAATTTTCTTCTACGTTTTTCTCCAAACACGTTAACTGGACCTACCTCTTATTTGCTCAGATGAGGGTTTCGGCCTTCATGATGTCACAACACGAAGTTTGTGAGTTTTCGCGAATTGCTGTGGGCGTGGCTAAGCGCTGTTCGCCAAGAAAACAACGCCAGTTTTGAGGGTCTAAACATGCACAGAAACTCATGAAACTTGGCACACACATCTGGCCTGGTAAAATGAGCAATATTTTATTGTTGATTGTGCTATTTTTACAAAAATTACTCAATAGCGCCCCCTAGAAGTTTTTAACGAAGCAGCCCCGGTTGTACGTTTAAGCAAGAACGACGAATATTTTTAGGTGTATGAGGGAGCCCAAGACCTACAAAAAAGTCTCTTGGACCCATATGCTAAAATGAACAGGAAGTGAGCTACGAATTTTTGAATGTCCCATTTTTGACGATTTTTGCACATTCACAGGGGGCAGACTTTAGCCCACTTCTCCTACACGTTTCATCCGACTGAGTTAAGACTTGGCCTGGACCATGTCAAGACCTGAGCCAACGACAGGGGGGAAAAATTTTGTCTTTTCGAAATACTATATTATGAGGGCGGGGCATCAAATTTTGTGTTTCGCAATGAAAAAGGATATGCTTGATAACTCCCCGGTACATGCTCCAAAAAATCCCAAACTTGACATGTATGTTTATCGTCAAGGCCTGAAGTTATCTCTGTGACAACATTCAGTTATATATGCAGCGCCACCTAGCCCTTGAGGAATAAAAAAAAAATACCCCACATACGGTATTTTGTACAAAAAATGTACACTCATTCTAAGTGTGATAACTCAGTCATTTATGAATATTCTTTTAGTTTCCACCACTCAAATTGTTCACTGGCTTCACACCGATCCAAACGTATGTACATTTCCATTTTGTTTTATTCATTTTTGATTGCCCCTTTGGACAATAAAAGTAACATTGTGCAATGAGTACAACGAGCGATGATGTGTATATACACTTTTACAAAAAATACCAATCAGGGCAACTCATTGCCTAAAAATAAAAAATAAGACGCTGATTTTTGCAGATCTTAACAATCACCAAAACCCATTGAGCTTGACACACTCATCACACCTGGCAAAAAAAAAAAAAAAAAAATCCACGTTTATCATGCCATTTTCAAAGAAATTCTGCTTCCAATGTGCCAGTACCCCAATGTGCAAGTTCCCCAACGTGCAAGTACCCCAACGTGGCCCGGGCTGCGAGGGCCCTTTATAGCTGCTCGCAGCTCTAGTTATTATTATTATTCTTCTTCTTCTTTATTCTCCGCAAACAATCGCGATTTTGGGTACCTAAATATTCACGAAAACTCACCAAACTTTGCACACTCCTCAGGTCCGGCGAAAAATTTGATATTATGAAGTCGTTATAACAACGCGACTCTATAGCGCCCCCTAGCGTAGAAAAATAAAAACCAAGCCCGACACGTTTGAGCTAGAGCAACGAAAATTGGCAGGCACGTGTAGCACCCCGAGACGCACAAAAAAGTCTATTGGGACCATGTAGCTAAAATGTACAGGAAGTGAGCTATGAATTTTTTAATGTCCAATTTTGGCCTATTTTGGCACATTCACTGTGGTCATGCTTTTTCCCCCTTTGCAAACATTTTTCATCCAATTGACTTCAAACTTGGCATTTATCATCTCAAGACCTAAGAGAACAGCTGGGCAAAACATCTTGCCTTTTCGAAATACTATACGACGGGGGCGGAGCATCAAATATTGCCTTTAAAATTTCATTTGTCCAGAAAGAGCAAATGCTTAATAACTCCCATGTTCAAGCTCCAAAAAATCTCAAACTTCTCAGGCAACGTAATAGTCACAGCCTGAAAACATCTATATGACAAAATTCAGTTATACATATAGCGCCACCTAGTGGTTACAATAAATGTCATACTTTACGTTTTTAGCTACTGCGCTGAGCTCGTTGAAGGGATCCAGTTGAAAATTGTTCAGAAAACCCTTAAGATGTTGATCATGCCCCACACCGAATATTGTAACTTTTCGCCAAAGGGCGTGGCCGCTACGGTGACGCAAAATCTGAAGATTTTTCGTGAAAATAAAAGCTGCATTAACTTGACCGAGATGATCCTATCTTCTCAAAATTTCACACATTTGATGAGAGTCCAGCTCTAAAGACATCTACTAACTTACATTTCATCTAACTGATAGCGCCACCTAGTGGCAATTTTTTTTCTTACGAATTTTCTTCTACGTTTTTCTCCAAACACGTTAACTGGACCTACCTCATATTTGCTCAGAGGAGGGTTTCGGCCTTCATGATGTCACAACACGAAGTTTGTGAGTTTTCGCGAATTGCTGTAGGCGTGGCTAAGCGCTGTTCGCCAAGAAAACAACGCCAGTTTTGAGGGTCTAAACATGCACAGAAACTCCTGAAACTTGGCACACACATCTGGCCTGGTAAAATGAGCAATATTTTATTGTTGATTGTGCTATTTTTACAAAAATGACTCAATAGCGCCCCCTTGAAATTTTTAACGAAGCAGCCCCGGTTGTACGTTTAAGCAAGAACGCCGAATATTTTTAAGTGTATGAGGGAGCCCAAGACCTACAAAAAAGTCTCTTGTACCCATATGCTAAAATGAACAGGAAGTGAGCTACGAATTTTTGAATGTCCCATTTTTGACGATTTTTGCACATTCACAGGGGGCAGACTTTTGCCCACTTCTCCTACACGTTTCATCCGACTGAGTTAAGACTTGGCCTGGACCATGTCAAGACCTGAGCCAACGACAGGGGGAAAAATTTTGACTTTTCGAAATACTATATGATGAGGGCGGGGCATCAAAATTTGTGTTTCACAATGAAAAAGGATATGCTTGATAACTCCCCGGTACATGCTCCAAAAAATCCCAAACTTGACATGTATGTTTATCGTCAAGGCCTGAAGTTATCTCTATGACAACATTCAGTTATATATGCAGCGCCACCTAGCCCTTGAGGCATGAAAAAAAAATACCCCACATACGGTATTTTGTACAAAAAATGTACACTCATTCTAAGTGTGATAACTAAGTCATTTATGAATATTTTTTTAGTTTCCACCACTCAAAATGTTCACTGGCATCAGACTTATCCAAACATATATATATTTTTATTTATTTTTGATAGCCTCTATGGACATTAAAAGCAATATCGTGAATGAAGGATATGCTTAATAACTCCACGGTACATGCTCCAAAAAAAAATCCCACACTTGACATGTATGCTTATAATCAAGGCCTGAAGGTATCTCTATGACAACATTCAGTTATAAATACAGCGCCACCTAGCCCTTGAGGCTTATATAAAAAATAAAAAAAATACCCCACATACGGTATTTTGTACAAAAAATGTACACTCATTCTAAGTGTGATAACTAAGTAATTTATGAATATTCTTTTTGTTTCCACCACTCAAATTGTTCACTGGCTTCACACCGATCCAAACGTATGTACGTTTCCATTTTGTTTTATTCATTTTTGATTGCCCCTTTGGACAATAAAAGTAACATTGTGCAATGAGTACAACGAGCGATGATGTCTATATACACTTTTACAAAAAATACCAATCAGGGAAACTCATTGCCTAAAAATAAAAAAGGACGCTGATTTTTGCAGGTCTTAACAATCACCAAAACCCGTTGAGCTTGACACAGACTGGCAAAAAAAAAATTCTACATGTAAACGTTTATTATGCCATTTTCAAAGAAATTTTGCTTCCAATATGCCAGTACCCCAACGTGCCAGTACTCTAACGTGCAAGTACCCCAACGTGCAAGGACCCCAACGCGGCCCGGGCTGCGAGGGCCCTTTATAGCTGCTCGCAGCTCTAGTTATTAGGGCCCGAGCAGCGACCGCTGCGAGGTCCCTATTGTTTTTGTAAAAATTATTATTATTATTATTATTATTATTAGGGCCCGAGCAGCGACCGCTGCGAGGTCCCTATTGTTTTTGTAAAAATTATTATTATTATTATTATTATTATTCTTCTTCTTCTTCTTCTTCTTTATTCTCCGCAAACGATCGCGATTTTGGGTACCTAAACATTCACGAAAACTCACCGAACTTTGCACACTCCTCAGGCCCGGCGAAAAATTTGATATTATTAAGTCGTCATAACAATGCGACTCGATAGCGCCCCCTAGCGTAGAAAAATAAAAACCAAGCCCGGCACGTTTGAGCTAGAGCAACAAAAATTGGCAGGCACGTGTAGCACCCCGAGACGCACAAAAAAGTCTATTGGGACCATGTAGCTAAAATGTACAGGAAGTGAGCTATGAATTTTTTAATGTCCAATTTTGGTCTATTTTGGCACATTCACTGTGGTCATGCTTTTTCCCCCTTTGCAAACATTTTTCATCCAATTGACTTCAAACTTGGCATTTATCATCTCAAGACCTGAGAGAACAACTGGGCAAAACATCTTGCCTTTTTGAAATACTATATGACGGGGGCGGGGCATCAAATATTGCCTTTAAAATTTCATTTGTCCAGAAAGAGCAAATGCTTAATAACTCCCATGTTCAAGCTCCAAAAAATCTCAAACTTCTCAGGCAACGTAATAGTCACGGCCTGAAAACATCTATATGATAAAATTCAGTTATACATATAGCGCCACCTAGTGGTTACAATAAATGTCATACTTTACGTTTTTAGCTACTGTGCTGAGCTTGTTGAAGGGATCCATTTGAAAATTGGTCAGAAAAGCCTTAAGATGTTGATCATGCCCCACACCGAATATTGTAACTTTTCGCCAAAGGGCGTGGCCGCTACGGTGACGCAAAGTCTGAAGATTTTTCGTGAAAATAAAAGCTGCATTAACTTGACCGAGATGATCCTATCTTCTCAAAATTTCACACATTTGATGAGAGTCCAGCCCTAAAGACATCTACTGACTTATATTTCATCTAACTGATAGCGCCACCTAGTGGCAATTTTTTTTTTTACGAATTTTCTTCTACGTTTTTCTCCAAACACGTTAACTGGACCTACCTCATATTTGCTCAGATGAGGGTTTCGGCCTTCATGATGTCACAACACGAAGTTTGTGAGTTTTCGCGAATTGCTGTGGGTGTGGCTAAGCGCTGTTCGCCAAGAAAACAACGCCAGTTTTGAGGGTCTAAACATGCACAGAAACTCATGAAACTTGGCACACACATCTGGCCTGGTAAAATGAGCAATATTTTATTGTTGATTGTGCTATTTTTACAAAAATGACTAAATAGCGCCCCCTCAAAATTTTTAACGAAGCAGCCCCGGTTGTACGTTTAAGCAAGAACGCCGAATATTTTTAGGTGTATGAGGGAGCCCAAGACCTACAAAAAAGTCTCTTGTACCCATATGCTAAAATGAACAGGAAGTGAGCTACAAATTTTTTAATGTCCCATTTTTGAAGGATTTTTGCACATTCACAGGGGGCAGACTTTTGCCCACTTCTCCTACACGTTTCATCCGACTGAGTTAAGACTTGGCCTGGACCATGTCAAGACCTGAGCCAACGACAGGGGGAAACATTTTGACTTTTCGAAATACTATATGATGAGGGCGGGGCATCAAAATTTGTGTTTCACAATGAAAAAGGATATGCTTGATAACTCCCCGGTACATGCTCCAAAAAATCCCAAACTTGACATGTATGTTTATCGTCAAGGCCTGAAGTTATCTCTATGACAACATTCAGTTATATATGCAGCGCCACCTAGCCCTTGAGGCATGAAAAAAAAATACCCCACATACGGTATTTTGTACAAAAAATGTAAACTCATTCTAAGTGTGATAACGAAGTCATTTATGAATATTCTTTTAGTTTCCACCACTCAAAATGTTCACTGGCATCAGACTTATCCAAACATATATATATTTTTATTTATTTTTGATAGCCTCTATGGACATTAAAAGCAATATCGTGAATGAAGGATATGCTTAATAACTCCATGGTACATGCTCCAAAAAAAATCCCACACTTGACATGTATGCTTATAATCAAGGCCTGAAGGTATCTATCTCTATGACAACATTCAGTTATAAATACAGCGCCACCTAGCCCTGGCTATGGCTGGCTTATATAAAAAAAAATAAAAAATACCCCACATACGGTATTTTGTACAAAAAATGTACACTCATTCTAAGTGTGATAACTAAGTCATTTATGAATATTCTTTTAGTTTCCACCACTCAAATTGTTCACTGGCTTCACACCGATCCAAACGTATGTACGTTTCCATTTTGTTTTATTCATTTTTGATTGCCCCTTTGGACAATAAAAGTAACATTGTGCAATGAGTACAACGAGCGATGATGTGTATATACACTTTTACAAAAAAATACCAATCAGGGCAACTCATTGCCTAAAAATAAAAAAGGACGCTGATTTTTGCAGGTCTTAACAATCACCAAAACCCGTTGAGCTTGACACACACACACTGGCAAAAAAATATTCTACATGTAAACGTTTATTATGCCATTTTCAAAGAAATTTTGCTTCCAATATGCCAGTACCCCAACGTGCCAGTACCCCAACGTGCAAGTACCCCAACGTGCAAGGACCCCAACGTGGCCCGGGCTGCGAGGGCCCTTTATAGCTGCTCGCAGCTCTAGTTATTATTCTTCTTCTTCTTCTTCTTTATTCTCCGCAAACGATCGCGATTTTGGGTACCTAAACATTCACGAAAACTCACCGAACTTTGCACACTCCTCAGGCCCGGCGAAAAATTTGATATTATTAAGTCGTCATAACAATGCGACTCGATAGCGCCCCCTAGCGTAGAAAAATAAAAACCAAGCCCGGCACGTTTGAGCTAGAGCAACAAAAATTGGCAGGCACGTGTAGCACCCCGAGACGCACAAAAAAGTCTATTGGGACCATGTAGCTAAAATGTACAGGAAGTGAGCTATGAATTTTTTTATGTCCAATTTTGGCCTATTTTGGCACATTCACTGTGGTCATGCTTTTTCCCCCTTTGCAAACATTTTTCATCCAATTGACTTCAAACTTGGCATTTATCATCTCAAGACCTGAGAGAAAAACTGGGCAAAACATCTTGCCTTTTTGAAATACTATATGACGGGGGCGGGGCATCAAATATTGCCTTTAAAATTTCATTTGTCCAGAAAGAGCAAATGCTTAATAACTCCCATGTTCAAGCTCCAAAAAATCTCAAACTTCTCAGGCAACGTAATAGTCACGGCCTGAAAACATCTATATGATAAAATTCAGTTATACATATAGCGCCACCTAGTGGTTACAATAAATGTCATACTTTACGTTTTTAGCTACTGTGCTGAGCTTGTTGAAGGGATCCATTTGAAAATTGGTCAGAAAAGGCTTAAGATGTTGATCATGCCCCACACCGAATATTGTAACTTTTCGCCAAAGGGCGTGGCCGCTACGGTGACGCAAAGTCTGAAGATTTTTTGTGAAAATAAAAGCTGCATTAACTTGACCGAGATGATCCTATCTTCTCAAAATTTCACACATTTGATGAGAGTCCAGCCCTAAAGACATCTACTGACTTATATTTCATCTAACTGATAGCGCCACCTAGTGGCAATTTTTTTTATTACGAATTTTCTTCTACGTTTTTCTCCAAAGACGTTAACTGGACCTACCTCATATTTGCTCAGATGAGGGTTTCGGCCTTCATGATGTCACAACACGAAGTTTGTGAGTTTTCGCGAATTGCTGTGGGTGTGGCTAAGCGGTGTTCGCCAAGAAAACAACGCCAGTTTTGAGGGTCTAAACATGCACAGAAACTCATGAAACTTGGCACACACATCTGGCCTGGTAAAATGAGCAATATTTTATTGTTGATTGTGCTATTTTTACAAAAATGACTCAATAGCGCCCCCTAGAAGTTTTTAACGAAGCAGCCCCGGTTGTACGTTTAAGCAAGAATGACGAATATTTTTAGGTTTATGAGGGAGCCCAAGACCTACAAAAAAGTCTCTTGGACCCATATGCTAAAAGGAACAGGAAGTGAGCTACGAATTTTTGAATGTCCCATTTTTGACAATTTTTGCACATTCACAGGGCGCAGACTTTTGCCCACTTCTCCTACACGTTTCATCTGACTGAGTTAAGACTTGACCTGGACCATGTCAAGACCTGAGCCAACGACAGGGGGAAAAATCTTGACCTTTCGAAATACTATATGATGAAGGCGGGGCATCAAAATTTGTGTTTCGCACTGAAAAAGGATATGCTTAATAACTCCCCGGTACATGCTCCAAAAAATCCCAAACTTGACATGTATGTTTATCGTCAAGGCCTGAAGCTATCTCTATGACAACATTCAGTTATATATGCAGCGCCACCTAGCCCTTGAGGCATAAAAAAAAAATACCCCACATACGGTATTTTGTACAAAAAATGTAAACTCATTCTAAGTGTGATAACTAAGTCATTTATGAATATTCTTTTAGTTTCCACCACTCAAAATGTTCACTGGCATCAGACTTATCCAAACATATATATATTTTTATTTATTTTTGATAGCCTCTGTGGACATTAAAAGCAATATCGTGAATGAAGGATATGCTTAATAACTCCACGGTACATGCTCCAAAAAAAATCCCACACTTGACATGTATGCTTATAATCAAGGCCTGAAGGTATCTCGATGACAACATTCAGTTATAAATACAGCGCCACCTAGCCCTTGAGGCTTATATAAAAAAAAAAAAAACACATACGGTATTTTGTACAAAAAAATGTAAACTCATTCTAAGTGTGATGACTAAGTCATTTATGAATATTCTTTTAGTTTCCACCACTCAAATTGTTCACTGGCTTCACACCGATCCAAACGTATGTACGTTTCCATTTTGTTTTATTCATTTTTGATTGCCCCTTTGGACAATAAAAGTAACATTGTGCAATGAGTACAACGAGCGATGATGTATATATACACTTTTACAAAAAATACCAATCAGGGCAACTCATTGCCTAAAAATAAAAAAGGACGCTGATTTTTGCAGGTCTTAACAATCACCAAAACCCGTTGAGCTTGATACACACACTGGCAAAAAAATATTCTACATGTAAGCGTTTATTATGCCATTTTCAAAGAAATTTTGCTTCCAATATGCCAGTACCCCAATGTGCCAGTACCCCAACGTGCAAGTACCCCAACGTGCAAGGACCCCAACGTGGCCCGGGGTGCGAGGGCCCTTTATAGCTGCTCGCAGCTCTAGTTAGGGCCCGAGCAGCTACCGCTGCGAGGTCCCTATTGTTTTTCGATCGGATTATTATTATTATTATTATTATTATTCTTCTTCTTCTTCTTCTTCTTCTCCGTAAACGATCACGATTTTGGGTACCTAAACATTTACGAAAACTCACCAAACTTTGCACACTCCTCAGGCCCGGCGAAAAATTTGATATTATGAAGTCGTCATAACAACGCGACTCTATAGCGCCCCCTAGCATAGAAAAATAAAAACCAAGCTCGGCACGTTTGAGCTAGAGCAACGAAAATTGGCAGGCACGTGTAGCACCCCGAGACGCACAAAAAAGTCTATTGGGTCCATGTAGCTAAAATGTACAGGAAGTGAGCTATGAATTTTTTAATGTCCAATTTTGGCCTATTTTGGCACATTCACTGTGGTCATGCTTTTTCCCCCTTTGCAAACATTTTTCATCCAATTGACTTCAAACTTGGCATTTATCATCTCAAGACCTGAGAGAACAACTGGGGAAAAAATCTTGCCTTTTCGAAATACTATATGACGGGGGCGGGGCATCAAATATTGCCTTTAAAATTTCATTTGTCCAGAAAGAGCAAATGCTGAATAACTCCCATGTACAAGCTCCAAAAAATCTCAAACTTCTCAGGCAACGTAATAGTCACGGCCTGAAAACATCTATATGACAAAATTCAGTTATACATATAGCGCCACCTAGTGGTTACAATAAATGTCATACTTTACGTTTTTAGCTACTGTGCTGAGCTCGTTGAAGGGATCCAGTTGAAAATTGGTCAGAAAAGCCTTAAGATGTTGGTGATGCCCCACACCGAATATTGTAACTTTTCGCCAAAGGGCGTGGCCGCTACGGTGACGCAAAGTCTGAAGATTTTTCGTGACAATAAAAGCTGCATTAACTTGACCGAGATGATCCTATCTTCTCAAAATTTCACACATTTGATGAGAGTCCAGCTCTAAAGACATCTACTAACTTACATTTCATCTAACTGATAGCGCCACCTAGTGGCAATTTTTTTTCTTACGAATTTTCTTGTACATTTTTCTCCAAACACGTTAACTGGACCAACCTCATATTTGCTCAGATGGGGGTTTCGGCCTTCATGATGTCACAACACGAAGTTTGTGAGTTTTCGCGAATCGCTGTGGGCGTGGCTAAGCACTGTTCGCCAAGAAAACAACGCTAGGTTTGATGGTCTAAACATGCACAGAAACTCATGAAACTTGGCACACACATCTAGCCTGGCAAAATGAGCAATATTTTATCATGTATTGTCCTATTTTTACAAAAATGACTCAATAGCGCCCCCTAGAAATTTTTAACGAAGCAGCCCCGATTGTACGTTTAAGCAAGATCTACGAAAATTTTTAGGTGTATGAGGGAGTCCAAGACCTACAAAAAAGTCTCTTGGACCCATGTGCTAAAATGAACAGGAAGTGAGCTATGAATTTTTGAATGTCCCATTTTTGACGATTTTTGCACATTTTCAGGGGGCATACTTTTGCCCACTTCTCCTACACATTTCATCCGACTGACTTTAGACTTGACCTGGACCATGTCAAGACCTGAGCCAACTACAGGCAGAAAAATCTTGACTTTTGGAAATACTATATGATGAGGGCGGGGCATCAAATTTTGTGTTTCGCACTGAAAAAGGATATGCTTAATAACTCCCCGGTACATGCTCCAAAAAATCCCAAACTTGACATGTATGTTTATAGTCAAAGCCTGAAGGTATCTCTATGACAAAATTCAGTTATATATGCAGCGCCACCTAGCCCTTCAGGCGTGAAAAAAAAATACCCCACATACGGTATTTTGTACAAAAAATGTCAACTCATTCTAAGTGTGATAACTCCCATGTTCAAGCTCCAAAAAATCTCAAACTTCTCAGGCAACGTAATAGTCACGGCCTGAAAGCATCTATATGATAAAATTCAGTTATACATATAGCGCCACCTAGTGGTAACAATAAATGTCATACTTTACGTTTTTAGCTACTGTGCCGAGCTCGTTGAAGGGATCCAGTTGAAAATTGGTCAGAAAAGCCTTAAGATGTTGATCATGCCCCACACCGAATATTGTAACTTTTCGCCAAAGGGCGTGGCCGCTACGGTGACGCAAAGTCCGAAAATTTTTCGTGACAATAAAAGCTGCATGAACTTGACCGAGATGATCCTATCTTCTCAAAATTTCACACATTTGATGAGAGTCCAGCCCTTAAGACATCTACGAACTTATATTTCATCTTACTGATAGCGCCACCTAGTGGCAATTTTTTTTCTTACGAATTTTCTTGTACATTTTTCTCCAAACACGTTAACTGGACCAACCTCATATTTGCTCAGATGAGGGTTTCGGCCTTCATGATGTCACAACACGAAGTTTGTGAGTTTTCGCGAATCGCTGTGGGCGTGGCTAAGCACTGTTCGCCAAGAAAACAACGCCAGTTTTGAGGGTCTAAACATGCGCAGAAACTCATGAAACTTGGCACACACATCTGGCCTGGTAAAATGAACAATATTTTATTGTTGATTGTACTATTTTTACAAAAATGACTCAATAGCGCCCCCTAGAAATTTTTAACGAAGCAGCCCCGATTCTACGTTTAAGCAAGATCTACGAAAATTTTTACGTGTATGACGGAGCCAAAGACCTACAAAAAAGTCTCTTGGACCCATATGCTAAAATGAACAGGAAGTGAGGTACGAATTTTTGAATGTCCCATTTTTGACGATTTTTGCACATTTTCAGGGGGCATACTTTTGCCCACTTCTCCTACATGTTTTATCCGACTGACTTATGACTTGACCTGGACCATGCCAAGACCTGAGCCAACAACAGACGGAAAAATCTTGACTTTTGGAAATACTATATGATGAGCGCGGGGCATCAAAATTTGTGTTTCGCACTGAAAAAGGATATGCTTAATAACTCCCCGATACATGCTCCAAAAAATCCCAAACTTGACATGTATGTTTATCGTCAAGGCCTGAAGGTATCTCTATGACAACATTCAGTTATATATGCAGCGCCACCTCGCCCTTGAGGCATGAAAAAAAAATACCCCACATACGGTATTTTGTACAAAAAATGTAAACTCATTCTAAGTGTGATAACTAAGTCATTTATGAATATTCTTTTACTTTCCACCACTCAAAATGTTCACTGGCATTAGACTTATCCAAACATGTACTTTTTTATTTATTTTTGATAGCCTCTAATGGACATTAAAAGCAATATCGTGAATGAAGGATATGCTTAATAACTCCACGGTACATGCTCCAAAAAAATCCCACACTTGACATGTATGTTTAGAGTCAAGGCTTGAAGGTATCCCTATGACAACATTCCATTATATATACAGCGCCACCTAGCCCTAGAGGCATAAAAAAAAATACACCAACTTAACGGTATTTTTACAAAAAAAAAAAAAATCCACATGTCAAGGTTTATCATGCCATTTTCAAAGAAATTCTGCTTCCAATGTGCCTTACCTAAACTTGCCAGTACCCCAACGTGCCAGTACCCCAACGTGCAAGTACCCCAACGTGCAAGTACCCCAACGTGCAAGTACCCCAACGTGGCCCGGGCTGCGAGGGCCCTTTATAGCTGCTCGCAGCTCTAGTTATTATTCTTCTTCTTCTTCTTTATTCTCCGCAAACAATCGCGATTTTGGGAACCTAAACATTCACGAAAACTCACCGAACTTTGCACACTCCTCAGGTCCGGCGAAAAATTTGATATTATGAAGTCGTTATAACAACGCGACTCTATAGCGCCCCCTAGCATAGAAAAATAAAAACCAAGCCCGGCACGTTTGAGCTAGAGCAACGAAAATTGGCAGGCACGTGTAGCACCCCGAGACGCACAAAAAAGTCTATTGGGACCATGTAGCTAAAATGTACAGGAAGTGAGCTATGAATTTTTTAATGTCCAATTTTGGCCTATTTTGGCACATTCACTGTGGTCATGCTTTTTCCCCCTATGCAAACATTTTTCATCCCATTGACTTCAAACTTGGTATTTATCATCTCAAGACCTAAGAGAACAGATGGGCAAAAAGTCTTGCCTTTTCGAAATACTATATGACGGGGGCGGGGCATCAAATATTGCCTTTAAAATTTCATTTGTCCAGAAAGAGCAAATGCTGAATAACTCCCATGTACAAGCTCCAAAAAATCTCAAACTTCTCAGGCAACGTAATAGTCACGGCCTGAAAACATCTATATGACAAAATTCAGTTATACATATAGCGTCACCTAGTGGTTACAATAAATGTCATACTTTACGTTTTTAGCTACTGTGCTGAGCTCGTTGAAGGGATCCAGTTGAAAATTGGTCAGAAAAGCCTTAAGATGTTGATCATGCCCCACACCGAATATTGTAACTTTTCGCCAAAGGGCGTGGCCGCTACGGTGACGCAAAGTCTGAAGATTTTTCGTGACAATAAAAGGTGCATTAACTTGACCGAGATGATCCTATCTTCTCAAAATTTCACACATTTGATGAGAGTCCAGCTCTAAAGACATCTACTAACTTACATTTCATCTAACTGATAGCGCCACCTAGTGGCAATTTTTTTTCTTTTGAATTTTCTTCTACGTTTTTCTCCAAACACGTTAACTGGACCTACCTCATATTTGCTCAGAAGAGGGTTTCGGCCTTCATGATGTCACAACACAAAGTTTGTGAGTTTTCGCGAATTGCTGTGGGCGTGGCTAAGCGCTGTTCGCCAAGAAAACAACGCCAGTTTTGAGGGTCTAAACATGCACAGAAACTCATGAAACTTGGCACGCACATCTGGCCTGGTAAAATGAGCAATATTTTATTGTTGATTGTGCTATTTTTACAAAAATGACTCAATAGCGCCCCCGAGAAGTTTTTAACGAAGCAGCCCCGATTGTACGTTTAAGCAAGAATGACGAATATTTTTAGGTGTATGAGGGAGCCCAAGACCTACAAAAAAGTCTCTTGGACCCATATGCTAAAATGAACAGGAAGTTGGCTACGAATTTTTGAATGTCCCATTTTTGACTATTTTTGCACATTCACAGGGGGCAGACTTTTGCCCACTTCTCCTACACGTTTCATCTGACTGAGTTAAGACTTGACCTGGACCATGTCAAGACCTGAGCCAACGACAGGGGGAAAAATCTTGACCTTTCGAAATACTATATGATGAAGGCGGGGCATCAAAATTTGTGTTTCGCACTGAAAAAGGATATGCTTAATAACTCCCCGGTACATGCTCCAAAAAATCCCAAACTTGACATGTATGTTTATCGTCAAGGCCTGAAGCTATCTCTATGACAACATTCAGTTATATATGCAGCGCCACCTAGCCCTTGAGGCATAAAAAAAAAATACCCCACATATGGTATTTTGTACAAAAAATGTAAACTCATTCTAAGTGTGATAACTAAGTCATTTATGAATATTCTTTTAGTTTCCACCACTCAAAATGTTCACTGGCATCAGACTTATCCAAACATATATATATTTTTATTTATTTTTGATAGCCTCTGTGGACATTAAAAGCAATATCGTGAATGAAGGATATGCTTAATAACTCCACGGTACATGCTCCAAAAAAAATCCCACACTTGACATGTATGCTTATAATCAAGGCCTGAAGGTATCTCGATGACAACGTTCAGTTATAAATACAGCGCCACCTAGCCCTTGAGGCTTATATAAAAAAAAAAAAACCCACATACGGTATTTTGTACAAAAAAATGTAAACTCATTCTAAGTGTGATGACTAAGTCATTTATGAATATTCTTTTAGTTTCCACCACTCAAATTGTTCACTGGCTTCACACCGATCCAAACGTATGTACGTTTCCATTTTGTTTTATTCATTTTTGATTGCCCCTTTGGACAATAAAAGTAACATTGTGCAATGAGTACAACGAGCGATGATGTGTGTATACACTTTTAAAAAAAATACCAATCAGGGCAACTCATTGCCTAAAAATAAAAAAGGACGCTGATTTTTGCAGGTCTTAACAATCACCAAAACCCGTTGAGCTTGACACACACTGGCAAAAAAAATATTCTACATGTAAATGTTTATTATGCCATTTTCAAAGAAATTTTGCTTCCAATATGCCAGTACCCCAACGTGCCAGTACCCCAACGTGCCAGTACCCTAACATGCAAATACCCCAACGTGCAAGGAATCCAATGTGGCCCAGGCTGCGAGGGCCCTTTATAGCTGCTCGCAGCTCTAGTTATTATTAGGGCCCGAGCAGCGACCGCTGCGAGGTCCCTATTGTTTTTGTAAAAATTATTATTATTATTATTATTATTATTATTATTATTCTTTATTCTCCGCAAACAATCGCGATTTTGGGTACCTAAATATTCACGAAAACTCACCGAAATTTGCACACTCCTCAGGTCCGGCGAAAAATTTGATATTATGAAGTCGTTATAACAACGCGACTCTATAGCGCCCCCTAGCATAGAAAAATAAAAACCAAGCCCGGCACGTTTGAGCTAGAGCAACGAAAATTGGCAGGCACGTGTAGCCCCCCGAGACGCACAAAAAAGTCAATTGGGACCATGTAGCTAAAATGTACAGGAAGTGAGCTATGAATTTTTTAATGTCCAATTTTGGCCTATTTTGGCACATTCACTGTGGTCATGCTTTTTCCCCCTATGCAAACATTTTTCATCCCATTGACTTCAAACTTGGCATTTATCATCTCAAGACCTAAGAGAACAGCTGGGCAAAAAGTCTTGCCTTTTCGAAATACTATATGACGGGGGCGGGGCATCAAATATTGCCTTTAAAATTTCATTTGTCCAGAAAGAGCAAATGCTGAATAACTCCCATGTACAAGCTCCAAAAAATCTCAAACTTCTCAGGCAACGTAATAGTCACGGCCTGAAAACATCTATATGACAAAATTCAGTTCTACATATAGCGCCACCTAGTGGTTACAATAAATGTCATACTTTACGTTTTTAGCTACTGTGCTGAGCTCGTTGAAGGGATCCAGTTGAAAATTGGTCAGAAAAGCCTTAAGATGTTGATGATGCCCCACACTGAATATTGTAACTTTTCGCCAAAGGGCGTGGCCGCTACGGTGACGCAAAGTCTGAAGATTTTTCGTGACAATAAAAGCTGCATTAACCTGACCGAGATGATCCTATCTTCTCAAAATTTCACACATTTGATGAGAGTCCAGCTCTAAAGACATCTACTGACTTACATTTCATCTAACTGATAGCGCCACCTCGTGGCAATTTTTTTTCTTACGAATTTTCTTCTACGTTTTTCTCCAAACACGTTAACTGGACCTACCTCATATTTGCTCAGATGAGGGTTTCGGCCTTCATGATGTCACAACACGAAGTTTGTGAGTTTTCGCGAATTGCTGTGGGCGTGGCTAAGCGCTGTTCGCCAAGAAAACAACGCCAGTTTTGAGGGTCTAAACATGCACAGAAACTCCTGAAACTTGGCACACACATCTGGCCTGGTAAAATGAGCAATATTTTATTGTTGATTGTGCTATTTTTAAAAAAATGACTCAATAGCGCCCCCTCGAAATTTTTAACGAAGCAGCCCCGGTTGTACGTTTAAGCAAGAACGACGAATATTTTTTGGTGTATGAGGGAGCTCAAGACCTACAAAAAAGTCTCTTGTACCCATATGCTAAAATGAACAGGAAGTGAGCTACGAATTTTTGAATGTCCCATTTTTGACGATTTTTGCACATTCACAGGGGGCAGACTTTTGCCCACTTCTCCTACACGTTTCATCCGACTGAGTTAAGACTTGGCCTGGACCATGTCAAGACCTGAGCCAACGACAGGGGGAAAAATTTTGACTTTTCGAAATACTATATGATGAGGGCGGGGCATCAAAATGTGTGTTTCGCAATGAAAAAGGATATGCTTGATAACTCCCCGGTACATGCTCCAAAAAATCCCAAACTTGACATGTATGTTTATCGTCAAGGCCTGAAGTTATCTCTATGACAACATTCAGTTATATATGCAGCGCCACCTAGCCCTTGAGGCATGAAAAAAAAATACCCCACATACGGTATTTTGTACAAAAAATGTAAACTCATTCTAAGTGTGATAACTAAGTCATTTATGAATATTCTTTTAGTTTCCACCACTCAAAATGTTCACTGGCATCAGACTTATCCAAACATATATATATTTTTATTTATTTTTGATAGCCTCTGTGGACATTAAAAGCAATATCGTGAATGAAGGATATGCTTAATAACTCCACGGTACATGCTCCAAAAAAAATCCCACACTTGACATGTATGCTTATAATCAAGGCCTGAAGGTATCTCTATGACAACATTCAGTTATAAATACAGCGCCACCTAGCCCTTGAGGCATAAATTATATATAAAAATAAAAAAAATACCCCACATACGGTATTTTGTACAAAAAATGTACACTCATTCTAAGTGTGATAACTAAGTCATTTATGAATATTCTTTTAGTTTCCACCACTCAAATTGTTCACTGGCTTCACACCGATCCAAACGTATGTACGTTTCCATTTTGTTTTATTCATTTTTGATTGCCCCCTTGGACAATAAAAGTAACATTGTGCAATGAGTACAACGAGCGATGATGTGTATATACACTTTTACAAAAAAATACCAATCAGGGCAACTCATTGCCTAAAAATAAAAAAGGACGCTGATTTTTGCAGGTCTTAACAATCACCAAAACCCGTTGAGCTTGATACACACACTGGCAAAAAAATATTCTACATGTAAGCGTTTATTATGCCATTTTCAAAGAAATTTTGCTTCCAATATGCCAGTACCCCAACGTGCCAGTACCCCAACGTGCAAGTACCCCAACGTGCAAGGACCCCAACGTGGCCCGGGCTGCGAGGGCCCTTTATAGCTGCTCGCAGCTCTAGTTAGGGCCCGAGCAGCGACCGCTGCGAGGTCCCTATTGTTTTTGTAAAAATTATTATTAGGGCCCGAGCAGCGACCGCTGCGAGGTCCCTATTGTTTTTGTAAAAATTATTATTATTATTATTATTATTAGGGCCCGAGCAGCTACCGCTACGAGGTCCCTATTGTTTTTCGATCGGATTATTATTATTAGGGCCCGAGCAGCGACCGCTGCGAGGTCCCTATTGTTTTTGTAAAAATTATTATTATTATTATTATTATTATTATTATTATTATTATTATTATTATTATTATTATTCTTTATTCTCCGCAAACGATCGCGATTTTGGGTACCTAAACATTCACGAAAACTCACCGAACTTTGCACACTCCTCAGGCCCGGCGAAAAATTTGATATTATTAAGTCGTCATAACAATGCGACTCGATAGCGCCCCCTAGCGTAGAAAAATAAAAACCAAGCCCGGCACGTTTGAGCTAGAGCAACAATAATTGGCAGGCACGTGTAGCACCCCGAGACGCACAAAAAAGTCTATTGGGACCATGTAGCTAAAATGTACAGGAAGTGAGCTATGAATTTTTTAATGTCCAATTTTGGCCTATTTTGGCACATTCACTGTGGTCATGCTTTTTCCCCCTTTGCAAACATTTTTCATCCAATTGACTTCAAACTTGGCATTTATCATCTCAAGACCTGAGAGAACAACTGGGCAAAACATCTTGCCTTTTTGAAATACTATATGACGGGGGCGGGGCATCAAATATTGCCTTTAAAATTTCATTTGTCCAGAAAGAGCAAATGCTTAATAACTCCCATGTTTAAGCTCCAAAAAATCTCAAACTTCTCAGGCAACGTAATAGTCACGGCCTGAGAACATCTATATGATAAAATTCAGTTATACATATAGCGCCACCTAGTGGTTACAATAAATGTCATACTTTACGTTTTTAGCTACTGTGCTGAGCTTGTTGAAGGGATCCATTTGAAAATTGGTCAGAAAAGCCTTAAGATGTTGATCATGCCCCACACCGAATATTGTAACTTTTCGCCAAAGGGCGTGGCCGCTACGGTGACGCAAAGTCTGAAGATTTTTCGTGAAAATAAAAGCTGCATTAACTTGACCGAGATGATCCTATCTTCTCAAAATTTCACACATTTGATGAGAGTCCAGCCCTAAAGACATCTACTGACTTATATTTCATCTAACTGATAGCGCCACCTAGTGGCAATTTTTTTTATTACGAATTTTCTTCTACGTTTTTCTCCAAACACGTTAACTGGACCTACCTCATATTTGCTCAGATGAGGGTTTCGGCCTTCATGATGTCACAACACGAAGTTTGTGAGTTTTCGCGAATTGCTGTGGGTGTGGCTAAGCGCTGTTCGCCAAGAAAACAACGCCAGTTTTGAGGGTCTAAACATGCACAGAAACTCATGAAACTCATGAAACACATCTGGCCTGGTAAAATGAGCAATATTTTATTGTTGATTGTGCTATTTTTACAAAAATGACTCAATAGCGCCCCCTAGAAGTTTTTAACGAAGCAGCCCCGGTTGTACGTTTAAGCAAGAACGACGAATATTTTTAGGTGTATGAGGGAGCCCAAGACCTACAAAAAAGTCTCTTGTACCCATATGCTAAAATGAACAGGAAGTGAGCTACGAATTTTTGAATGTCCCATTTTTGACAATTTTTGCACATTCACAGGGGGCAGACTTTTGCCCACTTCTCCTACACGTTTCATCTGACTGAGTTAAGACTTGACCTGGACCATGTCAAGACCTGAGCCAACGACAGGGGGAAAAATCTTGACCTTTCGAAATACTATATGATGAAGGCGGGGCATCAAAATTTGTGTTTCGCACTGAAAAAGGATATGCTTAATAACTCCCCGGTACATGCTCCAAAAAATCCCAAACTTGACATGTATGCTTATAATCAAGGCCTGAAGGTATCTCTATGACAACATTCAGTTATAAATACAGCGCCACCTAGCCCTTGAGGCTTATATATAAAAAAAAAATAAATACCCCACATACGGTATTTTGTACAAAAAATGTACACTCATTCTAAGTGTGATAACTAAGTCATTTATGAATATTCTTTTAGTTTCCACCACTCAAATTGTTCACTGGCTTCACACCGATCCAAACGTATGTACGTTTCCATTTTTTTTTAATTCATTTTTGATTGCCCCTTTGGACAATAAAAGTAACATTGTGCAATGAGTACAACGAGCGATGATGTGTATATACACTTTTACAAAAAAATACCAATCAGGGCAACTCATTGCCTAAAAATAAAAAAGGACGCTGATTTTTGCAGGTCTTAACAATCACCAAAACCCGTTGAGCTTGACACACACACTGGCAAAAAAATATTCTACATGTAAACGTTAATTATGCCATTTTCAAAGAAATTTTGCTTCCAATATGCCAGTACCCCAACGTGCCAGTACCCCAACGTGCAAGTACCCCAACGTGCAAGGACCCCAACGTGGCCCGGGCTGCGAGGGCCCTTTATAGCTGCTCGCAGCTCTAGTTATTATTCTTCTTCTTCTTCTTCTTCTTCTTCTTCTTCTCCGTAAACGATCGCATTTTTGAGGACCTAAACATTCACGAAAACTCACCAAACTTTGCACACTCCTCAGGTCCGGCGAAAAATTTGATATTATGAAGTTGTTATAACAACGCGACTCTATAGCGCCCCCTAGCGTAGAAAAATAAAAACCAAGCCCGGCACGTTTGAGCGAGAGCAACGAAAATTGGCAGGCACGTGTAGCACCCCGAGACGCACAAAAAAGTCTATCGGGACCATATAGCTAAAATGTACAGGAAATGAGCTATGAATTTTTTTATGTCCAATTTTGGCCTATTTTGGCACATTCACTGTGGTCATACTTTTTCCCCCTATGCAAACATTTTTCATCCCATTGACTTTAAACTTGGCATTTATCATCTCAAGACCTAAGAGAACAACTAGGCAAAAAATCTTGCCTTTTCGAAATACTATATGACGGGGGCGGGGCATCAAATATTGCCTTTAAAATCTCATTTGTCCAGAAAGAGCAAATGCTGAATAACTCCCATGTACAAGCTCCAAAAAATCTCAAACTTCTCAGGCAACGTAATAGTCACGGCCTGAAAACATCTATATGACAAAATTCAGTTATACATATAGCGCCACCTAGTGGTTACAATAAATGTCATACTTTACGTTTTTAGCTACTGTGCTGAGCTCGTTGAAGGGATCCAGTTGAAAATTGGTCAGAAAAGCCTTAAGATATTGATGATGCCCCACACCGAATATTGTAACTTTTCGCCAAAGGGCGTGGCCGCTACGGTGACGCAAAATCTGAAGATATTTCGTGACAATAAAAGCTGCATTAACTTGACTGAGATGATCCTATCTTCTCAAAATTTCACACATTTGATGAGAGTCCAGCTCTAAAGACATCTACTAACTTACATTTCATCTAACTGATAGTGCCACCTAGTGGCAATTTTTTTTTTTAACGAATTTTCTTCTACGTTTTTCTCCAAACACGTTAACTGGACCTACCTCATATTTGCTCAGATGAGGGTTTCGGCCTTCATGGTGTCACAACACGAAGGTTGTGAGTTTTCGCGAATTGCTGTGGGTGTGGCTAAGCGCTGTTCGCCAAGAAAACAACGCCAGTTTTGAGGGTCTAAACATGCACAGAAACTCATGAAACTTGGCACACATATCTGGCCTGGTAAAATGAGCAATATTTTATTGTTGATTGTGCTATTTTTACAAAAATGACTCAATAGCGCCCCCTAGAAGTTTTTAACGAAGCAGCCCCGGTTGTACGTTTAAGCAAAAACGACGAATATTTTTAGGTGTATGAGGGAGCCCAAGACCTACAAAAAAGTCTCTTGTACCCATATGCTAAAATGAACAGGAAGTGAGCTACGAATTTTTGAATGTCCCATTTTTGACGATTTTTGCAGATTCACAGGGGGCAGACTTTTGCCCACTTCTCCTACATGTTTCATCCGACTGAGTTAAGACTTGGCCTGGACCATGTCAAGACCTGAGCCAACGACAGGGGGAAAAATTTTGACTTGTCGAAATACTATATGATGAGGGCGGGGCATCAAAATTTGTGTTTCGCAATGAAAAAGGATATGCTTGATAACTCCCCGGTACATGCTCCAAAAAATCCCAAACTTGACATGTATGTTTATCGTCAAGGCCTGAAGTTATCTCTATGACAACATTCAGTTATAAATACAGCGCCACCTAGCCCTTGAGGCATAAAAAAAAAAATACCCCACATACGGTATTTTGTACAAAAAATGTAAACTCATTCTAAGTGGGATA
Organism: Festucalex cinctus; assembly: GCF_051991245.1. Lineage (NCBI taxonomy): Eukaryota > Metazoa > Chordata > Actinopteri > Syngnathiformes > Syngnathidae > Festucalex > Festucalex cinctus. The sequence goes on along the minus strand of NC_135430.1, from coordinate 612,876 downwards.
ACTAAGTCATTTATGAATATTCTTTTAGTTTCCACCACTCAAAATGTTCACTAGCATCAGACTTATACAAACGTATATATATTTTTATTTATTTTTGATAGCCTTAATGGACATTAAAAGCAATATCGTGAATGAAGGATATGCTTAATAACTCCACGGTACATGCTCCAAGAAAAAATCCCACACTTGACATGTATGCTTATAATCAAGGCCTGAAGGTATCTCTATGACAACATTCAGTTATAAATACAGCGCCACCTAGCCCTTGAGGCTTATATAAAAAAAAATAAAAAATACCCCACATACGGTATTTTGTACAAAAAATGTACACTCATTCTAAGTGTGATAACTAAGTCATTTATGAATATTCTTTTAGTTTCCACCACTCAAATTGTTCACTGGCTTCACACCGATCCAAACGTATGTACGTTTCCATTTTGTTTTATTCATTTTTGATTGCCCCTTTGGACAATAAAAGTAACATTGTGCAATGAGTACAACGAGCGATGATGTGTATATACACTTTTACAAAAAATACCAATCAGGGCAACTCATTGCCTAAAAATAAAAAAGGACGCTGATTTTTGCAGGTCTTAACAATCACCAAAACCCGTTGAGCTTGACACACACACTGGCAAAAAAAATATTCTACATGTAAACGTTTATTATGCCATTTTCAAAGAAATTTTGCTTCCAATATGCCAGTACCCCAATGTGCCAGTACCCCAACATGCAAGTACCACAACATGCAAGGACCCCAACGTGTCCCGGGCTGCGAGGGCCCTTTATAGCTGCTCGCAGCTCTAGTTATTATTATTATTATTATTTTTTTTTAATAATTAGTAAATTAAAATTGTATTAATAATGAAATAAGTTTAAATATATTGAGTAAAAGGGGTAGGACTAGATAAGTTTTTAACTTCTTCCTACTCCCTTTTGAACATGTAAGTTATGATTGATTGAATGATTATTTTATTGGGATTTTCTTCTCTTTTGATTGTTGTTGTTTTCTGTTTTATTTCTGCTGTTCATCTGTTTATATGTTCAAAAAAATAATAAAAGGAAAGGAAAAAAAATAACAACTGCCTTTTTATCATACCGCTGTGACATACTAATCAAGTTAAAAAGCCTCCTAATATTATTAGTAGAATGACGACCTTTAATAAAACCTGTTTGATCGCTATGAATAATTGTCGAGATTACTGTCTCTAGTCGAGATGCCAAGGCCTTAGCGATAATTTTAATATCGGTATTAATTAGTGATATCGGTCGGTAACTTGACGGGAGGGTGGGGTCTTTTTCTGGCTTTAATAAAAGTTTAATTGCTGCTATATTCATATCTTGACGTATATCACCCTTACTTTTAATTTCAGTTACTACTCTTAGAAATAATGGAGCAAACATTAACCAGAAATGTTTAAAAAATATAGCCGGATAGCCATCTGGACCAGGTGCTCTGCCATTAGGCATACTGTCTAAAGCACGATACAACTCATCTATAGTAAGCGGGGCATCTAGAATATCTTTATGTTCAGTATATAACTGAGGTATATTTAAGCTATTTAGGAATACCTCAATATGTTCAGGGTTAGGTCTATTAATTTCTGAGTATAGATTTCGATAATAGTTATAAAAAATTTGGTTAATTTCTTCTGGTGATTGTGTGCATTCACCATTTATATCTTTAATAGCCGTTATAAGAGATTTTTCCCGATTCCGTTGAAGTTGATTTGCCAGGAATTTACCTGATTTATTATTATGTTCAAAATTATTATATCTCAACTGTTGTATTATAAACTCTGTCTTTTTAGATAACATGTTATCTAACTGTATTTTTATATTCTGTAGTTCTATCCATATTTGATTATTTGGGTTTAATGCATATTCATCCGTTAGTTGTTTAATTTTATCTTCCAGGTATTTTTCTAATTTTTGATCCTGTTTCTTTTTATAAGTTGAATATGATATAATTTTCCCTCTAATTACCGCTTTCCCTGCTTCCCAGAGAAGAGATGGAGATATATTTGGAGAGTCATTTATTTCCAAAAAATCTGCCCACTCCCTTCTAATAATTTTATCAAACTCTACGTCTTTCAGTAATGAGATGTTAAAACGCCATATCGGGGGAAGTTTAAAGGTAGAGTCAATTTGTAGAGTGAGGGAGACTGGTGCATGATCACTTATAATTATAGAATGTATTTTTATAGCAGTTTTATCAACAATAGAATTATTTGTAAGGAAAAAATCAATTCTTGAGAATGATCGGTGCACCACAGAGAAGAAAGTAAATTCCTTCTTAGTTGGGTTTTGAAGTCTCCAGCCATCGCTGAGGCCAAAATCCTCCATATATTCATCTATTACTTTAGCGGATCGTAATCGCCTTGTATATATCGTATTATTAGAACGATCTATTAACGGGTTTAAGACCGTGTTAAAATCCCCTCCAATAATAATAGTAGAATTTGTTGCTAAATCGAGTAATCGAGAGAAAAATTCATGGAAAAAATCCGGGTCATCATTATTTGGGGCATATAAATTACCAATTGTATATACTTTATTAAATATAGTTACCTGGATAATAATATATCGGCCCTCTAAATCTGATACTATATTATTTAGAGTAAAGAATAAATTCTTATGTATAAGTATAGAGACACCTCTTTGTCTACTATTATAGGAGGCAGAGTAAACTTGACTAAAATTTTTATCTATAAATAATTTTTCTTCTGATTTTTGTAAGTGGGTTTCTTGTAGGAGACAAATATCTGCCTTAAATTTTGAGAGATGGTCTAAAATTTTTATTCTTTTTGCCTGGGAGCGAGCGCCACACACATTCCAGGAGACCAGAACTAATTTCTGCATACAAGCAATATAGACTCAGTCTTATGTACACATCTATATAAGCTGCTTATTAATATTAACATATTGTAGGATAGCAAAAGAGTAATTAGGCAATTTATATAATTTATATAAAGAGAGAGATAACAAGTAGATAAGTGTAATAGTGAAGAAACGAGGGGGGAAGTAAGTGTGAAGGAAATCTGTGGGGGATTCAACATAACAATACACCAGTAAATAGTGACCTAAGCGAGATTATTATTTTTATTATTATTATTATTAATTTTTTTTTAAGAATATATTTTTATATTATTATTATTATTATTATTATTATTATTATTATATAGCCTATACATGATATGAATTCATATTCTCAGTTTCGTAACCCATTATCCATACATATACATACACATATATATACATATACATATATATACATATATACACATATACATACACATACATATACATACGTCAAATAATCACACAATACTCGGCTCTACCAATTATCAGAACAGCCAAGGGGTCGAGGTTGGGTTTCGGAATAGCTGGCCGTCGATATATAATTTATCAACGACCATCGAAGTCCGTTTACCCTCCTGTCTATTTTGTTTCATTATAGGAAACAGTACTTTTCGCCGCTCGTTTATCTCTCTTGGGAATTGATCATTCATCCCGAAAGATGTCCCTTTGAGCTCCCGTCCTTTACTTTTTACCAATTCTTTATGTTTAAAATGTTCGAACTTAGCAATAATAGGACGGGGCTTATTGCCCTTATGAGCTCCGAGCCGGTGTACACGGTGAAAAGAGATATTATTTACCGTCTCCTGAGGGATCTTTAGCGATAATGTCATAAAATTTTTTTATCTCGCTCTCTGGATTATCTGGGGTATTTTCGTATATACCTGAAAATATTAGATTTTCCCGCATACTACGGGATTGAACATCTAAGACCGTTTCCTTTAGCATTTTATTTTCCTTTTTAATCGTCTCCAACTCGGCTGTGACAGCGACGAGAGAGGAGCGTAGCTCGGAATTATCTCGTTGGAGATCGCTTACCTGTTGGCTAACGAATTCCAAACTTGCCTTTAATTCTTTGACGTCCTCGCGGATAAGACAGAGGACGTCAAGTTTTTTATTTATGGAATCCAGCATACTCACCGATACGTCGGCGGTTACTAAATCGTCCGTGTCTGTTGACGAGTCATTTTTCCTTTTTTTCGAAGGATTATCACGACTAGCCGCCAGATCATCCATCGCGCAGCTATAAAAATAATCGTCAATAAAACGTTCGAGGTCGTCCACACTGGATAATATTTCCGATCTTTCTTAGAAAAGAAAAAAATCGAATTTATCTAATCGTTAAATTCGGGTTTAATTAGAAATATAAAGCTAATTCTATTTTAGCAGCAGGACGCCGCCATGTTAGATTTTCCCAGTCTCGCTACCGGTCTCGCTATAGTCACAGCATCTCGCGATGACCCGTTTCAGACCTGACCCGAGGAGCTTTCCAACCACCTCAGCGACTTCGACCCCAGAGATAGGAGAGCCCACCCCAGAGTCCCCAGACTCTGCTTCCTCAAAAGGAGACGTGTTGGTGGAATTGAGGAGGTATTCGAAGTATTCCCCCCACCGCTTTACGATGTCCCGAGTCGAGGTCAGCAGCACCCCATCGCCACTATACACAGTGTTAATGGTGCACCTCTTTCCTCTCCCGAGACGCCGGATGGTGGACCAGAATTTCCTCGAAGCCGTCCGGAAGTCGTTTTCCATGGCCTCACCGAACTCCTCCCATGTCCGAGTTTTTGCCTCAGCAACCGCCGAAGCCGCGTTCCGCTTGGCCATCCGGTACCTGTCAGCTGCCTCCGGAGTCCGACAGGCCAAAAAGGCCCGATAGGACTCCTTCTTCAGCTTGACGGCATCCCCGAAGATTGCCGCTGCGACAGGCACCGACCACCTTACGGCCACAGCTCCGATCGGCCGCCTCAACAATGGAGGCGCGGAACATGGCCCATTCGGACTCAATGTCTCCCGCCTCCCCCGAGACAAGGGAGAAGCTCTGCCGGAGGTGGGCATTGAAACTCTTTCTGACAGGGGATTCCGCCAGACGTTCCCAGCAAACCCTCACAATACGTTTGGGTCTGCCAGGTCGGACCGGCATCTTCCCCCACCATCGGAGCCAACACACCACCAGGTGGTGATCAGTTGACAGCTCCGCCCCTCTCTTCACCCGAGTGTCCAAAACATGCGGCCGCAAATCCGATGACACGACTACAAAGTCGATCATCGAACTGCGGCCTAGGGTGTCCTGGTGCCAAGTGCACATATGGACACCCTTATGCTTGAACATGGTGTTCGTTATGGACAAACCGTGACGAGCACAGAAGTCCAATAACAGAACACCGCTCGGGTTCCGATCAGGGGGGCCGTTCCTCCCAATCACGCCCCTCCAGGTCTCACTTTCATTCCCCACGTGAGCGTTGAAGTCCCCCAGCAGGACGAGGGAGTCCCCAGAGGGAGCGCCCTCCAGCACACCCT